>NC_052625.1:194081164-194382611 GCF_016161935.1 Mauremys reevesii
GGGAGAGGGAGGAGGGAGGGAGGAGGGAGGGAGAGGAAAAAAAAAGAGGGAATTCACAGGCCATTAATCCTTCTGGTGTGGCTGGGGTGGGCTGGGGGGGGGTGGAGTGGGGGGAGGGTGCCGTTCCGTTCTGGGTGGGAGAGGGTGGAGGATGTGAGTGAGGAGGGGTGAGGTTGGAGGTCTGCCAGGGGCTGGCTGCAGTGCTTGTCTGGTTGCTGATCCTGCTGAGACAGCACAACAACACGCGATTTGATCCCAGCCCCAGCCACCACGCCCACCATCGCGCCACCGCCACCACCGCTGATCGATCTTCCTGCCGCCCTGCTCTCTTCTCCTGCCTCTCCTCCTCTCATCTCCATCCCTCCTCCCTCCTCCTCCTCACCTCCTCATCCCTCCTGTCCTCCTCCCTTTCACTGTAATCCTCTCTTTCAGATACCCTCTTTCATTCACATTGCATGTAACATCCATAATATCTCTCATCATCCCCCTTTATCTCTCTTTTCTTTCTCTGTCTTTGTTTTTTGCCTGGTCTGGAGGAGGGATGAGGATGGATTGCATTTGGATGAGGGAAATTACAGG
This sequence comes from Mauremys reevesii, assembly GCF_016161935.1. NCBI lineage: Eukaryota > Metazoa > Chordata > Testudines > Geoemydidae > Mauremys > Mauremys reevesii. The sequence goes on from NC_052625.1 coordinate 194,081,744, forward strand.
AGAGAATGATTTGAATTAGACAGATTACAGAACACTTTCATTTACATTCACCATTCTAGAACAGCACTATTCTTTGTGACTACATTTCCTACAAGGTTGCATTTTATTTCAAGTTTACAGTGCTTGCAGACAGAGGTTACAGATCAGACAGGCTGGCCACAGGCAGAGGCATCAGAATTATGGCTATGCCATGTGACAGCTTACTCCCCCTTCTGCTCCACCAGCTTTCTGCCCCCCCGCCCAACTAAACCCTACTGCCCACCCCCCCCAACACACCACCCTCCCCCACCCCCCACCCCACCACCCCTCCCCACTGCGTGCTTGGGACAGAAGTCCCCACACTCCACGTGCAGATCATCAGTTTTTTCCTTTCCCCCCCCCGGTCGCTAAGTGCAAAAAATTTTTTTTTTAACTTTAATTCCTGCTTTTAACCAGAACCCCAGTAGAAAATGGCCACAGCTTTTTGATTCAGAATTTTTACAGGCGTATGCTTGATAAATGAACAAGAGATGAGGATAACAGCGATGCTATATTGATGCTTGCATGCAAGTGACGATTGCTTGCTACATGCATGGCTGCGTAAGCATGCCTGATTACTTGCTACATGCATGGCGTGGGCCTGTGTCAACACTACTGCAAACCTTCTGCAGTGCTGCAGGCAGAAAAAGTTCCTACAAAAGGCTGAGGAGGGCGGAGTACCTACAGGAGATGGAGGATGAACTCCCAATTCCTCTCAATGTCCTACAGGAGTTCATGCTTCAAAACAAACAGGGTCAATCAAAAAATAAAAGGCTCAAAATAAAAAAAAAATGCAAAAAAAAAAAATTTAAAATTGCCACTTGTTTTCTCATGTGCAATCAAAACACATGCTGGCTTGTCTGGGGATCATTGTCTGGGAGGCTGGCTTGTGAGCTGGGGAGGGCCAGGGCTGGGCAGCTCCTGGCTGTGGCCTCTCCTCTGCCTTCTCCTCCTCTTCTTCATGTGCTTCCCTCTCCTTCATCTCTTCACCCTCTCTCTGCTTCTTCTTCATCTCCACGATTGCAACATCCCTCAGCCCAGGCAGAGATCACAACCCCACCTCGCAAATCGCCAGCCGCATGTTTTGCCTTCAGCATTGAAAGCATTTTGCTCAGGGGTTTTGCCCGCTCCTTTTGCTTTGCCTGTTTTTTCTTCTCTTTTTGCATTCTTTTTGTGTTTGCTTTCCCTCTGCCTTGTTTTTCTCTGTGCTTTGCTTTCTTTCTTTTCTTTTTTTTTCTCTTTCATTCTAATTTTTCTTTCAAATTTTTTTTCTTTTCATTTTTTCGATCCAGTTCTTCCCAGATCCTCTTTCCAGATGGCGATCAGATCCAGCATGGTGCGTGCCGTGTGTGCTGGGGCTGTCCTGGCTGATCAGATTACTGAGTGATGAAACCTGTGCTGATGAGCACTGGCTGTCGCTTTGCACCTGATGAGGGTTTGATGAGATGGGAAGCAGAAATTCAGGGCAAAAGTCCCACGTTCTTCCTGTCTACCTGGCCTGTGGAGCCGATCGTCTGAATCACTGTCTGATGCGCGGCCACACTAACCGTATCTCCGCCCGGATACCGATACTAGCGCGACTCCTCGTCCACTAACCCTAATACCGATACTAAAAATCGAGTACAACCGTCCTCTCTGTAAGGAGAGTACAAAAAGTAATTAAAGAGCCCATTAAAATCGATAAGTGTGGCCTAACTGTGTGGGCCCGGTTAAAAAATATGCTTAATTATGCTCCTAAAACAGATTTAACTCCCTACTATCATTGGCAGATAACTCTGAAACTATAGAAAATGATGGTGATCTTGAAGGTGGATTGTCTTCAGAATCCTGTATATTGAGGATGGATTCTCCTATACAAAATAAGTAAATGCAGCTATTTATTACCACCATACTGCTCATTTGGTATTACACATTGCATTCACTAACATTCAGTACTACGTTAAAGGTGAAATTGTAAAAGGAAGATCTGCCTATTTCAGCTATTTATTTTTTATCACAACTGCATCTAAAATAGAATAACTACTATATTTTTTGCTCAAACATGAGAATTCAAGACTAGTCCAGAAGGAAGACAGGCAGTCCTTAAGAAAGAAGTATGAAATAAAAAAGTTTACCAACCTGGAGATCCTGCATGTTCAGACATATTCCTTTCATCATCTTCAATGCAGCTTCCTCCTGAGAAGGGACACTTCTCATGATGTTGTTTCATTCGAGCAATCGGGCCTTGCAGTTGCACTCTTTGCAATTGGCACACATGCCTGTCTTACCCACAGGTAGAGAAACTTGGTTAAAATATTCCCAAATTTGGTCTCTTTTATGGCCTGCTGCCATTATAGGTTTTCCTTTCTAGTGAGAGAATGGTATGGTAGATCTCAAATCAATGAAGGCTTCACTCAGAAAGACCTCAAGACTTCTGGAATATGCTGCTCAAACAGTTTCACTTTTGTTTCGACTGCCTGTCCCTCCCTTCTCACATTTATCTCCAGACTTCTTGTCCAGATCTATTCCACCCCCAACAATCTTCTATTCAATGAACTTTTTGAAACTTTGCACTTTTAGAGAGAGGTAAGGGATTGACTCTGTGTACACAAATTTGCAGAGGGACAATAGGGTTGAGGTCTGTTATTTCTCACCTCTATATATTATGTATTTATTTAAAAACACTTTTGCTGTTAACAAGCATGTTATCTCTGGAGACACAAATCCACAGTTTGAGACTGAGCACTGAGTCCCATAGGGTAGATAGAAAGATTAGCCTAAATAAGCTATACAGAAGCCCCTGGGATCCCATGAGATTGGGCCCCTAATCCATGAACTATTGGAACTCATTTACAAAACTTTTCTTAAACATTACATGAATATATTGTCTCATACTATAGAATTAGAATTTATAATCCCTCTTCCATGATGAGATCTCTTTGAGCTATAATGTACCTTAATTAAAACTATCTTTAGATAGGTTTTTACTCAAAAAGCATTTTATCAAAAAAATCCAATTTAAATTAAAAAAAGATCCAATTTTTGATTTTTTAAAAATCATTGATTTTTATCCACCCTGCTTCCAAGTTATAGTCCCAATATCGACACAGTTGACAAATGGCTGATCATGAGCCCTCCTGGTTTATTAAGTAGCCCATCTGAAAGAAAATGAATAGAAAGCAACAAGAGGTGATCTGCGAATTGTCACATCTTGGTCATGTCCAATTTCTTTAACATATTAGTTTTGTATACACCTTCGTAAGCAAATTACAGTGGGACAAATTCTTCTCTCATTAATAGCAGTGCAACCCCATTGAAGTCAGGGGATGGGGATGGTTTTACATAAAATCAGGCTAGTGATACCAAAAACAAGTGACTCTGATCTAACAGGATAGATTGGGGTGGCCAACCTGAGCCTGAGAAGGAGCCAGAATTTACCAATGTACATTGCCAAAGAGCCACAGTAATACGTCAGCAGCCCCCCCATCAGCTCCCCCACCCTGCTCCCAGTGCCTCCCACCTACCAGCAGCCCTCCCGATCAGCGCCTCCCCCTCCTGATCAGCGCCTCCCCCTCCCTCTCCTCACCTCCCAATCAGCTGTTTTGTGGCATGCAGGAGGCTCTGTGAGAGAGCGGGGAGGAGCGAGGGCATTGCAGGCTCAGGGGAAGGGGGCAGGAAGGGGTGAAGTGGGGGCAGAGCCTGTGGCAGAGCCAGGGGTTGAGCAGTGAGCACCCCCCAGCACATTGGAAAGTTGGCGCCTGTAGCTACAGCCCCGGAGTTGGTGCCTATACGAGGAGCCGCATATTAACTTCTGAAGAGCTGCATGTGGCTCTGGAGCCAGAGGTTGGCCACCCCTAGGATAGATGGTCTTGTAGGCAAGGCACTGGATTAGCACTCAAGATATATGGGAGGATTTTCTGACTCTGCCACAGTCTTCATGTCTGACTATGGGAAATTGATTTTAATTTCTCTGGGTCTCAGTTTCTTATATGTAAAATAGGGTTAATTATACTTCTCTACTGATTGGGGGTGGTTTAAGGGTAATATTGGTATGGATGCAATATAAGGCTCTAGATAGATCAGGTTCATGTTTTATCTGAGGTCATGGGGTTTCAGATAAACATTTCTGATCTAGAGCCACTTCTAATGAATTTCATTTTTAAAAACTTCCAGCTGCTTTTTTCAGGTTGACGATGATCATTTTGGAGTGAATTTTTAGGGCTGACTCATAAAGTCCTCAAAAGCAAAGTGTCGAATGGTACTGCAAAGTTGCTGACTTGGCCGTCATAATTCGTATAATTACTTAATTTGCGTTCCGCCATTATAATAAGCTGAACATAAACCTTTCTTTCTCTACAAGGGAAGGTACCAACAAGGACAAAGTGTGATATGAGAAGACACACACATTATAGCTGTGGTGTCTGTCACCTCTCTTTGTACTGTGGAATAGATAATGCAAAACTAGGAATTATTTTTTAATCATATACTGTACCATAATAGTGACAGAAGAAGATTACAGAGAGAGAGAAATTCATTTTGCTATAGGACCTACTCTATTCTGAGTGTAGATGCATGTAACTCCCATTATCGTTGATGAGAGAGATGTGGGTATCAACAGGAAAATAGGCCCCAGTGCAACTGTATCAAATCGACTGGGTGAAATGAATTTGTCTTGCTCAGCCTGAAGTTGAGCTGGACTGTCATCCATGCTGCACCACAGTAATCTGATACTTAAAATTTTCACAACTGGCTTTTGGCAGGCACTCCTCCATGGTCCTCTTCCGATAAAATCCTAGACAATGGGGGGAAAAGCCTTTAAAGCTAGGAAGATAGCTCATTATTATAGTGGTTCACATGTGGCATTTGGAGGAAGACATTACTGCTTAGAAAATAGACCATGGTTGTGTGGTGAGCACCAGGGGTTCTTCTAATTTCAAAGGCTAATGTGCCAGTTAGCAGATGACAATACCCACTTCCTTGTGTCGTACTGAACTTACTTACTATGTTTTTTTTAAAATAATCTTTTCTACCACAAGTGACGAAAAAGATAATTCCTCTACTGGAAAAAAAACATTAGGAAGTGTACCATAGGGTAAAATATGCCCCTGTTTACACAGGCTTTGACGTGAGTGAGGGAACGCTGACTCTGAATTTTCTAAAGTTAGTATACAATGTTTTTCTGTTATTTTTCAACCTTGTTAGAAATTGAACTCTTCCCTCAGACATATACACTCAGTAAAATGAACAGACAAGTCTACAAGGACTTGGGCCTGCATGAAGACTGGGGGACTTAAGAGTAGAAGTATGGAAATGAGGTGTCTGTCTATCTAGGTCATCAGAAAGTGCTCATCAGCATTAATTATAGGTGGGACTAGTAGCACCATCTAGTATTAAGGTTGTTTGACATTTCCCATTATAAGACCTTGTTTTCAGTTGCTTTGCCAACTTTGCCAAACTTGAGCTGTTAGGTCTGAAACTTTAACCATTTGGGTTCAGATACTATAATTATGGGCATCTAAAAAAACTCAATGAGGAAATAAATAATCCTGTCATCAGAGCAGGGTTAGAATTGGGTGACACTGTGATGAATGTGGGGATGTCCTGTAATTTGATGAGCTCGCTGTATGACTCTGTGCTTATCACCTTGGAAACACTACCACATTGGGAGAAGAGAACTGATTTTCTCTCTAAGGCATGGGAGATCAGGCTAGGTATGTGAGCCATAGAGCCAGTAGGACTGTCTGGCTGAAATCAACCATTGGATGGTTGAATGAATGAAAGACCCTACAGAGACAATGGGAACCCCAATGACCAAAAATTAACGCCTCGCTGCAGAGGCAGCTGAACACATGAACACAGCATGGCTGGGTCCAGAGAACAAGGACAAGAAGTGTCAGCTAAACTAAGAGCTGAACTCTCAGAGACACAGGCGCACACCTGCAACTAAAACCAAAGGCCCAGGGACAGAGAGAGTGCCAAGATGGCTTCTCCAGGGAGTCCTGGCTTGGTGTTGGCCAGTCTGAACTCTATCTTAACCTTTGCTTCTCTATGCTAACCTGAGGATTTTCAGATTCTGTATGCCAGGTGACTAATAAATCGTAGTCTTGCCTTGGAAAGGCTCCCTAATGTCACTGCAAAGACTTGCTAAGAGCATAGCACCCTGAACAAGTCTCCCACAGGAGTCTGGGTCAGATGGATTTACTGCAGGGAGCCTCGATGGAGACAGGAATCACTGGGACCTGACAGCCCAATTTGAGAGTCTTGGAGGCTGTGGGCCTGCCCCTGTGGAACTGTGTGGGTCCTTGGGGCCTGGCACACTAAAGGGGCCACTCCCAAGGGACTGGTTGCAGGCTGGCGCATAGACCCAGACCTATGGTTCCATGACAGGCCCCATGCCTTATTTAGTCTACACATTAAACAATGAGTAAAAACAAAATATGGAATAACTTTCCATTGAGTATGCACTAGAGGAGGCAGGGTTCCTATAGAAAAAAGTGTGTGATCATGTAATTAAAGACCATCATAATGCATACACACAAAGGAGACAAATGACGTGTGCAAAGACATTTCTTAACATATGAGTACTTGACTTTGCAACCTTAATGTTGTTGTTTTAATGTTTATTGTGTGTGTAATTTCTTAGTCCATTAACAATTCTAAATTAGGCACACCAGGGTCTTTGAATCTCTTATCTCTTGCTACCTCTTGTGATAGGCCCAGGCCAGTTGGGTACAGCAGAATAGCAGAAGGCAGATATACTGGCCACTGGATTAACAGTTTTCTGTTCCCTGACTGACCAGAGCAGGGGCTGCTCCAGGCTAATGAGAACACCTGACTCTGGCCTCACCTGACTCTTTACAGGTTAATTATTCAGTTAATGTGATCACCTGACTCTAATTAAGGCCCTGCTGTTACTATAAAAAGGGCTCACTCCAGTCAGGCAGAGGAGCCAGGGAGCCAGAGGAGAGGAAGTGCGGCTGAAGGGCTGGTTACTGAAGACACCCTAAAACATCGTTAAAGGAGCCCTAAGGTAAGGGTGAAGAAGGGAGAAGCAGGAGAGCTGTGGGGAAGTGGCCCAGGGAAATGTAGCAACTCTGGCAGTGAAAGGTTGGCTGCCAACAACTGCTACCATTAGGGTCCCTGGGCTAGAACCCGGAGTAGAGGGCGGGCCCAGGTTGCCCCCAACCCACCACTACAGGAACAGCTCCTGGAAGGGGAAGTCAGGTCCCTGTCAGGACAGGAGGCTGAACAGAGACTGTGGGAGTTCTCTCACCAACCTCCTTGCAGCCTATGATGAAAAAGGCTCAGTAGACTGTAACCCTGGCCCTAGAGAGAGAAGGGCTACGTGGAGGGTCACAGTGAGCCACTGAGGCTAAGCATAAACCGCCTAGAAGTGCAGGACCCACAGGAGCAAGGTCAGAACTCTGCCACAACCTCAAATAAAGTTTTGAATCTTTACTGTCAATGATATAGTTGTCTTGGGAATGCTAGGTCTAAAGGAGTAGATTTTGCATTTTGATCTGAAGGCTTTATGGATATTCTCATCTACTTCAGCAATGAGTTCCATTCTTTGAGTCATCTGCTGAGAGAGTTCTGGTCTTCCACAATTCCCATGTTCCAGTGAAGCTTAGCTTTTGTGTGAGACCATTATCTCAGAGAGTGAGCACCAATCAGCTCGGAGAGGAGTTATTCATTGTCCTGTAGATCAGTGGTGTACTCTTTTCCCACCTAGCACTTTTAGTACTTTTAGAACACCTTGCTTCCCAGAAGATCTTAAGAATTGGACATTCTCAAAATGGCTCCAAAAATACCTTTCATCTTTATACTTTTAAATTATCTGAAAGTTAACTTGTTCCCATGGCAACAAATAAGAAATGAGGAATCCATCTGAGTAAAATTTAAAATGAACACCATCCATCCCTTCCATCTAGGTGTTTATTCCATGTTCATCAACAGGTTATCTGAAACATTTCAAACTTATCCAAATCAAAATAGAATGATGGCTCAGAGATGCTCCCTGCTTTTTCAGGTCTCTTAATTTTCAGGAATAGAAGGTTTTGGTTTTTCTTGTTTTCCTTTTCAGTCTATTGATTTGATTATGGAAAAGCCATGTCAAATAGATACGCCATGTAATCCTTTCTCTCATACTCAAACTCACAGATATGTTCCAGTTCACGTCTGTATAAAAGATGGGGCATAAAAAACATCTGAAAATTCAGTCTTTATATTCTTGTGTATCTCCACAATGAGTGAAGCTGAAAAGTCCTGAAGTATGGGAGTCCTCTATAACAGCCACAAAGCCTGTATGCAGTAGCCCAGATATGTGTCGTCTGCTTGTGGCTCTTCACCCTTCCTTGACCACAACAGAGCCTGATGACAAGAATCCATGACTGAGGCTTTGAAAAAGCTATATTAGGCTGTTGAGCAACTGAATTGATGAGGTTATATTTGTTTTCCTCTTTGTGGTATTCCTCAGCTTTCCGAGCCATAGAGGAATAAGCAGTTGATGACTGCATTTTTATCTAGTATACTTTTGCACTGAATAGTGTGTGTGTGTGTGTGTAAACAAAAAATGAACTTGAAATATTTAAACACACAAAAACTAAGTTAAAAGAACATTATTACGGTTGCATTGCAAAGTCAAGTTAGGAAATGCCAGAATTAGGCTTGTCTGTGCAACCTAAACTTGGTCCCTTTGTGCACATGCATTATGATACAGTTTGTAATTATATGATCATGATCACTTACTATTTGATTCCACAGGACCCTCCCTCCCCATCCCAGTGCATGGGATGGACCATGCTGTCGGAATGATTGTCATGAAGGAAGCTGCCTGAAGGATCCCTGCCTTGTTTGTTGCATAACATGGAAGGTGTGTAGTGAAGAGGCAGCTATTGCAGGAAGAGAAAGGATGGTCTCAATTTCCCACTTAGGCTCCAGATTCACATGCACCCATTTAACCAAAAGTAAATTTTTTGGCCTTCAGTGGTTGTGGGGAAAAGTTTGAAAACACAGCCCTAGTGCATAGGCTCTGAAACCAGACTCTCAGGATTGGCCATATTGTAGTCTCCTTGTCCAGCCAACCCAAGTCTCCAATCCAATCCACTGCTCATTCCTGCAGGTCTAGCCCTTCCCCGCTATTCCTTCTTGATGCTGTGTGGGCACCAGCAGAGGGAGCAGCAAGCGCACAGGAAAGACAGTCTCCCATTTCGTCGTTCCTGTGCCCAGCACTACAGGAGCCCCAAACCACCAGGAGTTGCAATTGCAGGGAACAGTTTGCTCAGCCCTGAACTGGTGCATGCTCTGTAGAGATGGAATCTTCAGAGACAGCACTTAATTTGTAATGAAAGAGGTGCTGGGGCTCAAACAATTAGGTGCCGGGGCTCAAGCAATATTTTTACATTCGTAACTGATGCAGCAACAGAGCTGCCGGGACTATGAACTGCCAAGCCTAAAGGTCCTGGTGCTGAGCTTTGGCCCTGTTCAGAGAATTTAGGTGTCAAATTCTAGCAAGTCTTTACTGAGCGTGTGGAAATTTAAATTTCTCCAAGGCTTATAACTTGGCTATATTTGGGCAGGCTTCCACAGGAAGAGGAAAAGGCATATCCCTGACACCAGGGCACCTTCTTGACAAATCTCAAGTCTCTGCTCCGAAGCATGGAGCTGGTAGAGCTTCTCAATGCAATGGTTGTACTTTTTTTTTTAACATGGCAAAGTAACATTTTTCCCTATCTGCTTCCTCAGAAATGGGTGAACCGTTTTTGCTAGAATCCACCCTGAGGCAGAAACACAGCATGGAAAATTTCAGCCCAAACATTAAGATATAAGCAACTGAAAATACAGTCTTCTAATGGGAAGTCCAGGGCAATCTTAACTAGAGGCAGTTTCACATCCATTTTATATATCTACAGCCACATAGATAGCTATGTATGATCCTCCAGTAGGAGAGTAATGAACCTATGTTAAATGAAGAGTTTTGGCAAGGACAATGGGACATTTTGATCTGGATGAAAAATTATATTGATTCATGATTTTGCTGCTACCCCTTTATTAAGCCAGAGAGGTCCTGAAAATCACAATTTACAAAAAGGAAAGCTATTCAGAGCAAATAACAAATGTCACAGTGTTCTCATGGCTATCCTGGGATGGCTTTCAGGGACAGAGACAATATTATGGACTTAGATAACCAGTCACACAGTTTGAATGTCTGATTCTCAAAGGAATACCCTCAGTTAAGCACAGCTGGCCTTGGGCCTGATCCAAAATGCATTGCAGTCAAGGGGAGTAAGTCCCCTCAAACATACTATTTATTATGTAGGAGGCGACAGTGGCAGAGTATGGATGGTCATAAATAAAGCTAAGATTCCTGGGCCAGGAAAGGGCAGACAGGGCAGAGGTCTAGCTGCAGCATGTACTGTGAGTTTTTTGCTTGAGTCCTTTGGGAAAGGAGTGGGACCATCTTGCTACAAGCCACTGTTAAATGGTAGAACATTCTTGTGGTTGGCTCTGTTATAATTTACTTTAAAAATATTTTGGATGTCGTCCCTCTTTGGTGGGGCAGGGAGATGGGGAAAGAGGAGGGAGAATTTGAACCTTTAAACCCAATGCTTTTGGCTATGTCCCTGCTTACAATAATATGGGAGGAAGAAGGAAACATCTAAACTTGAAAGAATAGGAGAGCTGATTGAATGATTTGTGGCTGATAAGTCATGAATTTGGCATTTTTTCATCAAACAATTATTGTCAATGCATTTTTTCCATAATTTGACTGCCTCTGAAGAACAGAAAATCTAGGATTAAAAAAAAATAAAAGGACAATAAAAGGACAAAAAACATCACAAAAAATACTTAGACATTCAAAAAACACTTTTGGGATTCCCCAAAACATCTCCTCATGATGGCTTGCGAGGACAGTGAAAAGTCTATTGTAACAAACATATGATAGCTGGGATTTCACAACTGTCTCTTTACTGCACAATCTATAGCAGTAGACACCAATGTAAGAACCCGGAAAAACAGATACCGCAGATACCATGTCAAAACTTCATTGCTGGAACAAGAGGAAGAGAGCTCAGATCCCACCTCTTTCAGAGTACCGGTTCCAGTCATGTGAACTTTAAGGAGAACTTCTATGAGCAGTTAGCAATGTGGGAGGCAGTCTGACCTAGTTGACAGGACTCAGGAGAGATGAGTTCTGGTTTTAGCTATAAGTCACTTCACCTCTTTCTCTTTGTTTCCCTTTCTGTAATAGGAGGATAATGATATTGCCTCTTTTTAAAGTGATTTGAGAATTGCTGATAAAAGCACTATATAAAAACAAGGTATTATTACTGTATTTAGGACAAACGATGCAAAGTTGAGCAGTTCTGATTCCATCCAGTGGAGGGCAGTGTTTTATATATACACACCAGTCACTTATTATCACAGCTTCAAAGTCACAGATCAGAAGTCATGGCTCTGTAATTAAGGTTGACCAAAGGATATGATTTGAGAACAGACTGGACAAACACCTGTCAGGGATGGTCTGGCTTTACTTGGTTCTGTCTCAGCGCAGTGGTCTGGACTCAATGATTTCTTGAGCTCTGTTCCAGTCCTACATTTCTATGATGGATTCTCTGTCACTTGAAATTGAGATTATATGTCTTTCTAAAAGAGATGTTCTTGTTCCACCACAAGTTATTGAGCTTGATGCAGGAATTGCTGGATGAAATTCTATGGCCTGTGTTATACAGGAGGTTAGATTAGATGGTCATAATGGTCCCTTCTGGCCTTAAAAATCTATGAATCCTGTTAACCCCCATTGCCTGTGGCCACTTCTAGCAATAAGCACTACATCCTGTAGTAAAGGTTTACAAGACTGGGGCCATATTTAACTCATCTGATGATTGTTATTCAACTGGTCACAAGCACCATCGTAAAGATAAAGACAATGTGATAATTATCCTGCAACATGGCTATATTGGTAACCATGAAGCTTTTGTTTAAAGTCATAGACACTGTATTTTAAATAACTGTACCAGAATTATTTAGTATGCTCCTTTCTCAAGTGCAGTGTAAGTGCCAGTATGGAGGTCTGCAGATTGGTTATGATGAGGCCTAGAACCCCGCTCCTCTGGTACCCAGTTCATATGCATTCCAAGGCAGTAGCAATGAAAGTTGTAACCCTCTCAAAGGTTGTTTAGAGTGGCCTATAGAAAATGAGTTGGAGAGTTGCTGTGCAATTCCCAGTGGACAGGTATCCATATTGTCAAAAACATAAGAATGGCCCTACTGGCTCAGACCAAAGGTCCATCTAGCCCAGTATTCTGTCTTCCGACAGTGGCCAGTGCCAGATGCCCAGAGGGAATGAACAGAACAGATAATCATCAAGTGATCCATCCCCTGTCGCTCATTCCCAGCTTCCGGCAAACAGACGCTAGAGACACCATCCCTGCTCATCCTGACTAATAGCCATTGATGGGCCTATTCTCCATGAATGTATCTAGTTCTTTTTTTAACCCTGTTACGGTCCTGGCCTTCACAACATCCTCTGGCAAGAAGTTCCACAGGTTGACACCAGCAGCTGCTCGCAGTAATTGGCACCTTTGTTGGCAGTCTTAGCAGGAAGGCCTGGGACTAAATAGACCTTGGAAATATGAATTACATTCACCCGAGAGATGATCTCTTCAGGTCAACATTGAGGGAAAACATGAAAGAAAATACAGACATTTCCTGGGAACATATCTTTCTCTCTGTTGCACAGATCAAAGCACGGCCTATCAGTCTCTCTAGTTTAGCAAGTCAATTCACATTAGAACAAATATATAGATTTTGAAAGAGCCGCATATACCCACTTCTATATCTTGCAGCAGGATCTTTTTATCATTATTTTCAATATAAAGGTAGGGGCTAGACACCCCAACCAAGGTCCGGGCCCTATTTGTACAAACATGGAGTACAGAGGAGTCCCTGTTCTGAAGACATTACAACCTAAGCAAACAAACAGAAGAAACAAAGTGACTTGCCCATGGTCATACAACAGGATAGCGGTAGAGGCAGGCTAGATCCCAGGTCCCCTGAGACCAAGGATAGTGTATACCAAGCTGCCCTGAGTGGCTCATGAGCTCAGGGCAGACTGTGAAGAAGCTGGCCACAAACCCCAAACTGATTGTGAGTTCTATATTTAGATTTTACCAACCATGTATCAAGTGTAAGCTTCTCTAGCACTACAACAGCCTTCACATGGAGTCACACACAGTCCCTTTGGGCACTCCGATATATCCTGCCACACAGGCAGGTTTCCTTTTGTGGTAGAGGTTCCCTTGCATCCAAAATCACAACAGTAGTCAGGTTACTTCTAGTCCCAAAGGATCAGTCACTTATCCCAGGCCAATTGCACCCTAGATCACTCACAAGATAATGCTTGTAACCAATCCTATAATAAACTAACTAAAGATTTATTAAATAAGAAAAAGAAATGAGACTTATTTACAAGCTTAAAGCAGGTAAACACATAAGGGAGGCATAGGCTTAGGTTCCACAAGTGTAATAGAAGCTGCTGTAATACTCAAGCTCTATAAGTCCTCTAGGGTTAAACCAGTCCAAACAGCTGGGGATCTCTTGCTTATGTTTAAGAAACTTTGCCCCTCAGAGTTCAAGCAACATAGAGATACAGTTCCTCGTTGTCAGGGATTTTGATTCCCTTCCCCCCTGAGTTCAATCTGATGGGATGAGTCCACCTACACCTCTCCTCTTCATGGGTGTAGGGGAGCAATCAACAAAGTCTTTGTTCTTTGATGTTTTACAATGGCTCATTTGGTTTCAGTGGGCTGCCTTGGTGGGAAGGACCTATCACCTTCTGTAGTGAGCCAGCATTTCTACATTAATGAATGCTCCTTTCCTGCTTGATGACTTACACAGCTACTGAGCATTACAATGCAAGCACTTAATATAACCGTATAACATGGGGTACAGATTTGATAAGTAAGATTAATACATGCAGCATCCTACCAGCGTTTTATAAAGTCTAAACACATTTTTTTATAAATCGAATGCCTATTTTAACAATACTAGGTGAGCCAGACTGGTTTCTAGTCAGTGTTCAGTGAGGCCTTGGAGCCTTGGCCTGAGCTGCCACCTGGTCTGCCAGCTTCAATGTACCATCTATTAGATCTTGAATCCCACAGTTCTTGATCATAGATCTGAGGTGCGCAGTGAGTTCAGTCTCCATGTTTGTATGTGATTGGTCTCTGAAACAGCAATATTGCTATTGCAGTTCTGAATTCATTTAGCGCGTGTGCCGTTTAAAGGAAGGTTACAGTCACTTAAGGAGAGTCCACTTGAAGCAGGGTGCTGGGCTAAATGACTCGAAAGTTATCACCGTCTCAGTCTGACTCTTCCTTTGTGGGCATATTTTATTCCATGAGCGAAACCAGCAAAATGGCTAGGAAATGAATAACCTACACTAACTGTTTGCTTCCACCCAGTAGGTTTAAATTCCACAAGCCAATATCAACTGCTCTAGTGTTTCTTAGCTATAAATACTATATTGAATGAGTAAGGTTATTATCAGCGCATTTTGTGAAAAAAGCCCCCAGCTTGTTGGCTCAGGTGGAGCGCTGTCCACTTGGAGCATTGTCCATAAAAATATTAAAAAAACCAGAGCACAGTGTAAAATATTGGCCTGGGGCTGACTGCAAGCCACATAAAAACAAGAAAATTCAGGGCTAAGGCTGCCACTTCATCTGTAATGCAAGCATTTGTGACTGGGTTTTGGAACCTCAGGCTGGAAGCAGCTGTATTAAAGATAAGGGAAGTATGGCACCAGGTCCGTGCTGTTTGGGTGTAAAGCAATCAGCAAACCGAACTGTTTGGCTTAGGGTCACACATGTGAATAGAAGTAACTGTGAACAGGAGAGTGGGGGAGGAGGATTAGACTTTGCCAATCTCAAGCTTTCAAAAATCACGGGAGTTTAAAAAAATCATACATATTTGCCCTTACACCCAGGAAGGTTAGAAACTGCCTTTACTTCCTTTTAATGGAAGTTGAGATCCTTATAGAATCACCCTGTCCACAAGCTGGGACCTAAAAAATGCACCAAATATTGTGAAACTCATGGTACAATCATGCGGGTTGGCAGCATTGCAATGGACACTTCATTTGAGGGAATATTTGCAAAATTCTATCTTGGGCCTATATTTTTTTATGAAGGCAAGTAGTGTATCATTATCATGGTAAGGATGGATGAGTACACTTTACGCTTCGGCCTGGTCTACCCTGTGGTGGGGGGGGGTTCAATCTAAGGTACGCAACTTCTGAAGTACCTTAGTTCGAATTACTTACCCGTCCTCACGGCGTGGGATCGACGTCCGCGGCTCCCCCGTCGACTCCGCCACCGCCGTTCGCGGTGGTGGAGTTCCGGAGTCGATGGGAGCGCGTTCGGAGTTCGATATATTGCGTCTAGATGAGACGCGATATATCGAACTCTGAGAAACCTTTTCATCTGGCGGGCACCAGACGAAGGACCGTGGCGGCGATCGAGCATCCGCCAAAATTCCGCTGAAAATCGGCGGCATGTCGGCGGCGACGCCTCTGGATGATGTTGCTTGTCGGCGGCAAGAGGCGTCATCCAGAGGCGTTGCCGCCGAAATTCGGCGGCATTTCGGCAGATACTCGATTGCCGGCCAGGACGCAGGCGCATTTAGATGCCCCCACGGGCGCCATGGCGCCTGCGGGCACCGAGTTGGGGACCCCTGCACTATCAGATGCTAGGACAGATGCCCCCTAGTGGCTTTGAGGTTGATTTGGAGTTCAGCCCCAGCACAGTGCTTGTTCTGTAGTTGCAACTCAGCATCGTTTCTGTGTTGGAAAGAGAAGCAAACAAGATGTAGTCCACCATTTCCTCTTCTTTTTCATAATGGTGTGCTCTCTGTTCTTCCCTTTCAGCAACTGCCTCAGTGGGGCTTGCAAAACAAATGCTGATGCTTAATAAAGAAAAGTGTGACAATTGCCCTTTTGGTTGACACACCGGGTATTGAACTGTTGACCTCCAGAGCTAAAAGCAGGAACTGCTGTGACCTGAGCTAAAATCCTCTGGCTGGAGGTTGTAATAACTCAGATCTTCAGAGTAGGACCTAAAATACACACTTACCAGTGGGTTCCAAAAGCAACAGAAGCATAGGGCAAAATGACAAGTTAAAGGCAGACTACTGGTCCCAGTGAATCAGTGGGAGTTTTTCTTTTGGATTAGGATTTTACCGTAACCAAATAAAACGTCTCTTTTGTATCAGTTCCTACACTGGGTTTCAGTTTTCAGGCAATGACATGGCCGCCTATGCATTGCAGCTAAATACAGCTACATCTTTAGGTAAGCATGATAATAATGGGTTATAGAAATACAGTTACCACAAGTCAGGGCATAAGTCATAGCACATGAGAATACACATGTTTGGGGCTAGGTTTATGAGAAATGAAGACCTGAATGATGCTGTGCTTGCGAGTCATGGGTCTTATGTTTTCATAACGCCAGGAGTGATTTATTTCTTGTAAACAGTTTTGCTCAAGTGGGGCATCCAATTACTACAAACCTTGTTTGGTATAAAAACTAACTGCATGGAAAAATATTGCTTTAGCAAGGTTTAACGGGTCGTCAGCCCAAACATGTGGCCGAACATGAATTCCAGTGCTCGAAATATCCTCTAGACGCTCAGCAACATCTTAATGTCAAGAGGAGATTATAGTCATCACTCCCATTGAGCCATGACTCAGAGGGAATGTATGGAAAGAAGACATTTCCAGCAAAAGCATGATATGGAAAGTAAACACTGAAGTGTTGGAAATCTTCCCTTAGGTAGAAAAAAGAAAAGCGAAAGCCTAATCCCTTTGAAGTGGAAGTTCTGCTGTGGCTGGAAACGTTATGAAAATACACTTTACATGCACAGTTCCTTGTACATAACTATGTTTCACAGCACATTTCATCACCTACCACTGCCCGCCTTTTTCGGTTAATAAAAGATACAAAAAAGTACAACCCAACAAAAATAAGAGCCAAATGGATGGAAGTTTTGAACGTTTTTGAAAAGTAGAAACGTTGATAACTTAAAAGCACAAGGTGGTTTTGCTTGCATTGCATCAAAGGGGCTACTAACATCTTAAATACTTTGGAAAGTATGGAAATGCTTAAAAACATGGAATGAAGGAATTGGCTCTAATGAAATTTACATTTAAAATAAAAACAGACAGATGCTAAATATTCCATTTCCATTTTTAATATTTCACCCCAGAGGTTTCCTCACATATACACAATTATTAGCGGTGTTTGTGAGAAGCCCAGTAGTTGTGCATTCTAGATGGTAAATGCATATTTCTTTTTTGTATCTAAAGGGGATATTTTAAAATATTTTTTCTATTTATGGTTCTGACCCTGCACATACTTACACGGTAGAGTAACTCTTAAGTCCACTGGGACTGCACACATGCTTAGAGTTACATACATACTTTTTTGCAGGATCAAGTGGTTTTTTGAAATGGATATGGTCCACATCAGTTTAGAATAGTATGACTAAAGAGAAAATCTTTATTATTTCCATTTACTTGTTGGTTTATTTATTTGCAGAGAACCATAAGTGTGTATGACACTTCACAGACAAATGAAAGACATAGCCCCTGCCCCAAAGCTTGCAGCTTAAGGCCCTGATCCTGCCAAACCTCTTAATAGAATCATCTACCCATAGTGGAAGTGTCTTCCTAACCCTGATCTCTTAGTAGTTGATTTAAGTCGTCAAGCATATATCCCTTATAAAGTATTTGTTTTAGCTAATGTAACTCTGGGTGTTCTTGTCTAGATGTCTAACCTTTTTTATAGTACTACTAAGGTCTTAGTTTCAATGATTTCTAGGGGCAATGAGTTTCACAGGCTAACTGTGAAATGTGGACAAAATTATTTCCTTCCATCAGTTTTAAATTTCTTCCCTTTCAGTTTCTCTGAGTGTTCCCTTATTCTTGCATTGTGCAGGCAGGTAAACAGGAGAACCTGGTTTCCATTCTAACTCAAATAGCATTGTGTGAAATGGTCACTATGGAACGCAAGCATATTCTGAATTCTCCATTTTCCTGGCCTCAAAGTAAAATCATGAAAAGTTAGATTGAGTGGCTCAGTGGATTGGGAATGGGATACCCAAGATGTAGCCTTTTGCCTTCCGGAAACCCATCCAAATCAGACTCTGGTTGGCAGTATATTAAAATAATTGCCCACTGATCGTTTGGGGGGTTGTTTTTTGGAGGGGAGGGTGACAGGTTGGATTTGCTTTTTGAGGGTAGGGTAGGGTTGATTGCTTGTTTGTTTTTCAATGGCCTGTGTGAAATAAGTTGTGGTCACAGTCCAGTTTTTAGTAAAGAATGGCTCCCATCCAAACGACCCTGAACTTTGGAGATGGTCCTGAATCAGAATCTAGATCTGAATTTCATAGCTAGGATAACAGTTTACACAGGTTCATAACCTTGAAATGGAGCTGGATTTTGTGGCTTGGTACATCATTTATTATGATTTTTAATATTATGGTAGTGCCCAGGAGCCCCAGCACTGGACCAGGATCCGATGGTGCTAGGTGCTGTACAAACACAACAAAAAGACAGCGCCTGCCACCAGGAGTTTACAGTCTAAATATACAATGAGACCACAGATGGATCCAGACAGACCACTGGGGGAACATATGGAAACAATGAGACAATAGTGGCCAGCCTGATATGCAGTGTCTCAGCCCACCAGCGGCGTAATTGTTGCCAAGTTTTTGTAGGCATCATGGCAAAGGGGAGTTTTCAGAACAGCTTTAAAGGAAGAGAGTGAGAGAACTCTGCAGATGTTCACAGGGGTCTCCTCCCAAGCATGAGGACAGCATGGGAGAAAGCATGAAGGTGCTTGTTTGAAAATGTAATAGATAGGTTCTGAAGACTGGTGTTATTGGCTGATTGGAAGTAAGAGTCCACATCTTGATATCTAAGGAAGCCTCTATTGAAACTCCACAGGAAGTTAGTGGAGTTATCTCTTGATTTGCTCTGCTGTTATTTTGAGGAGAATCAGGCCCAGGGCTTCAGTGTCACAAAAGACACCATCACACCTGGCATTGGCTGGACCCCTTTTCAAATATGGATAAGCATCAAAGGGCATAAATAACACACTAGGCCTTCAGTTGAGAGGTGTCCTTTCCAAAACAGGGTCAGAGCCTTCATCTGCAAGGCAAAGTGGTGACGCTTGTCCTGTTAGTCCTTGTGCTGTATCTGTTCTGCGCATAAACAGAGGACTTCATTCTCCAGGGCTGCCAGTTGGACACCCTTCCTGAACACTATATTCACTTTTAAAAAAATAAATAGCGCTGGGCTGATCACTGTGCTTAGCCCTGATGAAGTCATTAATGTGGTTTCCAGCAAATTGCTCATAAAATTCATGGCACCACTTAAGCGCTACCATATTCTTCCTCTTCACATGTTCCTATATTTTTTTTAAAAGTCTAAAGCCGTAATAAATCGCGCACAGAAAAGAAACAATTGATCTGAAGTAAGCTGTTCATATCACCATATCGCCATGGTGGATCTCATGTCACTTACAACACAATGAACAATGCTCCAGCCAGCACTCCTGGCTGCCCAGCTCTGTAGGCAGGGCAGTTGCCAGCAGCAGTGCAGAAGTAAGGGTGGTAGGGAATGGTTACTTAGCTCTGTAGGGATTTGCACTGATGCCGCAAAAGCTATGTCCAGTGCCAAGAGTGGGCGGGGTAGGGGAAAGGTCATCATAGCTCAAATATTTTCAAAGTTTGGGCCCAGCAACCCCTGCCCTAAACTGTTTCTTTCTACCTTGCCCTTGAGTTCTTGATCACTTAGTTATGTTAGGGTTTAGCAGTTGAAGGATTGGGAGACTGGCCATTTTCAGCTGTAGAAATCATTTGGTCCAGTGCTGAAATGCAACTGCCTCTGGCAGTGCATAATGCTACACCACTCTTTAGGGCCATGCTGTGAGATGGTTGTTACAGAAACTGCATAGGGCCTTTTAGATAGGCAGAACATAATTACCCAAATTGGAATTTAGACAGAATGCTGGGTATAACAGCCTCTCTTAAAGTTAGAGTGGAATAATGTAACCTAGAAGAAAATCTCTTTGCATCACCTCTCCATAGAAGCTGATATTGAAAGCTTAGCAAGAAGCATCTACCAAAAATTTGAGGGTTAATTTTAGAGCCATCTGGAAAATAATCTCAATAAAGAAAAAGAGCGAGACACCCTTTTCACAAGTAACTTGTTTAATAAAAATAAAATTCCTCTTGCATTTCTGACACAGGACTGTAATAACTCCACCTTAACTTGCTTTGGCATACTAAGATATATGAAGTAAGAGGAAATTATAGAAATTTATCATGTCTGGGTTCTCAGGATTGATTACAACTCACTGCTTTTATCTCCCAAACAGTCACTAAATCTAATTGCCTTGTTGTAATGGATTAACCTCTGTGGTCCACAGTAGCATTTATATTGTGCTCAAAGACAACGTTACAGACTTAGAATACTTTTTGCAGCAATATTCTTTCATAATACCCAAGTGCTCTTGGGGTGAAACTCACTCCTGTGAAGGTTTTAGGGATTAAGCAGGCGAATTTCACCCTTTGAGTGGGTCTGCGCAGCAGCTGGGAGGTGTCATTCCCACAGCAGATAGACAGATATGTGCTACCTCTGCTCAAGCTAGCATGCTTAAAAGTAGCAGCATGGCCACAGTGCCACAGGCCAAAGCTCAGGCTAGCCGCCTGAGTACATCTCTAGGACCTTATGCAGGATTGTACCCCAAGCCACTCCCTCAAGCAGACTATCTACTCAGGCTTGGACGTTCCATGGTGGAACCTGGAGTGGGAAGCACTCTCGCAGCTGCTGTGTAGACATACCCTTAGGCTGGGCAGAATTTTTTAAAAATAATTTTATTGGATAATATCAATATTTACTTGTCAGCATTTTTTTCTATTTTAATTTATTTAAATTTTCACAGTTGAGCAAAATTGTGGGGCTTATGCATTTTCCCCTTTGATTTAAATTTTCAAAGTTGCAGGAAATTATGCAGGGGTCATACAATAATTATTTATTGACAGTAGACAGTGAGATTGAAAGGGTTAAAGCTGTATAACCATTATAGCACCAATTGTCAATATCGCATGTCAAAATATCCGAAGTAAATATCCTTACACCAAACTCTGATAAGTTCTCAAGCAGAATTTTTCTTACTTTGCCTATCTGTACATTTCTAATACCATCGATGGTGGAAATATTTTTTTCATTGGTTTGTACGTACACACTGACATTTACTGATTAAAAACCTGATCCTACCTACCAAATCTACCCTTAGGGCACACTTCTTTTTTGATTAAATATCGGCAAACATAGATGGCCATTGGCCTTTCAATAATATTATCGTTTCTTTGTAACCAAACTGTAAGCAGATATTGAAACCCCATTTAGAAACACTCTAGTTTCTTTTATAACATAAAGCACTCCCTTTGGTGGACTGAGATTCATGCCAGCTCGCTGATAGCAATTCCAGACCGCAGGGCAGAACAGTCAATAGGCCCCCTAGTAAGGGTCGCTGGATGGGGAGCCGCTGCAGATCGTGCAGGGTGGGCTGGAGCCGGGCTCCATGCTGCTGCTGGCCCGGCCTGGTGTTGCCATGTGGGCACGGAGCTGGACCATGTGCGGTGGCTGGTGCATGCATGCACAAGCAGCGCCCGCACAGACGTGGTCCGCCTGATATTTGGGTGGTGCTGCGCCTGCCTAGGTGGTGCCCAACGAGCTCCTGCCAGCTGCACTCCTGGTGCCCAGTGAGCTGCCGGCTGCACTGCTGGGAGCAGTCTTCCAGCATAGCCAGGGATTCCACATGCTCACCCGGCTGCCTTCGCTGCTGCTGGTACCACCTCACACGTACCTAGGAGCCCTGCGTCCCACCCACCCCCGGGCCCTTTTAAATCGCCTGGGCCCCTGGGCAATTGCCCCCTTTGCCTCTCCCCGCCCCGCCCACATTCAGCGGGCCTGGATTCATGGGACCAGACTTTCCTCTCACTTTATGTCACAGTAAGTCAGGAGTAGCACTATTGACAGCAGTAGAGTTAGACCCTTGTGAAAACCACTAAAAGTGAGAAGAGACTCAGGTCTGAGGTTTAGAGGGATTTCTTTAATGGATTTACACCAGAGTAAATGAGAAGGGGTTATGGCCTGTGAGCTAAATTCACAGGCGTGAATAAGTAAATGTAATGGAGTCTAACTTCCACTGTGATGGGATGTCCACTCCACATAGGACAGGAAGGGGTTAAGGTGGCCAGGTAGGCCTACTAACTGTCCAGGCTGCACCTGAAGGAGAAGCCAGGGCGGGCTGGAAATTAACTGCTGATGGCACCCAGCTGAGGAGGAAGAGGTGGGGCCTATATAAGCCAGGAAGCTGGCAACAAAAGGATGTGGCAGGAAGGCAGCCTGCAGTCACTCCATGGATGGATGGATGGATGGATGGATGGAAGGAAGGAAGGAAGGAAGGAAGGGTGTTGGGTCTATAGAAGATAGTCCACAGTTGCTCTTAGGTTTGCTAACTTTTTAACTGCACAAAACCAACAACTCTAGCCCTGCCCATTCCCAGGGGCCCCACCCCTTCCCCGAGGCCCCACCCCTGCTCACTACATTCCCTCTCCCTCGGTGGCTCGCTCTCCCCACCTTCACTGGGCTGGGGCAGGGGCTTACCTCAGCGGCGCAGCAGGCTCCCTGCCCATCCTGGCTCTACACTGCACCAGGGAAGCAGCCAGCAGGTCCGTCTCCTAGGCAAGGGGACCAGAAGGCTCTGTGCACTGATCTCACCTGCAGGCCCGGTCCCCCAGCTCCCATTGGCTGCAGTTCCTAGCTAATGGGAGTGCGGAGCTGATGTTTGGGCGTGCAGTTCCAGAACAGGTAGGGGCTAGCCTGCCTTAGACCCGCAGCACCGCCAACTGGACTTTTAATGGCCCAGTCGGTGGTGCTGACCAGAGCTGCGAGGGTCCCTTTTCGATGGGGCATTCTGGTCGAAAACCCGGATGCCTGGCAACCCTAGTTGCTCTCTTGGATGAGGGAGTTGGGAGGCCAAAGTGGGGAAGCCAGAAAGGTAGGAGAAGGCTTGGGGAATAGCAGCAAGGAATCATAGAATCAAAGGGCTGGAAGGGACCTTGAGAGGTCATCTAGTCCAGTTCCCTTCAGTCATGGCAGGACTAAGTATTATCTAGACCATCCCTGACAGGTGCTTGTCCAACCTGCTCTTAAACATCTCCAATGATGGAGGTAATAGGTAATAATTGGAGATATACCAATCTCCTAGAACTGGAAGGGACCTTGAAAGGTCATTGAGTCCAGCCCCCTGCCTTCACTAGCAGGACCAACTTTTGCCCCAGATCGCTAAGTGGCCCCCTCAAGAATTAAACCCACAACCCTAGGTTTAGCAGGCCAATGCTCAAACCACTGAGCTATCCCTCCCCTGCAAAGAGATTTTACAACTTCCCTGAGCAATTTATTCCAGTGCTTAACCACCCTGACAGCTAGGAAGTTTTTCCTAATGTCCAACCTAAACTGCTCTTGCTGCAGTTTAAACCCTCAGAGGTTAAGAAAAACAATTTTTCTCTCTCCTCCTTGTAACAACCTTTTATGTACTTGAAAACTGTTATCATGTCCCCTCTCAGTCTTCTCTTTTCCAGACTAAACAAACCCAATTTTTTTCAATCTTCCCTCAGAGGTCATGTTTTCTAGACTTTTAATAATTTTTGTTGCTCTTCTCTGGACTTTCTCCAATTTGTCCACATCTTGCTTGACATGTGGCACCCAGAACTGGACACAATATGCCAGTTAAGGCCTACTCAGCGCGGAGTAGACTGGAAGAATTACTTCTCTTGTCTTGCTTACAACACTCCTGCTAATACATCCCAGAATGATGTTTGGGTTGTGTTTTTTTCGACAGCGTTACACTGGGATAGTTTCTGTCTTATTATCTATCATAATGGCACTATATAAATCCCTGGCCCACACCTTGAATATCACATGCAGTTCTGGTAACCCCATCTCAAAAAAGATACTAAAATTGGAAAAAGTAGCGAGGAGGGCAACAATGATTAAGGGTATGGAACAGCTTCCATATGAAGACTGATTAAAAACACTGGGACTGTTCAGCTTGGAAAAGAGATGACTGAGAAGAGTTATGATGGAGGTGGATGATGAATGGTGTGGAGAAAGTGAATAGGGAAGTGTTATTTACCCCTTCGCATAACACATGAACTAGGGGTCACCCAAGGAACTCAGTAGGCAGTCAGGTTTAAAACAATCATAAGGAAGTACTTCTTTAGACAACTCAGTCAGCCTGTGGAACTTGTTGCCAGGGGATGTTGTGAAGGCCAAAACTATAAGAGGGTTCAGAAAGGAATTAGACCCATCCTCCATGAAATTATCTATCAATGGCTATTAGCCGCGATAGTCAGGGATGTAACTCCATGTTCTGGGTGTCCCTAAACCTCTGAATGCCAGTAGCTTGGGCTGGACACTACGGAGCTGGATCACTCAATACATTGCACTGTTCTGTTCACTCCTTCTGAAGCATCTGGTACCAGCCACTGTCGAAAGACAGGTTACTGGGCTAGATGGACCATTGGTCTGACATAGTATAGCTGTTCTTACTCTTTGAATATGGTGTTTCAACTAGTTTTGCTCCTACTTGCTTGTAATTTCCTCTAGACCACATCTCTAGGTTGCTTATGAAAAGGTCTTGTGGGACTGTGTTAAAAGCCTTATTAGAATCACGATATATCATGTCTACTATTTCCCCTCCATCCTCTAGGCCAGTAATCCTGTCAAAGAAGGGACTTGGTTTGGTTTGGCATGATTTGTTCTTGACAAATCCATGTTGGCTATTACTTTATCACCATATTATTCTCTAGCTGCTTACAAATTTTTTGTTTAATCATTTGTTCCAGTATCAGTCAAGTATCAAAGTTAGGCCGATTGGTCTAATTCCCCAAGACCTCTTTGTTCCCTTTTTTAAATATAGGTGTCATTTTAGCCTTTCTCCTCACCCATCCTCAATGAATAGCTGAAGATAATACAGATGGATATAGTTTAAACCCCTAAATGAAAACTTGAAATTTAGAAATTTTTCATAAAAATATCATTGTTTGGCTAGCTCTGCATGTGAAATCACAATGGTGTCAAACTGGTTTAAATGAGGCCAGACTCAATTAGACTCCCAAGTGTTCACACCCACTTACCAACGCACTGGCTTACACAACATCTCTGGCCCAGTGAATTTAGGAAAGATGTGAAGTTGCTTTTATTGCAACACTTCTCTCTTACAACACGTTGGCATGTGAGCTATCCCAATTTACGTTCAGTTAATCAAATTCAGATGTGCAAAAGGGTGTATATTACACATCACAGCCTGTGCAAGTCTTAGAGAGTCTAACTGACTCTAAGAGGAAGAGTCTGGGCCAAAGCCTTAGCTGCTGTAAATGACTGAAGCCAATGCAGCTTCATGGGTTTACACTGAGTCTAACTGGGTATAGTTTACATCATGAGGGATGGAAAAAGCTATAGGTTTTACAATTTAGACTTACCTCTGAAGTCTAGTTTGCTCCAGTGTGTCTAGAGGTTACATCAGGGGATGGGAACGCCTATTACTAATTCTATGTCATCTGATCCATCCCTGCACTAATAATTTTTCCCAGCGTGGCTAGCAGGCACAAGGATTTGCACAAGCAGGCAAGGATTCCTACGTCTGAGGATATATTATTGTGGGATAACCACAACATCTCTACAATCAACAAAGCTTTCTTATCTGGGACAAGCTTAACTGTACTACTCAGACGCTGTACTGCAGAATAGTTTATAGCAGTTCAGCAGGATGCCAGCTGATATGGAGAAATAAAACAATGTTTTTATGCAACTCAGATTAACTGTTTCACTGCCTTTTAAGGGACCTTGTTAATTGGTCTAGGCCTCAGCCAGGTCTGAATTTTCCTTATTAGAATGAAGATCCAGTACTACACTCCTTATGGGGAGACAGCATGGCTTAGTAGACACAGCACTGGACCGGGATTCAGGAAACCTCAATTCTACTCCTACATTTGCTGCTCAGGAACCTTTGGGCAAGTACCTCAGTTTCTCCATTTATAAAATGGGGATAATGATACTGACCTCCTTTGGAAAGCACTTTGAGATCTACTGATACTAGTGCTACAGAAGAGGATTAAAAAAAAAAAGCTTACTGCTACTATTATCTAAATTAACTCTGGGTGTTGTCATTATAGTTGTAAACATCTACTGCTGTTTTAACTACTAAGCTCTTGGTCTTAGTGATACTTGTTGGCTCAAGTCAATTAGGCGTTGTGTAATGGTATTTGCAGAAAATCTGAACGCTGTTTGGAAAATTAGTTTATTTTAAATTCCATGTGACATCAGCGTTGCTGCTTCACTGTACCAGTCCCAACGAGAACATGAATCATGCAGGGCATAGATGGTCTCAGGTGCTTTGCAGAGCAGTTTACAGTAGGAGGGTGATGACTATGCAAGTCTCCAGCAAATCCACTGGCCATGGCTCCATAAGGACAGCACGTGGGCGAAAGAGGCCATGATGGTGGGATGTGGGTATGTGTCAGGGACAAAGGAATATGTCTTGAAAGAAACAAAACTGAGAACAAAGGCTGCAGATGCATTTGGTGGCAGAAGTCTTTGCCCATGATCAGGGATCTGAAGGCCCACTTGCCGGCAAAGAACATCTGAAAAAACAAACAGTGGGGTAGTGAGTAACGTGGAACCAACGTGGCAAACTGTATTTAGGTTTTATACCAAAAGCTTAAGCGTTTCCATCTGCAGACTGTGGGTTTGAATTGCACCAACAAACCCACAGCTCTAATCACCTCTTATTTATTTTGGGCTGTTTTATTTTTCATCTTACTGTAGAGAGCCCTAGACTTCCCAGTATGGCTTCGCCCATGCCCACCACGCAAGAGCAAGGGTGTAGGCTAGGGCTGCTTTCACTTCTCCAAGGCAGTGTAGGAGTTGTCTGCTCTGCACTTACTTAGTAAGTTTGAAGTTCATTGCTTTATTAGAAACTAGTTGGAAAACAGCTACCAGACAGTAATATCTACCATGTGTCTGATAAGATACCCTTCTGCTGAATGAAATGCGTGATGCAGAGTCTGGGTATGTTCTAAGTGTAACTTGTTTTATTTACATATCCACACCACTCCTGGCATATACCAGAGCATACAGGGCAATCCCTTCTTCAGGAATCCCAGCTCAACAGCAATGCCCAGTTACCAGGGAGCATTCCACCTTAAGAATTGGCTCCAGTCAGAGGCCAAGGCAGAGAGCAAACTCTCCTGCTCTTCGTTCAGCAGCCTCTACACCAGCGATCGGCAACCTTTGGCACACGGCCCATCAGGGTAAGCACTCTGGCGGGCCAGGCCGGTTTGTTTACCTTCTGTGTCCGCAGGTTCGGCCAATTGAGGTTCCCACTGGCTGCAGTTCACCGCTCCAGACCAATGGGAGCTGCGGGAAGCAGCGTGGGCTGACCGCTGCTTCCCGCCACCCCCATTGGCCTGGTGAACCGCAGCCAGTGGGAGCTGCAATCGGCCAAACCTCCAGACTTGACAGTAAACAAACTGGCCCGGCCCGCCAGGGTACTTACCCTGGCAAGTCACGTGCCAAAGGTTGCTGATCCCTGCTCTACACAGCAATTAACAGCACACACACACACATAATGTCTTCACAAGACTGAAAATTTGCTCACACACTAACAAAAAACTTTGAAAACTATGTGTCACAGCATTATTTGGTGATGCCAGCCATAACAATTATATATATATGACATATACCCATAACATGCATTCGTTCATATATTAGCATTGAGAGAATAATCCACAACAAATCATTTCCTCTTCGAATTTGACTATTTTTCTGCTTGTGAAATTGACACTGATTTACTCCCATTTTTGGGGAGTTGTTTTTGTTTTTTAAACCTATATGGATTGATCATGACCAGAACAGGCTGGTGTCCAGTGAATGGAAAGGAATGCCTCTGATTGGCTTCTATGGGCTTTGGATTGGCCCCTGAGTATATTTACTACTTGCAGCACTTAGATACTATAATGACTTGTTTTCAATAAGTATGATCAATAAATTGATACCAGCTATGGAAAATGCAGTATGTATCTCCAATTCCAGCTATTTTTTTCAGTTGTAATGAGTTTCATAAGTCACATGGTATGGTTTATGTTCCCTGCCTGGAAAAGTGAAACTCTTATTATCTGGAGTAGGATTTGAAGAAGCCGTTTGGGGGTTTTGAATCTCTCGGGGGGAGAGATAATTGATAAGTAAGATTAGGAGATTTTAGAGAATTTTAAATCTTTTTCTGTCTAGGCTACTTTCCTGAAACATCATTCCTAGAAAAATTAAGCTACTGTAAGGTTTTTTGGGTGGGTGCGTAACAAACAATTCATTCTGTGATTTCCCCGCTTCCCTCTCCTTATTTTCCATATTTGCCAATGGATAGAACACAACACTCTTGAATTTATTCAGTTTAGAAAATTATTCAAATAATTCTCTACAAATAGTTATGGATCCCTGGCTAATTCAAGGGCAGCTTTCTGGGGGAGCGTAGGCTGGTGGACCTGATCATCAGACTAGGACAAACAATTAACCATGCATGTTTCTATTTGTAGCCTTTTCCCAGGACTCCGTTTATTCTCCAAACACCAAAACAAAAGAAAATGTAGACCAATAAACAAAAGGGAAAGCCTAGTTCTTGACAGGGACTGTGGGGACCTCTGACAGTATCTCTACACACTGCACACTTAAGCCCAGTGACTCAGGTTTGAGCCAAGCCCCCCTTTCATCCACACACATCAGTCTGACTCAGCTCAGCAACCATTCGGGACCCAGGTCCTAGGACCTCACTAGTGGTGTAGGGCAGAGCCCAAGTCCCACTGGGATTCAGGTCCGAGCCCTATTAATTTTGCAGTGTGGACACAGCTCAAGCTGCACACCTGAGTCAGAAGGTCTGTGCAACGCGATATAGATGCGTTAGCACAGCAGTGAGACATGAATCCAGCAACTGAAAACCCAGGTCTACTATGCAGTGTGGACACACTAGCACAGGATTGGAAACACCGAGTCCACTGTTTATGATACAGTGTAGACATCCCCTTAAGTGTCTGGACCTCCCCAGCCCAGGGAGGCCTACAGGTCCTGCTTGCCCCCTTGCAGCTTTCTGCTGCAGCCACAGGAGAGTGTGAACTCAACTCTTTCCTGGTCCCAGGCTCCCTCATTTACATTGTCCAGCTGGGAATCAGACCCAATCATTAGGGGCAGTCCAGCTCAGTAAACTGATTCCCAGCCCCTGCCAGCTGGGTCTTCCTCCAGAATGGGGCTGGTGGCCCCCCATGGCCCTTAAAGGGGCACTCCACCCTGTTACAGGGAGTATTCACTATTCATCTGGTTTTAATTGGACAAACTGGTCACACGGCATGTTTGTGTCGTCTGGTTGAAAGAGTATTACTCTTACAATCAGATGTCCACTCTGAAAATTCTCAATTAGCAATATGTAATTTAGTTTCTTTGAATATTTGCTTAAAATTCACTGCACTTATGAAAATCCCTGGCAGCAATTTGTTTTGCTAAAACATTTTTGGGACACGAACAAAACAAAAATGCTGTTCACACTTTCAAAGAAAATGTAACCATTCTAATGAATATTTATAGTATATTGTTTTTCACATTCACCCTGCTTTAGTGCAGAGCCGGGCTGGCCTTACCATGAGGCGAACTGAGGCAGCTGCCTCAGGTGCCAGACTGTGGGGAGTGCCACTAGGACCCGGAGTGTAGAAAATTGTGTCTGCTGCTGCTGCATATGTATTCTCTCTGCTCTATATGTACAGAGATGGTGGAGTGCTGTGCTGGAGGAAGGAGGGCACAAGAGAAATAACAGGCAGGCAGGAGAAAAGGTGAGAGGGAATAACAGAAAGCAGCAGGAGCTGCAGGAGGAGAAGCCTCTTATGTACCTCTCTAGCACCCCCAGGAGCCTGGACTGATTAACACCAGCTTCTCAGGGAGCTTCCTGTTTACTGCTGCTTCCCTGAACCCACTTGAGGAGAACAGGCAGTCAACTGAAGTAGTAGGAGCTAGTCAGGCCCTTAAGACGCTGATATCTTCCCTCACTCAGGCCCTGCTACCAGCCTGCTTATTTGTCCCCTTCAACTGAGTGTTGAGAGCCACTATAGCTGGCACAGAACAGCAGTCATGAGTGAAAGAAGAAAACGCCCCTCTGGGGCAGCATTCAGAAAGAGAAAGAAAGCAAAGGAAGCATTTCTATCTAAGCAGGAAGGAGCTCTCCTGAGATACAAATGTTCACGGAGAGCCTTCCGGCCCCAGTGAGGATGTGAGTGGTGAGGAGATGCCTGATATTCCAGTTAGTCAGAGTGCTGGTTGACCTGGCAGCTACTGCAGCATCCATCTCTCCATCTCAAATGGATGTAACCATGCACATTCCTGAAGAAAAGTGTAGATCAGAGAAGAGTGTGGTGGAGGCACAAGAAACAGCTGTTGCTGAGTTTAGTTCCTTAAGTCTAGATGATCCAGGACTGTGGACCCACTTGAGCAGTAGCCTGAGGGACTTCCTTGTACTGCATGGGCCACAGCAAGTGAAAAACTTCATGTTCCCCAAAGACAATGAAAATAGAAGTTTCCATCGAACACATTATTGGTGTGAAATCCCTAATGGTGACAAAGTGGAGAGGCCATGGCTTATGTTCTCAAAAACCCAGAATGCTGCATGCTGTTTTTGTTGCAAACTCTTCCAGTTTAATGTTCCAGCCACATTGGGTTCTACAGGAACAAAGGACTGGAAAAATCTGGCTAGAAATCTGGCGTGCCATAAGAAGGCAGCAAATCACCGGAGAGCATTCCATAGGTGGAAAGAGCTTGAGATGAGACTAAGATTAAAGGCCACCATAGATGATCAGTATCAAGAGAAGATTGCATCAGAGTCTCTTTACTGGCAAAATGTTCTGAAAAGGCTCATTGCCATTGTGAGAATGCTTGCTACCCAAAACCTAGCACTGGGTGGCACTTCCGATCAGCTGTATGTGCCAAACAATGGAAACTTCCTTAAAATTGTGGAGCTGATGGCTGAGTTTGATGCTGTACTCCAGGAGCAGCTAAGAAGAGTCACCACCCAAGAAATGTACACCACTACCTTGGAAAAACAATTCAAAATGAGATCATACAGTTACTGGAAACAAAAGTCAAACAGAAGATTGCGGCAGATCTGAAGTCAGCAAGATATTACTCTGTTATTCTGCACTGCACACTTGACATTAGCCATATGGAACAAATGACTTTAATGGTGCGTTTTGTAACAACAACAGAACCTAGTGAAAATGTCCCTGCAATGGAGACTGTCAGAGAGCATTTTTGAGACTGTATTGACATTGATGATACTACAGGAGCTGGTATGACAAATGTGCTTCTTAAAAAGCTGGAAAATACAGGAATTGCGATAGCTGACATGAGAGCTCAGGGCTACAATAGTGGTGCCAACATGAGAGGAAAGAACAGAGGAGTGCAGATACGGATCTGAGAGTTAAACCCTCAAGCTTTTTTTGTCCCATGCAGTTCTCGTTCATTGAACTTGGTGGTCAGTGATGCGGCATCAGCTTCTAGTGAGGCTGCTGAATTTTTTAATGTAATTCAAAGCATCTATGTATTTTTCTCTGCATCAACTCATGGATGGCAAATTTTGAAGCAACATCTGGGAACATCCTCTCTGAGAATGAAACCACTGAGTGCCACATGATGGGAAAGTTGAGTGGAAGCGATAAAGCCTATCAAACACCAAATTGGGAAGATAGATGATGCCATAGTTGCCATTATGGAGGATAATGCTATGACAGGAACTGTTCATGGGAGAACAGCGGCAGAGGGAAATGGAATCACTAGAAACATACATAACTTCACATTTCTGTGTGGCCTAGTGTTGTGGCATGACATACTTGTTGAAATAAATGTTGTAAGCAAGAGACTCCAAGGTATTGACCTTGATATATCTGGAGCAATGGAACAACTGGACAAAGCAAAATTATACCTACAGTCTTACCGGTCAGATGAGGGATTTCAAAACGTTCCGAAGAGTGCACAGAAGTTGGCAGAGGAAATTCACAATGAAGCTATTTTCCCACCCATTCAAGAATATGAGTCACCGACGAAGAAGACATTTTGATTACGAGGCACGGGATAATCCCATAAGAGACCCCAAACAACAACTCCAAGTTGAATTCTTTAACCAGGTGCTAGATGGTGCAATACAGTCAGTTGAAGAACGTTTCATGCAGCTCCAGGAACACAGCAGTATATTTAGGATCTTGTATGATATTCCAAAACTCCTCACTGTACCTGAAGAAGTACACCAGCAATGCAGGGCACTAGAGACAGTGTTGACACATGATGACATGCGCGATATTGATGCAAGTGATTTAAGTGATTAACTGAAAGCCCTTTCAAAATACATTTCAGCAGGATCTACTCCAAAGGCTCTTCTGGAATATATGTGCACAAATAAGATGACCACCCTCTTTCCAAATGCTTATGTCGCTCTGTGTATACTTCTAACGCTTCCTGTAACAGTTGCCAGTGGAGAACGCAGCTTCTCCAAGCTGAAGTTAATAAAAACACATCTATGCTCTGCAATGACACAGGAGAGGCTGGTCGGCCTTGCAACCATCTCAACAGAGCATGAGCTGGCCCAGACTGTGGATCTTCAGGAAGCAGTTCAAATCTTTGCAACCAAGAAGGCACGGAAAGCACCACTTTGATTATTCAAACACCTAAAAATGCCAGTGTTTACTATGCAGACAAGAAAAGTTACATTTGCTGTTCAGGCATTTGAAAGTTAAGTGTTCCTTAAAATTTTTGAACAAGGCATTTTAAGTTGTTTGTTCTCCTTTATTGGGCTAGGTAGCAAAGCAGTACCATGAGAGGATTAGGACAGGAAGAAGGCAGAATTGAGATGTTTCAAAGTTTTGGCCCAAGCGAGGGGGCATGGGGGCATCATTTGAGCTCCCCGCCTCAGGTGGCCAGCCCTGGTGCAGAGCTCAGTACAGGCTGGAGGAATGTGATGGAGTTTACAAACCCCATACTAGAGAGCAGCTCTGGGCCCAGGCAGCCCCACCTGCAATGCCTACACAGGCTGAAGGCAGGGCTTTATAAAGGGGCGCAGAGGCACTCAGGGAGGCAGGCAGTGGAAGGAAGCAGATGGCTGCTCCGAACTCTGAGGGGAAAGTACTGCCCAGGAACTTCTTGCCTGGCAGGAAGGAAACCCTTGGGGTGAGGCATTAAAGGGCAGGACCAAGCTTCTAATGGGAAACCAAGCCACCGACCCCCGCCTGACCACTAGGCATCATCGGGTTGGGGGGGGGTTGCACCCTGGGTTGGGAGCTATCCCCTGCCAGGGCCCAGGTGTCAGACTATTCCCATCCCATGGAGTCTGTCACTGGAGTCCAGTGGCCTCTGCAGCCCCAGGTCAGAATCTGCCCCTTCAGCCGCACAACCCAGTTTTACAAGGTTCTTGGGCGGGGGGTTGTCACAGGCTTACTACTCACCACTGTGGCACCTCATTGTGGCCACATCTGGGGATTAGCTCTTGACCGGTCTGATGCCCCGTCCTTTGGTTTCTTGTCCCATGGTCTGTGTCTCTCTGTCTCTCTCTGCAGTCAGATTACTGCATCTTCATAACTCAGGGTGCTCCCCATCCTGGCTTGCTCCTCCAGCCAGCTCACTATAGTTTTCCCCTTCTGGGATATCAAAGTCTCTCTGGACCAATTGTCTCAGGTAGTCTTCTGATCCACCACTCAGACTGTGCCACTTGCCCAGTGACTGGTAGGGGAACCCAGGCCCACCCATTATTCTGGGTTCCAGCCCTGGGACCCTATGACTAGGAACCACAGTCTATGCAATCCTAGACCTCCAGTGATGTTTCTGGAGGCCGCTTTCTACCTTTCTTCTCTAGCTCTAGCTCCCCTATGGGTTGCTACTGGAGCTTCTTCTGCTCCCTGTAGCTATTTCACTCTTCTTGGGCTCTTGCCAGAATCTATAGTCCTGCACTTAGGATGAAAGAATCCCATTCACTGTTACAGACTAGGGACCGAATGGCTAGGAAGAAGTTCTGCAGAAAAGGACATAGGAGTTACAGTGGACGAGAAGCTGGATATGAGTCAACAGTGTGCCCTTGTTGCCAAGAAGGCTAATGGCATTTTGGGCTGTATAAGTAGGGGCATTGCCAGCAGATCAAGGGATGTGATCATTCCCCTCTGTTCGACATTGGTGAGGCCTCATCTGGAGTACTGTGTCCAGTTTTGGGCCCCACACTACGAGAAGGATGTGGAAAAATTGGAAAGAGTCCAGTGGATGGCAACAAAAATGATTAGGGGGCTGGAGCACATGACTTATGAGGAGAGGCTGAGGGAACTGGGATTGTTTAGTCTGCAGAAGAGAAGAATGAGGGGGGATTTGATAGCTGCTTTCAACTACCTGAAAGGGGATTCCAAAGAGGATGGATCTAGACTGTTCTCAGTGGTACAAGGAGTAATGGTCTCAAGTTGCAGTGGGGGAGGTTTAGGTTGGATATTAGGAAAAACTTTTTCACTCAGAGAGTGGTAAAGTACTGGACTGGGTTACCTAGGAAGATGGTGGAATCTCATTCCTTAGAGGTTTTTAAGGTCAGGCTTGACAAAGCCCTGGCTGGGATGATTTAGTTGGGAATTGGTCCTGCTTTGAGCAGGGGGTTGGACTAGATGACCTCCTGAGGTCCCTTCCAACCCTGAGATTCTATGATTCTAAGGCAGGATTCCAGGACTTACCCTCTACCTCCACTTCTCTACAGAGTGACTACACACTTCCTTCCTACAGCCCCTTCTTGTACGTCACTTCCTGGTTTTATACCAGCTCAGCCTCCCCCTGCACAGTTGGGCTTTATCAGCCCTCATGCTCTTCCAGGTGCAACCTGCCTCTGGGTTAAATGGTCATTTTTATCCACTCAGGCTTTGTCATATTGGGTCCCAGGGAAGAGGGTGGGTGCAAGCCCGCCCAGGCTGAAGGCCCCTCCCTCAGCCTCTGGGGAGAAGCCACTGAGCCTGGGACTCAAATAAATACGGGGGACAACAAAGAAAAAAGCAGGAACAGGTGTGAAGGTCAAAGAGTCAAAACTAGGGAACCTGAAGGGGACACCAAGCAGAGAACCCCACACAGTGCCCACTGCACCATGAAGGTGTCAAGGGAGCCAGCGGACACAGGGCTTTATTAACACAGGGACTTCAGGGGCTGCAGCCCTGGGCCTTGGGCTAAGGGGAGGGCTCCGCAAGCTGGATGCGGCCTGCTGCTTCTTTTCATCCGGCTCACTGGAAGTCTCCATGCCTCAGGCCGGACACCAGATCCTGAGCCACGAGTGCACCTCCCACTAGTGCTGGCTCGCCGATGTGCCCCACGGCCCTAGGTGAGGGGCATTGAGGGAATCTCTGTGCGCTGCCCCCAGCACCAGCTCTGTAGTTCCCATTGGCCAGGTACCACGGCTGCACAGAGCAGCCTGGCCCCTCTGCCTGGGGGCCGGACATGCTGGCCACCTCGGGGATCAGAGCAGCGGGGAGCCAGGGCAGGCAGGTATCCCGCCTTAGCCCTGCTGTGCTGCCGCCCGAAGTAAGCGGCCTGCACTCTGCACCCATCCTGTACCCCAACCCCCTGTCCCAGCCCAAGCCTGCTCCTGCACCCAAACTCCCACCCAGAACCTGCACCCTGAACCTCCTGCTGCACCCCAATCCCCTGCCCCATCCCTGGCCTCACCCCAGAGCCCACCTTCCCAGCTGAAGCTGCACCCCTTCCTGCACCCCAATCCCCTGTCCCAACCCTGAGCCCACTCCCCCACTCCAACCCCCAGGGACCCCACAAAATCTATTAGCCCTGGGCCCACAGGAGAGTCAGTCCTGCCCTGAGCGGATGCCGCCCAGAGGAACTCTACCCGGATATGTGAACAGAGAGTGGAATGGAAATAGGCCCCCCCTCAGCCAACATCCTCTTCCTGGTGTTGTAGATGGCCACTTTGGCCATCGCTAGGAGGAGGCTGATGAGGAGGTCCCGTGACTTTGTGGGGCCACAGATGGGGTGTCAGTATATGAGAAGGTGGGGGGAGAAGTGAGGCCAAAACCACAAAAGTAAGTCCAGGCGGAGCCAGAAAAGGGGCTGCAACCTGGCACACTGAAGGCAGGTGTGCGCCAGGGTCTCCCTTACGCCACAAAAGGGACAGACATTGGGGACGGGGTGAACTGTGCCAGGTACATGCCCGTGCTCACCGCTCCATGAAGGAGCCACCAACTAATATCCCCACTCAGGCTTTGTGTGGAGTAGGCAGAATGGCAGCAGCAGGGGAGGCACTGGGCATCAGCCATCAACGTCTAAGAGGGCTAAGAGTGGGATGGCAAACTGAAGGTTGCATAAGACAGCATAAGATGGGACTACGTAGGGCCAGATCTTCAGCTGGTAAAACCTACATGAGTTACAGTGATTTACACCAGTTGGGAACTAGCCCTTTCTCTCCAGCGCTGTAAATCCAGAGTCTTACGTGTAAACGATAGAAATTACAAAAATGGCTCCTGAACTAAAGCCTGGAGAAGTGTCAATGTGCCCTGGAGTTCCAGAGGATTTTGTTCCCATTGTTTTAAAAGGGTTTGGGTGGATTAACAGGGTTGCTTAGAAAAGTAAAATGGAGGGGAAGGTTTTCATCTGTATTCTACACCAATATTAATGTTGCATGAGCCTAAACAACAACAACAACAACAACAAATCAAGCTGCTAAAAATATTTGGAAAGTATTTGGAAAAGTACTTCCATTTTGGAAATGAAACAAAAGCTTCAAGTAAATGCTGAAGAGTAAATTACATTTAATCCTGAAACCTGTCCATGAAATCTGAAGAATGTTTAGAAATTTATTGTTTCCTTATGGTCAGCTGAGTCACATAAACTTATGAACATCGGTGTAACTAGACATCAGGAGTATTGCGCTGAATGTCCCAAGGAAAAAAGCCCCAACTGCAACATATTTTAGTATAAATAAATATCTCTATATACATATTTGTGTGTATTTCATAAAAGTTTCACTGTAACATGCACATTCTTGGCTCCCAGAAGTGCTCTGCATAGATGTTGAACTTCAGTCAGCCAAATAAGCAGAACATTTCACTTCAGACCTTTCCTTTTATCTCACACCTTTCCCTGCTGTTTCCCTTCTGTCCTTTCTGCCAGCTACTCCATAAAGAAACCTGGGCACGGTATAGAGCAGTCTCCTCTGCTGGCCTAACAGAGCTGCTATGAAGGAAGCCTAGATTCAGAAGTTTCACATGGGAGACAGGAGAGATCTTTTCGCCTTTGGCAGTGCTTTTACGCTGGTAAACAGTGGTTAGCTCTGCATGTGTCAATTCATGAAGGTGGTCTGGGAAAGCTGAAGACGTTACTGGCCTCTACCTTTAGTGGTTGAAACTCCCAGCACCCTTTCAACACATTTATGACACCACGTACTAAAATGGTGTTGAGCCCATATCTATGTTACGGACAGGGGCGGCTCTAGGTATTTGGCCGCTCCAAGCACGGCAGGCAGGCTGCCTTGCGGGAGGTCCCCGGTCCCGCGGATTCGGCGGCACGCCTGCGGGAGGTCTGCCGAAGCCGCGGGACCAGCGGACCCTCTGCAGGCATGCTGCCGAAGGCAGCCTGCCTACCGCCCTCGCGGCAACCAGCAGAGCGCCCCCTGTGGCTTGCCGCCCCAAGCACGCGCTTGGCGTGCTGGTGCCTGGAGCCTCCCCTGGTTATGGAACATGCAACCAGCCCTCTGAGCTAATATGGGCCTTCTGTTTTGCTGTTATCAGCAGAGCCTACCTGAGCTTGCAAAATGCTGGGCACCTTGTTGTCTGCTCCACTGACATCAACAGCATTTCATCCACTGATACTAGCAGAGAATTTGGCCCATTTATTATTATTTATTTATCTGTATTAACATAGGGTGGGATTCACAAAAGAATTTAGGCACCTCCCAATGGCAGTTAGGTGCGTAAATACTTTTGTGAATCCCATCTGTAATGCTTAGGAGACCCATACATGGACCATGACCCTATTGTGGTAGATGCTGTACAAACACAGAATAAAAAGAATCCCTGCCCCCAAAACACTTACAATCGAAGACAAGAGACAACAGACGGCTCCAGACTGACGGCTGGGGGAGTACAAAGAAACAGGGACACAATATTGGTCATCATGATAAGCTGTGGTCTCAGGACACTAGCAGCGTAACCATTGTCAAGTTTTTTGTAGGCATCACGGCAAAGGGGAGTTTTGACCAGCCCGTCTGGGGTTGTGCAAGGGAGGGGGTGAATGCAAAGCACCTTTCCCATTTTTGCATCCTTTGCATAGGAGCCAGCTACAATTACGAAGCCTCGTCTCACAAGAAGGGGCAACCTTGGCAGCACTAGCCCTCCCAAAAAAGGTGGAAGGAGCAGGGATAAGGTGGGACTGTGATCCTACTCCACCCCACAGAATAACCAGATTTGCTGGCCATGCACATGAGCTGATGCTGCAACCCTGAGAACTAGAATGCTTTCTGATGCTCCCACTGAGACATTAGGATTGTGCACACCCTTCTCTGGCTATGGCTAAATGTCACAATCACACCCGCACTTTATCGCGTTTTCCATGGAAGATTTCTGTGTTAAATGTAAACTTTAAAATACCACTCTTTTTCCCTGGCAAAATCAACATCATAAAATGTATTAAAAATATGGAACATTGCCAAGTTAATACTGAATCAGGTCCCAGGTGATGTTAGCTTTCATAGATTTGCACCTATTTACAGCAACTGCGAATGAAACTGTAACTTTTTCAATATCCTTATTTTGTGTGCTTGATTTTTCACCCTTAACTTTGTATTTGCATCCGTTTTTGCACCTGATTATAATTATTTCTATAGCCTGTGTGTCACAGGAGCTCAGATGAAATGTTAATAGCTGTCCCATCTGGCCTTAAAATCTATGAATCATTAGGTTTATTTATTAATCACACAAAAAAACGACAATTAAAAGAACATTAAGGTTGTGAAATCAAGCATTCAGAAATAAGTAAATGCTAGAATTAAGGTGGCCCGTGCAACCTTAATTCAGCCCCCCTTGTGTGTATGCATTATGATACAGTCTTTAATTACATGAGGTTACCAAGGGAGTTGAATCCCCACCACTGGAGGTTTCTAAGAACACAAATACCTGTCAGGGATGATCTCAACATAGTTGGTCTTGCCTCAACACAGGCTGCTAGACTAAATGACATCTTGAGATCACTTCCAGCCCTACATTTCTTGGATTCTCTGATCATACACTATTTTTTCTACAGGACCCCTGTCTCAGTCAGTACGCAGGATGGAACTGTTCTAAAGATGAATCAGGGTTGTGTAGTAAAGGTAGGGTGATCATATTTTCCAGAGGGAAAATGGGACACCATGTGGGGCTAGCCTGCACATTCCTCCACACACCGCCCCCACCCCGCACATTCCTTCACACCCACTATTTTGGCAAAAGTGGGCATTTGTCCTGTTTGCTCTTGCCAACTGGTCAAGTTGGCAAAAACAAACAGGACAAATGCCCACTTTTGACTAAAAAATATAGAATCATAGAATCATAGAATATCAGGGTTGGAAGGGACTTCAGGAGGTCACCTAGTCCAACCCCCTGCTCAGAGCAGGACCAATTCCCAACTAAATCATCCCAGCCATTCTTCTCTTCTCTTCTTCTGGACGGTCGGAACAGGGCTTAAAAAAAGGGACTGTCCTGGCCAAAACAGGACATATGGTCAGCCTAAGTAAAGGAAGCTATTGTCCGTAGAACCCCTCCCTCATTTGTTGCAGAAGTTGGAAGGTGTGCGGTGAATGAGACAAGGGACTTCAGGAAGAGAAAGGATGGTCTCATGGTTAAGGCAGTTGAATGCTGCTCTAAAGTCTGTCACCCCTGGGCTACTCAGCTGATCCCACTTTTCTTTTACCCAAGTTCCTTGTCTATCCAGTCCCATTCTCCCCCCCACCCCCACAACACCCCAGGCTCCTCATCTGACGCTCAACCCCATTTTTAATAAGGACAAAACAATATATTTTCCCCTAACCTCATTTTTAGAAATGGCTAAACCATTTTTGCTGAAACTTTCAAAAGAAATTTAGCAGGAGGCAGATGCCCAGAATGGAAAAATTCCATCTGAACATGTTAAAGTTTAACAGAGATAGAAGCAACTGAAAACAGAATCTGATAATGGGAAGTGTCCGGCAAACGTAACTATAGGCAGAGCTACTTTAAAGATCTTTATAATCTTTATTCAAAATTTGCTTTAGTGGAAATAAGAGGAGAGTAGGCAACCTAACCTGCCTCTACAAATGCTGCAAAACCTTTGTCTTTAACAGTGTCTTTCCGCATAACAAGAATGACACTCAGAACACTGACACCCCATTCCAGCCATCACCCATTGCCCTCCCAAAATATCAAACCCATCAGAAATACAAATTCAAGGAAACCCCAAAAGACCCCAAAGTATTGAACAAACAAATCAACCAACCAACCAACCAGTCAACCTCTGCCAAGTAGAGCATCTATACCCCAAAAAAGGGAAAGACCCAGTGCGTCCATGGAGGCCACTAGCAACTTCATAATTGTTAATCTGTTTTCTGTAGGAGGTATCAGATACTGTGGTGTTAGACAGCAATATAAATCCCTAAAATAGATAGTTTAAAGATTGATAAAAGTAAAAGCAGCAAAGAGTCCTGTGGCGCCTTATAGACTAACAAACGTATTGGAGCATGAGCTTTCGTGGGTGAATACCCACTTCGTCGGATGCATGTAGTGGAAATTTCCAGAGGCAGGTATATATATGCAAGCAAGAATCAGGCTGGAGATGAGGTTAGTTCAATCAGGGAGGATGAGGCCCTCTTCTAGCAGTTAAAAGGTAATAATTGGAGACATACCAATCTCCTAGAACTGGAAGGGACCTTGAAAGGTCAAGGAGTCCACTCCCTGCCTTCACTAGTCGGACCAATTTTTGCCTCAGATTCCTAAGTGGTCTCCTCAAGGATTGAGCTCACAACCCTGGGTTTAGCAGGTCAATGCTCAAACCACTGAGCTATCCCTCCCCCCAGCTGAGATAGGCACACCAAGGGAGGAGAAACTGGTTCTGTAGTTGGCTAGCCATTCACAGTCTGTTTAATCCTGAGCTGATGGTGTCAAATTGATAAACATAGAGACCAAGGCACTACATAATAGTTAGCAGAAGTGACTTGTATGGATGGTAAACTCTCTTCTGAGTTTTATCGATACAGTGTTTATTTTTATTTATTAATAGCAAGAAGTGAATACTCTATAATCTGTTAACAGTGATAGGGATCAAACTGGTCCAAGGCACTGGGAAGTAGGGCTCCCCTCTCTTAACATTGCAAACTATTCGCTCATGGCTTGTCAACCTCTTGGGTTTTAATTAATGGAATTCCTGTTAGGGACATTTTTTTCATCATTCATTCTATTCCAACACGTTTCTTTCATTTGGAACCTGAGAGCTCTGCCAAACAGGCCCCTGATCTCAGAAGAGGAGGGAGAGCCTGTCTAAACTACAGTCAACCCTCTGTTCAACTTGATTCAATTTAGTGGAATTTCACTTTGTCAAAGGACAAGATGCTGTATTTTGACAGTTGCCTATTTATGCTAACGTGGAGGCATAAAAAATCAGTTTGGTGTTTGGCTCACTTTATCTGTAGCTTTTGCTTAAGAATTTGATGATCCTTTTTCATTTTGACTGACACTGGCATTTAGTTTCTGGTTGTTTGTTTTTAAATGACAGATTTCCTAAGAGGCTGCTCTTCTCTTCCTAGAACACACCCCTTCTCAACTGCAAATGTGGAAAACCAAAAAAGGAGGGGAAAAAAAAAGATTGAGGTGGTTATTTTGAGGGGTGGGGGAAGGGTTGGTTTAAAACTTTTTATTGGGAAAAAATAACTTAAAAAGACAAACAAAAACAATATTGATGCAGCAAATGTAAAAGCTGGGATTGT
This sequence comes from Mauremys reevesii, assembly GCF_016161935.1. Lineage (NCBI taxonomy): Eukaryota > Metazoa > Chordata > Testudines > Geoemydidae > Mauremys > Mauremys reevesii. The sequence goes on from NC_052625.1 coordinate 194,123,899, forward strand.
GGGTCCTGGGCTGCAGTCCTAACTGAGGGAGAATTTCCTATTGACGCCAAAAGTTGTCTGATTAAGGACTGACAGAATCATTGATCCGGTTCTGTTTTTGTAATTGATAGTGTGTTGGGTTTTCTATAGAGTTAGGTAAAGTCCGTTCTGGGGAGAGGGCTAGCTCAGTGGTTTGAGCATTGGCCTGCTAAACCCAGGCTTGTGAGTTTAATTCTTGGGGAGCTCCCACTTAGGGATGTGGGGCAAAATCAGTACTTGGTCCTGCTAATGAAGGCAGGGGGCTGGACTAAATGACTTTTCAGGGTCCCTTCCAGCTCTATGAGATAGGTATATCTCCATTATATTTCTATTCAGGTTCTCACACTGCTCTTACCACATAGTATCTGAGAATTTTTCAGTAGTGCATTAAGTGATATGACCAACAACTGTTATTTGAGAAGCGTGTACAGTGGAGGGTTTTGTTTTGTAAGGGATTTTTCCCCACCAATATGCACATTGCTGTGTATTTATGGTTGAGAAGGCAAGGTCAAAGAAACATGCCTTGCACTGGGAGGAGAAGATGGGGAGGTTTGTGATGGTCCGTAGTTCTTGTAGTTCATTCCACAATCTCAGACCAGCCTCTGAGGGGGGAACTTCGTCTCCTGCACAAATGAGTTTTACCCTTTATTGCAGATAATTCCATTGAGCCAAAGAGCAACGTTGTCAACCCCAGTCTTCAACCCAAAGCTTAAGAAAATCTTGTAGATACTCCGGTGGGGAGAGGCACACTGAATGCCTTGAAGATAGGGAGTGAGACCTTGAACTTGACTCAATATTCTTTGGCAAGTCAGAGTAGAAAGTGGAGAACAGGGTCAGCAGAAATAACAAACTTGCTTACTATACGCATGAAAGGGCAGTGTGCTCTGCTGCCTACAGTATTTGCTAAGGCCGCAAAGACCTGAGTTCTAGTCCTGCTTCTACCACTGACCTGTTGGTTGGTCTTGGGCAAGTCACTTCACATTTCTGTGCTTTTGTTTTTCCCCTCCCACACTTTGTCTGTGTTGCCTGTTTAGAATGTAGGCTCTTTAGGATAGGGACTGTCACTCACTATGTCTCTGTACAGCCCCTACTGTTGTGGGGCCATGATCTTGGTTTTGACCTGTAGAAACAAGAACAACAATAACCATTATTTTTTATTATTATTTATCTAGTGCTACGAGGGCCTGAGCCAATGCCTACTGAAATCAGTGAAAGACTGACACTGACTTTGCTGGGGTTTGGTTCAGTGCTTTGCAATAAATAAGTATTGCCAAACAAAGAACAGAACTCCTGCCCGATCCAGTGAGATCCCTGGAATTCAGTGGGGGTTGAGAGCACTCAGTACCTCACAGAGGCAAACCTCCAAAAGAGCTCACAATCCTATGGCCTGATCTTGACAGGCCTGGAGCTCTTGCAGCTCCCTTTGGAGCCAACCATAAACCACTGCAATCTGCGAGTTCAACATGGGGCTATTCAACAGCCAATTGATCAATAGATGAGGACAGCAGCCAATATGCGATGGGGTGTACTCACCACCCTGCCCCTGAAAGAGCTGAATTAGTCCAGGTGGACACAATCCTCCAATTAAGCTGCAAAGTGGCAGGGGTGGGGGGAAGAGTGAAAGGGGATAATTAGGCAGAGTGAAGGGCATTAATTAGGAGGAAGCTCACCTGTGAGGGAACAGGAGGGGTTTGTATAAAACCAGGAGGTTGGCAGCAGGGAAGAAGCCTGCAGTCTGTCTCCCTGAGATTAAGGGAGAAGAAACGGGGGAAGAAGCAGAGTAAGGGTGGTGTAGATGCTGGCTATAGGGCACTGGACAAGAGAGTAGAGTAGAGAGTTGGCTTGGGGTCTCCTACCATCCCCTGCAGAGTGGTATTGCTTAGGGCAGTGAACTGAGTCACTGTGGGAGTGACATAGCCAGGACAGAGGGTCTGAGGACTGCTTCCCCCAGAAGGGGAAATTGCAGCATGACCAGTCTGGATGGCCAAGTCACAAACTGGTCAGATTTCAATGCTGTGAGTGGGAGCAGAGTGCAATGATAGAAGAGAAGACGGTTGGGGGGGTGCTGAATTGGGCAGAACTAATCCTTATAATCACCTGAAAGGGAAGCCACCCAACATCAGTAGAGAACCCCATGACAAAATCTTAGGGCTAGATCCTCTGCTGTATCTGAGGTGAACTCAGTGCAGCTGATCAGGGGTATGAGTAAAAGACAACTTACCAATTCTGGGGTCTGTCTATGATGAGCCAATCTCCCCTGGTGCTAACTGCCAATGGCCCCAACAGGCCATTGATGCAGCTAGGCATCCCTGGGATAAAGCAACACCACTGAGCTGGCCATAGGTAGATGGGAATGGCAAAGGAGTTGCTATGACAGATCCATACCACCCAAGAATTTCCTCACTGGAGAGTCCTCCAATGGCCAACTATGCCAGCTTTAGGGCAACTTTGGGCCAAAGAAGCAGGACAAAGGTGCCAATAATCTTGTGCAGGGTCTGGCCCATAACATTCAGCTAAGCTATTAATGGAGCAGTGCTCCAGTTAATCAATCTTGGGTCTTCCACAGCAACAGAGGCAAAGAGAAGCCCTGATCTCAAGCCACAGGCGGTAATGATCTACAGTTGGCAAGTCCCAATCCTGTCCATCCCAATGGCCCCCGATCCCAGACCAGACCTCAGTTCCAGAGTGTCTCCAGTTTTGTGCAGTGAGTGAGAAACCACCTGGGACACCCCAGTGGTCCCTAATCACTGAAATCGTTTGAAATTAGACTGAGTTAGAGGATCTCAGGATTTGCCCAAAAGAGAGGAAGAATCAAAATTAGTAAAATATTTAAGATTATGTATCAAGAGCTCCAAGTAAATAAAAGTTCACACTTACTATTCCTCTATCTGGTGCTTGAGGAAGATCTTCCCATTCCTCTGCTCTGGTCAAGAAAAAAAAGTCACAATAGGGTATGTTAGCCTGGTTCTGCTCTTAGTTGAATTTAGAGTATTCACTGAACCTTCTCCTCTGCAATCCCAAACCAACTTCAAGGGGCTTCCTCAAACCAGACCCCATATTGCTTCATTCCTTGGTGATCTGGGATGTCCCCTTTTACCATGGTTTCTAAAGAATTGAGGTGGGAAAGCTCTCCCACGTCTAAAGTGTTGTTTATTAACTAAAACCATGCATGATCTCTGCTATCTTGAATAAGACATTTATTTCAACCAGTTCCGTTCTCTGTTTTATGACCTGGGTTTGATTTCAGATTACATTTAAACCTGATCTTTGGTACCCTCTGAACAAAGTGCTTTGTAACATCCCTAATTAATTATTGTCACAAATATTCATTTATTCTAGGCCACCCATCTCTACTTATTATCGTAATCCCTGTTTGTCATGCAGATGGAACAGTTATTTTAGCCAAACTAACCATGCAGCCTGAAGGGAAGAAAGTCAATTCCCACCCAGATTGTTTGAAAGCCAGCCATTAGGAGGTTCCCAGCTCCATATCTAGTTCTCAGTCCCAGAATCCATCAATTCAGACTTGACTCTTACATTCCCCACCCTTCCCACCCCCCCAGTAGAAATATTCCCAGATGTAGTTCTGAGGTCAAGGGAAAATAGATTAATAGGATGTTGGATGTTAAATTCACATATATTAATGAGTGAGAGTTGTTCCTTCTAACCTCAGTTAGTGCAGAGAAAAATTAAGATAGTAAATTATTTCACTTCATTAGTATGATGGTGAAAACAGAAGAAAATGAAGGACTTTCTTAGCCACTAGCATTCTCTGGAATGGGAGAGCTTATGCTATTTTAAGGGACATTTAAACAATATTATCATGGACAAAACCCTTACACAGGCTTGATAAAGTCATATCTTTAGTGTCTTCTCACTGCTCCTGTGTAACTGTTACAGATTGTCTATACCTATAGTCTTTAATATCATATCTATATCAATGATCTTTATTACTGTTTATATTAGTCTCTTCTTAGGAATTGATGCTACAAATAGTTATTCATGCAAATTGTCTTTACTCATGGGAATGGTCCTGTTGGCTTTGATGGAACCATGCACATGAATAAGGGTTGATAGGATTTGGCCTTTAACTAGGAGACCTCAATGGACTGCCCTGTTAAGGCTTGATCCTGCAAACATGTGGGCATGTGTTTTGTTCCATTAACGCTGTCAGTGTTTGCGGGATCATGGTCCATTGCTCACTTTCACATATGCATAGAAAGACAAAAATGTAGCAGACCTAGCGTAGTTCATTTGCAGGAGGGCTTATGGGGTAGGAAATGGATCATGCAAGACTAGATGAAGAGCAAGAGTCACATGTACAGGCAGTCCTCAACTTTATGACGTTCAACTTACGACGAACGACACTCACAACGTTTCTGAATTGGCCCCCTGATTTGTCTTACAACGATCGGTTTCAACTTTACGAAACTCGGACCCGCAATGGAGTAGATTGCGGTTCCGAGTTACAATGTTTTGTCTTACAACGTAATTTTCAGGACCCAATTGTGTCATAAGTCTGAGGATTGCCTGTATTTTAAACAACACCCTTAAAAGTGTTTAAATTCCAGGTGAAATAGTAAAGACTGCAGAAATCTAGAACAGACGTGGCTTCTGCCCCTATGCCAGAGAAACTTTCACAATGAGACAAAAGAGAAAAAAACCTCCAGGTCTAAATATTGTAATTTTTTCTCATGGGTCCCCAGCAGAGTGGAGCATGGGAAGCTGTATCCCGTTATTGTAAAGAGTTTAGAATTCTAATAAACACAGAAAACCAGGAGCCAAAGGCATAAACACTATCTTTAAGAGACTAAGCCTGATTTTCAGAGGTTCTGAACATCTGCCACTCCTACTGAAATCAGTAGGAACTGTGGGTGGTTGGGCACCTCTGATATCAGATGATTAGTTAAGAAGACGAATCACAGAACTAGTCCAATTCTCAGCTTTGGTCTCAGAAATATCAAGCTTAGACTCTAATATCTGCACTAACCTATCTTCAATGATAGACTTTGAAGTAAGGTTCCCATCTATTTTTGTAGATGTGGAAGAAATTTTGAGTTGCATCGAGTTGTATATGAACAGAAGAAGGCCGGATTAGGGCAGAAATCCTGATAATTCACTCCTGGTAGGGAGCTAAGGTCAGGGGGTCCTTTGTCATTTCTAGAATATTGTTCCCCCACCTTTGTCCATTAGATCCTATTTCTTCTAACCTTCTAGAAAGAGGATCATAGAAATGCAGGCCTCGAAGGGACCTCAAGAGGTCAAGTTCATTCCCTCATGCTGAGGCAGGATTAAATATAACTAGACCATCCCTGACAGGTGTTTGCATTACCTGTTCTTAAAACCCTCTAGTGACAGGGATTCCACAACCTCCCTAGGTAACCTATTCCAGTATGTAACTATCCTTATAGTTAGAAACTTTTTCCTAATATGTAACCTGAATTTCCCATGCTGCAAACTAATCCAATTTCTTCTTGTCCTATTCTTTGTGGACATGGAGAACAATTGATTACTGTCTTTTTTATAACAATCTCTTACATATTTCAAGACTGTTATCATTCCCCACAGTCAGTCTTCTTTTCTCTAGACTAAACATGCCCAGTTCCAGGCCCACCAACCGGGAGTGGTGGCAAAAGGGGAAATTGCCAAGGGGCCTGGGCAATTTAAAAGGGTCCAGGGGCCCCTGGTCACAGCTGCCAGCGGCAGCGCAGCGGGGCTAAGACAGGCTTCCTGCCCACCCTTACTCATCACTCTGCGCTGTTCCTGGAACTGTCCAGCTCGTCCCTGTGGCCCCAGGGGAGGGACCGGGTCTCTGCATGCTTCCCCCTGCCCCAATCGCCGACTCCACAGCTCCCATTGGCTGGGAACTGTGGCCAATGGGAGCTGCGGGGCTGGTGCCTGCTGGCAGTGGAGCGTGGAGACCTCCTGGGCCCCCCTCCTGGGAGTCGCTGCCAGTAGGGTGTGCCAGTCGCTTTCGGAATTCAGGAGCCACCCAAGGTAAGCGCTGACGCCCTGAGCCCCTCCTGCACTCCAATCCCCTACCTCAGCCTGGAGCCCACACCCCACTCCCAAACTCCCTCCCAGAGCCAGTACCCCGCACCCTCTCCTGCACCCAAACTCTCTCCTAGAGCCTGCACCCCAACCACCTGTCCCAGCCTGGTGAAAGTGAGTGAGGGTGGGGGAAAGCCAGTGACAGAGGGAGTGAGCAGGGGGCAGGCCTGCGGGAAGGGGTGGGGCAGAGGCATGGCCTCAGGGAAAGGGTGGGGAAGGGGGCAAGGCAAAGGTATTTGGGTTTGCACAATTAGATAGTTGGCAACCCTACTGGGCGGGCATGTTGAAGCCCTGGCAGTGCCAGAAGAGCGCCCCCAGCAGCACAGCCGGCAGCTCACTGAGCACCAGCCAGCGCAGGCACAGGGCTGCTCAAATGTCAGGCGGACCACATCCGTGCCGGCGCAGCTTGTGCGTGCGTGGGGGCCCATTGACTGTTCTGCCTTGGGGCCCGGAATTGCTGTCGGTGAGCCTGCCCAGCTCTTTCAGCTTTTCTTCATAGTTCATGTTTTCTAAAGCTCTCATTTTTGTTGCTCTCCTCTGGACTCTCTCCAGTTTGTCCACATCTTTCTTAAACAGTAGTGCCCAAAACTGGAGACAGTACTCCTGATGAAGCTTGGTGAAATACTTACCTCCCAGTCTTACTTAAAACACTCCTGCTAATACATTTCAGAATAACATTTGCCTCTTTCACCACAGCATCACACTGTTGACTCATGTTTAATTTGTGACCTACTATATCCCCCAGGTGCTTTTCATTTTGTGCTTGTGCATTTATTTTTTTCCTTTAAGTGTAGTAATTTGCATTTGTCTTTATTGAGTTTGGTCTTTTTTTTTATTTCAGCCCAGTCCTCCAATTTATATGATCATTTGAATTCCAGCCTTGTCCTCCAATGTGCTTACAACACCTCCCAACTTTGTCATCTATAAATGTTACAAGCACACTCTCCACTCCATCACTAAAGTATTTAAATAAAATATTGAAGAGTACTGGACCCTATGAACCCACTTGATATGTCCTGCAAGTTTAACATGTTGCAATGCCCATCTTAACTCCCAGACATTTGGGTAGTTGGAAAGTTTTAATCTGGAGAGGTTTCATGGCAGGATGAATAGTTTATTTGTTATGCTTTTGATCTGAGATATGACTTGATCAGCTCCTCAGCAAAATTGACAATGGAGCGACCCCACATTAAACCAGCTGAGGTTATGGCACAGTATCCTTATAAATACAGTGCTCACTATTCAAGCCTTCATAATTTTGCTTTTGTAATCAATTAATGCTAATGGTACTTAATCCATAGTATTTCCTCTGCTTATTTCCATTAGTACCATGGATACAATAATTTCTTGCAAATGGGAATGACAAAGATTTTAACAGTGAGCAGTTTATTTATTTTTGTAACAGTATAATTCTGTAATTAGGTTTGTGATACTTGTCCATGGGAGATGCTATTTACAATAAAGATTATCATTATTTTTTAATTGCAATTCACCTTTTTCTTGTTAACCTCTCATGCTGTTAGCCAAAAGGAAAGCAACATGATAAAATTCTCCTCTGCCAGATAGGAAGCAGATGCAAGGCATCTTAAATGTTCTTTCCAAGGCCTGTTATAGTTTTAGCTCAAACGTCAACATGAGTCAACATTTTACTTTTAGTGACAGGTTGGTTTAGTTTCCTATTTAGTATTGGGTGAAATGCTGTAAATCCACTTGGAGACAAAATATTGAATCCGTAACAGAAAATTGTTCTAAAAGCCCCAGTGAATTTTTCCAATGTACTTTGTGCATTTTCTCCCCGTTTCCTTGAAATTGCAGTGCGAAGGAATGCGGTGATCAAAGGGAATAGAACTGGCAGGGCATGGAGGAATACAAACCAATGAGGCTCCCATTTTCAGTCTGTCTTTGATGAGATCCATACACTGTTACTAAGTGTTCTGTCTGTGGGGTGAACCGAGCCATCATGCTGCTATTCCATCTACACGTTCCAGTTGCCTTACAGAAATAACTACAGAACCTGCCTAGGGTCTTGTACAACTATGGTGGATCACTCCTATGGCATTCCTCAGTCTTTTGCTCCCTGATAAGAGATTCTTTTTGACTTTCATAGTCACAGTGTTTGGTTATTATGAAAATGGCTCCTGAATGGGAACTTAGACTCTCAGGCACTAGTAACTAGGACTGGCTGGAAAACAACAATTTCATTTAATGAAAATATTTAAGGGGTTGAAGTTTTGTTCCAGTGAGGAAAGAAAACAAGGTCTTTCACAGAAAACATGAGAGAGAATGGTCCACCCTCTATAGCCTGGTAGTTAGGGCACTTCCCTGGGATGTGGGAGACCCACTTGACCCTGGCTCTTATACCTCCTCGGAGCTGGTCTTAACCACTGTTATTCTATGGCAGGGCTTGCTCTTGAAATTCCATTCTGGACCTGAGAAGTTTTGTCAAAACTGATGCATTTGTGCAAAAATTTACATTTTGGTGAAACAGCGTTGTTCCATAAAAATTTAAAGCAGCTCTACTTGCAATGAGCTTCCTTTGGCAGGGAGAGTGTATGTAGCTGTGGTTGATCCACTTGGGATACTACCCTGCTATCGATGGCATTAACAGCGTTAGAAATTTGCCCAACACACATTGAAGTCAATAGAAATTCTAGTTTGGGCCACTAGTCCCTCCACTTATGTGGCAGAGGTCTGTGTTGCGGTGCTGAAGGTCCTGGTCAAACCCAGTTTCTGGCCCACAATTGGGTTCATTACAGCATCAAAGCAAGGAGTTTCACAGCAATGTGACATCGCTAAGGCTGTTCCATTTGGCTTTGTATTCTGTGTCATTTGTGACCAGTGGAGCAGGGAGCAATAATATCAGTAAAGTACATGCAAGCAGGTTAAATTCAAAATACAGGCAAAGACTGAGTTAACTCCAACCACATGGGTGCACAAAACATTAAATATAGGATGAAGTGACTGGGAGTCCTAGTGTTCTCCTGAGCTACATTGACCATTTGTCTAGAATTTGGTGCTAAACTGAATTATTTGCATCTGTCTCAGGCATTTTGCTTCACTCTGTCCCCTAATGAATGGCTCTGCTCTCAGTCCAGCCAAGGTTCAGACGGTCTTTCCCTCATTGGCACTGTTCCAGTCAGGCCCCACATTGCCAGGTTTGAAAGGGAGTTGGAAGTTCTGTTTGCACAAACTGTTCTTCATTGCCTGCAAGTAATAATATCAAAGGAAGCATTTTGTAGGGAGGACTCATTGGGATCATGCTCAGCTAAGGATGTTGACTTAGTGCTAGTGGGGAAGAAGAGCGGAATGTGTTGAACAACCTGAGAGTCAGATGCAGCTACTCTTGAATGAGGTTGTGGAATCATTTGCCTGCACCAGGTGCCTGAATCTTGCATGAATTTGGGATCAGATTTCTAGTCCTCTAAAGCTTCTTAAATGACCACTGTCCTATTGGTACTGGATAGTCTAGTCTGCACACACACAGCTTCTTGGCACTATGCAAAAACAGTCCAGCTGAGAGTCTCTTCTTTCCCTTCCCACTGGATATTGTGGGCCAAATTCTAATCTTAGTTTGAGTGGCATACACCAGGAGTGCCCCCTTTTTAATTAATGGATTGCAACTAGTGCAATTTCCCTTTTTTAAACACAGCAGAGAAGAATTCACGTAGAAGTGAGAACTTTATGAAAAGCCATAACAAAGGGATAACTAGTAGAGGTGGGTAAGTCATTTGACCTCACAAAGGTAACATATTAGGGAGTTTCAGGATAAAAGTTAAGAACATGAGTAATTTTTAATAATGTTTAAGCCTAAATCTGATCCCAAATTCACGCACGATTCAGGCACCTGGTGCAGGCAAATGATTCCACAACCTCATTCAGGAGTGGCTGCAAAAATGTTGTGACATTTTTCATTTGTGGAAAAAAGGTCATTTCTAGATCTAAAATGCTTTCATTTTAAAACAGTTGGCATGCGCCAATAGTAATCGTTTCTCCCAGCCTTTGTCTATCTTGTGTATTTGAAATACAAGAAATTAGGGCCAGGGACTCTCTTTCACTGTGTGTTTATACAATGGCTAGAACAATGGAGCCCTGATCTCAGCTGACACTCTTAGTACTCCTGTAATAAAAATAATAATAATAATTATACTACATAGCATGTGGCGTTGCATGCGTCAGGCATCTGAGTGTCTTTTGCAGGAACTTGCTCAGGAAACATTTAACACAGACCTAATTAACCTAGCTGTAGTCTAATTTAGAAATGTGCTTCAGACACAGATGCCAAGTTAAGATGGAAAACTAGAAAGAAAAGAGAGTTGGTAACCTAATGCAGTTCATCAGTGCATCTGATCTGCACAAAACACTAGATATTTGAAACAATGGCATAAAATAGATTTTTTTGTTATTAATTACTGTTATTAACTGATACATTCACTATTTAAATAGGAATCGAAAGCTTCTGAACCAAGTCATTGGGAGCCATATTCTGATCTCAGCTGCACTAGTTGCAATCCATTAATTTAAAAGGGGGCACTCCTGGTTTATGCCACTCAAACTAAGGGACTCTCAGCTGGACTGATTTTGCATAGTGTCAAGAAGCTGTGTGTGTGCAGACTAGACTATCCAGTACCAATGGGACAGTGGTCATTTAAGAAGAGTTAGAGGACTAGAAATATTCATAACAAGCCAGATAATCTTGCTGTGGTTTCTTGCGCAAGACTAGATGCTGTGTATAGAGAGGGCTAGATGTTGCCACTTCTACTCAGGATGAGTAGACCCTTAAGTAACCTCCCCCTTTCCTCTCTGGGTTACTTGGGAGCAGGCAACACTTACCTGTGAGCCCAGGTGCCTGATGTTGACATTAAAGGAGATCCTGAGTATCCCAGGGGTGATGTTGGATAGATGGGACTCCTCTGTCCACCCCTCTGCTGCAGTCCTGTTATTTGTAGAGGAAATTAAAATTGGTAGTGCCTCCACCTGGCTGGGCCCTGTCCACACTCACTTGGGAGCCTCCAGGAACAAACCTGAGCTAATCTACGCAATGGATTTAACTAAAAATATAAACAATACACACCCAATATGCACCTCGATTAGAATTAACACCCCTTTACTTAACAGCTTAAGGAAACATGATATCACAGACTGAAATTAATTGTCACCACTAATTTGAATGAGCAGAGGGGCAGTTCAAGAAATCAATTAACAAATACAGTTTACAACAGTAAATGAAACTTATCTAACTTGCATTTACACTGTCACCATTTACCCCACCCCCAGGTGTACACTTCTCTGGATTTCAGAGTTCTAAACACTTGCTCGCGTGGGCACGCTTGGAAATCTTGAAAATGGCGACAGCACTCTGTTGGTCCAGTGTATCAGTCCAGCCAAGGCAACAAGCTACACACCCCTTCTCAAGACCAAATGTCAGCAAGCCTGAGTTCAGGTTTGTTCAGAAGACCACTCGCCACTTCTGAGACTCAAACAACCCCTTAGGCCTGGTCTACACTGGGGTGTGTGTGGGGGCATTGATCTAAGTTATGCAACTTCAGCTACGTGAATAACATAGCTGAAGTCAACATACTTACATCGACTTACGGTGGTGTCTTCACTGAGGTGAGTCAACTGCTGCTGCTCCCCCATCGACTCCGCCTGCACTTCTCGCCGAGCTGGAGTACAGGAGTTGACGGGAGAGTGCTCGGGGGGTCGATTTATCGTGTCTAGACTAGCCGAGATAAATTGATCCCCGCTGCCCACTGATCCCTTACAGTCTCTTTGCTGTCCCCCTTCCCTTGCAAGTACTTTCCCAAACAAGGGTGGTGGTTACTCACACTACCTTCACCTCAGACCCACCTCAATCAGCTCTAGGCATGGCAACAATCTCTGCCTTGACTCCAGTGAAGCCACCAACCATCCCTGCTCAATGAAAGCCCCAGCAGGCTCTCAGCAGCAGCTTCTGGCTTCCTAGCAGCAGTTAGCCACCTCTCCTGGTATGGACAGAGCTCCACACAAGCCCATAGAAGTCAATGGAATCACTCTCACTAGTTTCAGTGGATGTCAGATCAGGCCATTAAATTGGATAACAGGAATATGCAATGTAGTATTATGGCAAATATTGTACTGAGATTAGAAACATGACGTGTATGACTTGGAATAGGATTTGCAGTTAAGTTATCTGGGATAAGAATGTGAGGGGTCATTTGAGGATATTTATTGACTAACATATAAAGCTGAAATTGACTCATAAATAGCTACTTAGAAGAAAGATCTATTTAAACTGGAGAGAGTACAGCCTAGGATAATAAAAATGATAAATGCAACAGAATGGCTCACATGTAAAAGGAGTTGACCAAAATTGGGATTATTTAGTCTTTAGAGAATATGATTAAGAAGAGGCATGGAAGAAGAATTGAAACTAAATAAAGATCATTTAAATTAAGATTGAGCGATATGAATTTAAATGAATGTCCTGTAGCTCAAGGCGTTCCATTGAAATTAACATGGAGTATATTAGATATGTGAGAGGAAGATTGTTTCTGCGGTTAGAACACAGGACTGGGAGCCTGGAAATCATGGTTCTGTGCTCGTTTCAAAGATGAGTGCGCTTGACCCAATTATGTGGGGCAGAACGCAATTTTAAAAATATGGAAAAAATTGATTTTCTTTGTTATTCCTGAGACAATTTGTCAAAATCTTTCTAGTTAAACTGTTCTCAACCATCTGATAAAGAAAATATGCAATCTGAATAATAAAGAAGAAATTAGACATTTTCCTTTTGTGATGCATAATGCGCAGTCAAAGCTAATTAGTTTCTAAACATATTCCATGAACAACCCACCCGCCCTTCATCCAAACTAAAAAGAAACCAGTCAAAAAGGTCTGCAGAAAAAATGTGCTTGGCATTCATTCCGTTTCCTGGAGTCAGTCTTCATAAATGTTCAGGGTAGGATTTTCTATGACATCCCTTTTTGTTTGTACAGGAACCAGTTACTCAAAAATTCAATCAGTCCTTATGAAAATAAGAATTTCAGTTATGTTGCTAACTCCAGATCACGTCCAAGGGACAAAATTCAGGTTCATGCAAGGAATGTGGCTTGATACCATGACAAAGTTGAGGCATATACATTCAGCAAAACCACCACTGCTGTCATGTCCTGCTTCATACCACCACTACACACAGCCATTTGCACATTTTATTGATATGAAACGGATCATTGAAATGCTCAGGATAGTATGTGTAAAGACCATGTCTACAGTTAAAGATGCACACAGACCACAACTCTTATCTATGGTACGTACAAGGAGCCTGTTATAATATTTGAGCACCTAATGACATATCTACACTGCATCTGGGACTGAACCTGCCTATCCGGATTCACAGACTCTCGCTAATGCTCTACAAGTAGCTGTGTAGACATTGCAGCTTGGGCTGGAGCTCAGGCTTTGAAGTCTGGAGAGCCGGGCCTGAGAACTTGAGCTGCAATATCGGCACAGCAATTTTTAGAGCACTAGTGTGTCTGTGGACCTGTGTGAGGAAGTTCCCACCCAGATGCAGCGTAGACATGCCCTAAGAATCTGTGAACATATTTTTTAGTACTTCACAGGGGTGTTGTGTAACTAGCTGTATCTTTGCAGATGGGAAATTGAGGCAAAGCTCTCTAGAAACTAAACAACCTGCTCAAATTCACACAGGAAGTGTATGGTGGAGCAGGGAACTGAACCTCAGTCTCCCAAGCTGGGGTCCTCACCACTGGACCATTCTTCTCCTTATCATTTAACTGGGGTTTTTAATTCATGGGAACATGTCCATTCAGACTGAGCCAAATCCAAGAGTGCTTACTACTCAGGCAAAACACTTATTGAAAACAGTGCAAGCAACAACAAAAAAAGTACCAGATTTTGTTGCCCTTCCTTGCGTTGCATAGTCTCATATTCCATGTGCAGTCCCATTACTCACCAAGTAAGAAACTACACACTTTGACTCTGCAGACTCTGTCCCTAAGAAAGTTATTCAGAATTTTCCCCATTAAGTCCTGTAATTTTTTTTCAACAAGTAGACCCTAAACGTCTTGACAGTATTCCTTTAAGTTTACTAGATGTTTTAGTTGTGATAGAGGATTAGCGATATGCAGATAATTATTTGCTATCCAGATCTACCTGCACGTGCCTAACTAATTACTTGCCAACCATGGTTTTTTGTGGTGTATGAAAGTTCTATGTCACTTCCGAGAGGCAATACTGCTAAAGATGGCATCAAGAAACATGGTGGTTTTATTAATAATGAGAAATGGCCTAAGTATAGGCATGGTGTAACCTAACACTGGAATGGGTTACCTAGGGAGGTGGTGGAATTTCCTTCCTTAGAGGTTTTTAAGGGCAGGCTTGACAAAGCCTTGGCTGGGATGATTTAGTTGGTGATTGGTCCTGCTTTGAGCAGGAGGTTGGACTAGATGACCACCTGAGGTCCCTTCCAACCCTGATATTCTATGATCTACAGTACAGAACCTACCCACAGAGTTAAGAGTAAAGCTTGTCTATGCAGGAGATAGAACTTTCTCTGAGGGCAGTGCTGAAACCGGGGTCCTGGGACAGGCCATGGGTCAGAACCAAGGTCAGAGTCCATAGGCTAACCAAGTCAGTATCATAGCCAGAGTCCAGATGCAGGCCAAAGGTCAAAGCTCGTTGGGTGCCAGTCTGAAGGCCTGGGAGTCAGGTGGTGGATGCAGGGCTGGAGTGGGTCAGTAACATGGCTAGAGCAAGGTTGGAGTAGGGCCTAGACAAGGCTGAGACAGTACTTGGACCAAAACAGGAACCAGATCAAGAGCAGGCTGGCAGGGGTGGCTCCAGGCCCCAGCACACCAAGCACGGCTGCCTTCTGTGGCTTGCTTGCAGAGGGTCCGCTGGTCCTGCGGCTTTGGCGGACCTCCCGCAGGCTGCCGTCGAATCCGCAGGACTGGGGACCTCCCGCAGGCAAGCCGCCGAAGGCAGCCTGCCTGCCGTGCTTGGGGCAGCAAAATGCCTAGAGCCGCCCCTGCAGGCTGGGAGCCTAGAGAATCTGTTGCACTGCAAGGAAGCAGGAGGGTTCCTGGTTGGGTAGTGCTGTTGCACAGACTAACTTGCAGCTCTGGCAGGGCTGGTGAAGTACTTGAGCCTGGGGGTCATCTGACCTGGGCTCTGCTCAGGGATAGGCTGCTGCAGCATGCCTGAGGGCTGAATCACTGCAGGCTCTGTTGTAGGGGTGAGTCATAGTACCTGAGTGAGCAGCCCTGGTCTGGCTGTGGGTTTGCCTCACAGATATGCTCCAGGAATTATTTTGGGGGCAGTTCTGTGGCCTGTGCTATATGCAGGCAGTCAGACTAGATGATTACAATGGTCCCTTCTGCCGTTAGAATCTGTGAATATATGTGTAGTCACATTGCTTAAGTATCAGAGGGGTAGCCATGTTAGTCTGGATCTGTAAAAAGCGACAAAGAGTCCTGTGGCGCCTTATAGACTAACAGACGTATTGGAGCATACGCTTTTGTGGGTGAATACCCGCTTCGTCAGACGCATTGCTTAGTGAGCTCCTGGAAGGTGCTCGGATACTACCGGGATGAGCGTGGTATGAGAACTTACAGAGCATGGAATAGAATTACTCAGTTCTCCACAGAGAATCCCACACTGGGGTATATCTCCTCTCAGGGTTACAATGAAAGGGATGGACTAGCTCAGATCAGTCAAAACATTGAGCACAAAAGCCGCTCTGGCAGTGTGATCTAGTGGCAGACAGACAGCATGATCCAGGGGGCAGGGCAGTCAACTAGGTCTCAGGAGACTTAGTTTTATTCCTTTCTATTACTTTCCTGCTTTGTAAACTTGGGCAAGATACTATACCTCTGCGTGCCTGTTTCCCCTCCCCACCTTATGTTTGCCTTGTCTAGTTACACTGTAAGTTTTTCTGGGCAGACACGGTCTCTTCCTATGTGTTTGTACAGCACCTAGCACAATGGGACCTTGATCTCAGTTGGGCTCTGTAGGTAAGACAAATAATAATAACTGACACCAGTGTTGCAGCTGGGCTGAAATCAGCTCAGAAAGTAAGAGAATGATGGAAAAAATCTGAATGAGGTGAGAGGATTTCTATTTTTTTAAGTGGTGGTATGATATGGGGTTGCAGTTCATAATCTACAGGTTGGGAGGACTGGACAATAGTCACAGCTGGGGTGAAATGTTGGGAACATATGCAAGGAGGAAACGCATGAGCGAAGGGTACCAGTAAAAACAATCCAAGAACCTAAAAAAGGCCTGCACTAGAAATTGAGGCATACCGGGAAATGAAGGAACTTAATGGTGAAGTGACTTGGTCAAAGTCACACAAGTCAGTGGCAATGCTGAGCGTGTACCCTTAACTTTCCTTTCCATGCCTGTCTCTGTGCTCTAACCCCTAAACAATGCCATGCAATATAATTGGAATCATTTATCAGAAATTTACTTGGCGTTAGGGTTCTGGTCAAAGAGAACATAGATCTGAACCACCTGATTTTGGTTTCACAAAAAAACCCCAACCTGAATTGCCAAAATTCTTGAAAACTAAAAACCATCCTCCGTTTTGTCCATGTTTAATTGCAACCATTCAGGCAAACAGGAGGCCCTGCTGCAAATTTCCAAGTCTGAATGATAATAATTAGCATTGTTCATATTCAAAGCACTATACAAACATTACTTCTAATTAATTTCCCCCATAGCCCTGTGAAGTGAGTAGGTAAGTGTCATTCTCCCCCTTTTCCAGATATGGAAATTGAGGCAGAGCATGTAAATGTACCTGAGGTTACAAGAATTAAATCTGTGATTGCTAGGCCTATACTCAAGTCATTAGGCCATACCTCTTTCTGCCTAAGGAGCACACTCTACAATGGAATAAAAGACCTCAGATATTTTTTACCCAGTCATGGAGGAATAACCCATGACCGTGGGACAAAGGAAACTACCTTGATTGTCCAGTCATCTCTGAACTTACTTCATAGTCTCTGTATTTTTAACCCTGGTGCTATAGTTTGCTACTTCTGCTAACACAAAAGCCCAGTAATAGTTGCACAGGATACTCACTGAGCCAAGCAGCTTAAGTACACCAATCTGAAAAGCAATGGCTCAAGGAAAGGGCCTGCCTGGAACGCCCTATTATTACACACCTTCAGTTTAGTTATCGTAATGTAAAGAACAGGGGAGATTTAGTTTTTGATGGTACAGTTGCAAAAAGCTCATGCTATACAAATAAGTGCCATGCGGCAACTGCAAGTAAGGACAGATTCCAGAAAGGGGGAAAAAACACCCTGATGCATGTGAGCCTGTGGTTTTGTGTTAGATTAATGAAAGCTCCACACAACATAATTATGTTTACAGTAAAGCTACAGGAGTTTTCCCACAAGGTAGAGCCGAGCCATAGAGAGATTATTGAACATTCACAGAGCTAAACCTGCGTTTCAGAGGGGGAGATTTGTTAGACATATAGGGCTATATTTTGACATAGTGGCAGATGCAATTTAGATGCCCAAGAAGCTGATTCTTGGATGTCTAAATGGCCTAAATTGTGAATAGTTAACACAAGTTTACTTGTAATTGTGTTTAGTTCACTTTAAATGAGCCTATCCCTCAAGTGGCCTGAGATGCCTGGTAAGGCTGATCACAGATGAGAGGGGACGGTGATTCATGGGGTTTAAGGCCAGAAGGAACCACTAGATCATCTTGTGTGACCTGGAAGTGTTACATTCACTAAAATCACTGCTTCCTTCTCTGGGGCTCCAATCCTTCCAGGTCATCACGGATCTTGTGTTTGAAACAAGGAGCTGGAAGTAGAAAGTAATTATCTGAATACAGTGGAATGGCTTTTCTCAGCCCTTTCATTGTCAGCTTTCGATAGTTCTCCATGCAAAAACCGTATTTCTTGGCTCTCATAATTCATTGGAGAAACTCATGCTTTCTCTAATTTGAGCATAGGCACCAAGTGTTTTTCAGTTCCTATGGGCAGAAATCAAGTGTATGTGACTAATCCAATAGTTGGTCTACCTAGCTTCTTCCACAGGGTGTGAGAAGATATTTTAGATAGAGCTAGAGGAAAGGTACGTATTTCATCATTTGGGCAGAATTCTATGGGCCTGTGTTATGTAGGATGTCAGACTAAATGATCAGAAATCTTTTAATCCATATTTTGCTTAATGAATTAACTTTGCTTATTGCCGTCTAATCTGGGCAACGTAACAAACAGCAGAACAGTCATCTAAGGCCCATGTCTCCTCCCACTGAGAAATATGGGAGCAGGCTCCAGAATAGTCTCTTAATCACAGATAATGAGCTTTAAAATGAATGAACTGGAAGGTGTGGTGTGATCTTTAATTAAAAGCCTCAGTAAGTAAATATGCCCTGCATTGTGCTATAGGAGTCTGTTCCTGCCAGGTGCAGATCACTCAGTGGGAGAGGAAGGTACTCAGCTCAGAATCTTGCATGAACAGGACCTAAAGCTGGTTAAACACAGTGACAAGGATTTCAAAAGTGATTGACTATTTGGGGTGCTTCCATTTTTGATACTGCCTTCTGGGGGAGCTGATTTTGAGAGTGGGTGCTCAGCACTTTCTGACTTTCAGGTGTCTTTAATATTCCTCTGCTGGGCACCCAAAAATCAAGGCAGGCAAAATCACTAATCCCTTTTGAGAATTTAGGTCAGGCTGCCAGAGAGAGTGAGTTGCAGAGGTCTGGAAAGCCCTGGACAATGAAACTCCCAGAACTGTCTGTAAAAGCAACCCAGATGGTCTCTGCTACAATGGTGAGGTGTATGGAGAGAGGCAATCTTTCATGCAGCCGGGCCTTATACAATTCAAACTGGGAGGTGACCAAAGCCTGAATTGCCATCGAAGTATCTGTGCAGTTCACTGGCCAACCTAAAGGCTCAGACTCAGCTGGTATGCAGCAGTATACCAGCAGCCTTCTGATGACCTCATCAGCTTCTGCACAATTTAAGCTTATACAAAAACATACTTTTGTATACATTTCTAGATTAAGGTAAACATCTTTGAATCTTAGAGGTCTCCAGTTCAGCCCCCTAATAAGTGAGAGCTGTGGATTCTCAGCACCTCTGAGAATCAAGCCGCTTATCTAGATGCCTTAATATGGTGGTAAATCCCTAACTTTTAGGGACTCTGATTTGAAATTGTTGGCTAAATGACTTGCCCACGGTCACCCAACAAGTCAGTGGCAGAGCTGGGAATAGAACCCAGCAGTACTAATTCCCTATCCCCTGTAGTAAGCACTTGACCATCCCGCCACATTACAGTTCAGTCTTAGCAGTCAGAGACATCGTGTGTGTGTGTGTGTGTGTGTGTGTGCACGCGTGCGGCATTTGAAAAGCAACATTCTACAGGTTTCAGAGTAGCAGCCGTGTTAGTCTGTATCTGCAAAAAGAACTGGAGTACTTGTGGCACCTTAGAGACTAACAAATTTATTTGAGCATAAGCTCTTGTGTGCAGTTGTAAGCCCATAAGCCATTTCAAGGGCTTCTCTGTGACGTTGTTGATATCATCCAAATCATCTTTGTACCCATAGTTGGGGCACTGCATGATGATGTGTTCGATGCTGTGGATGTTTTCCCACCCAGTCGCACGTAAGGAAGTCTTGATTTTCCACTGTGCATCAAGTAGCCATATCTTCCATGGTTTGTTCGGATGCAGTTCAGTGTGGTCCAAAGTCTGCATGGCAGGTCAAGAGCAGCTTATTGGGTGAGTAATAATGTGCTTGTTTGGAATGGCAAATGAAGTCCAGACACTGCCATTCCATGGCTGGATCCAGAGACATGAGGTGGTCACATGTGGTCCATAGTGGTTTTCTTGATTCCAAACATTGTTGGGATACATTATCCATAACCTGCCAGATGGAAGTCTTTGGCACACTTAAGTTCTCTTGCTGTGGCTGTCTCAGTGGATAGCTGGAGGTTTGATGTTTGCTCATACAGAGAGCCACGATAGAAGAGTTGATTTTAAAGGTCCCATGATGATTCTCAGAGTCTGTTTCAGCTGCTTATTCACAAGTTGAGCATGGCAACTTCTTGTTCACACCAGTGCACAGTACTCTGCAACTGAGTACGTCAGCTGATCCCCAGCTTGTTCTCACTAACTTTTGAATAATGTTGATGCGAGTCCTCACTTTAAAGGCTACTTTTTTTGAGGTGGTCATGAAAGGTCAGTGTGCAGTCAAGAATGACACCGAGATATGTTGGCTTTGGGTTATAATTAAGGCTACATTTATGTCACAGAGGTCATGGAAGTCATGGAATCCGTGACTTCCAGAGACCTCTGTGACATTGTCCCCAGGGGCTGCGAGACTCTGGAGCTGGCAGCCAGCAGGCCCCTGGCAGGGTTCCAGTGCCAGGCAACACCAGTGACAGGGGCCCCCCTGCAAGGTTCCAGGGACAGGTGACAGACTCCTGAGGGGGCCCTCCTCAGGGGTGCAGTGATGGGTGACAGCCTCATGCCAGGACAGGGGGTGATGCCTCAGGCAAGCGGCTGGGAGTGTCCCATTTTCTCTTTGTGAAATATGGTCACCCTGCAGCTCCCAGCCACTGTGCATGGAGGGGGGACACCTGCAGCTTCCAGCTGCCATGGGTAGAGGGGGACCCCCATAGCTCCCAGCCACCAGCCATGGAGCTGCAGCAGCAAAAGTCAGACAGGTCATGGCTTCGATGAATTTTTGTTTCTTGCGGTGACCAGTCCGTGACTTTTATTAAAAATCACCATGACAAAATCTTAGTCTTAGTTATAATGTACAGTTTCACCATAAAACTTGACAGTTAGTGTTTTGTGCGATTCTATTTTCAAGGTGGAAAGTAGAGGCTACCAAATTTGGTCTTAGCTGCCACTTTTCAAAGTACTTCTCCATGATCTTAAGGTCAGAGGTAAGGGTTACTTCACGTTCTTTAAAGCTACGGGCCTGAGTTGAAAGTGCCAAATCATCAGCATATGCAAACTTCTGCGCTGTCGATTGAGGCGTATCATGCATGTATACATTGAAGAGTGTCGGAGCAAGCACAGAGCCTTGTGGTAACCCATTATTCAAAGTGCGTAGCTTGCTTGTTTGACCTCCGAGGTACACACGCATCCTTCAGCCGCTAAGCGTGGTGTTCAACAGCCTGAGAATCCACACGCAGGGATCCTACCAGACTGTGTCATATGCTGCTGACAGATCAGTGAAAGCAGTACCAGTCTTGAGTTTTCATTGGAATCCAGCTCTAGTGTTTGTAGTTGAGGGCCAGGATCTGGTTGGAGCAACTTCTGTTCAGTCAAAAACCAGCTTGCTCCTTGGGTAGGCTGGTGTCCACAGAGGACCCAATTCTGTGCAGAATCATGTGCT
The DNA here is from genome assembly GCF_016161935.1 of Mauremys reevesii. NCBI lineage: Eukaryota > Metazoa > Chordata > Testudines > Geoemydidae > Mauremys > Mauremys reevesii. The sequence continues at coordinate 194,145,334 of NC_052625.1, forward strand.
CTGTCACCTTGTAGGTGGTGCTCAAGAGGGAGATTGGCCTATAACTAAAAGGATGATCTGCAGAGAGATAAAGAGTATCCAGTCAGTCACTGGGACAGCTGGTAAACGAACGTGTAGTAAAGAAAGGGAACATTATCAAAGCATGGCCCTAATGAGACTTTTCATGTCATGTTATTTCCAAGATCATCTACTGGTATCAGATGGAAGGAGAAAACAGATGAGAATTTCTCTTCTGTTATAGGCTGGCCTGGTAGCACCACTATTATTGAGGTTCCCTGCCATATCCCATTATAAGGCCCTGTTTTCAGTAGTTTGTAACTTTGCCAAACTTTAACCATTTGGGTTGAAGTTTTCCATGCTGGGTGTCTGCCTCAGGCTGTTTTTGTTGTTGTTTGTTTGTTTTTAATTTCAGTCAAAATGATTTAGCCCTTTCCAAGAACTAGGCTAGGGAAAAAGACATTGTTTTGCCCACGTTAAACAATCAGGTGATTGTTGAACTGCTCTAGTGCTCCCAAGGTATGGAGCAGAGACTTGCAATGTGGAGGGGGCTGGCTTTCGTGTCAGGGATGTGCCTTTTGCCATCCAGAGGAAAATCTGCCCAGATTTGGCCAAGTTATAAGACTTTGCAAATTTGCAGTTTGCAGAAAGAGAACAGATGGTCTCGTGGTTAAGGCAGTTGAATGCTGCCCCAGAGAAGTGGATTCAGGGGCGGCTCCGGGCCCCAGCACGCCAAGCGCGCACTTGGGGTGGCATGCCGCAGGGGGCGCTCTGCCGGTCGCCGGGAGGGCAGCAGGCGGCTCCAGTGGACCTCCCACAGGCGTGCCTGCGGAGGATCCGCTGGTCCCGCGGCTTCGGTGGAGCATCCGCAGGCACGTCTGCTGGAGGTCCACCGGAGCCGCGGGACCGGCGACCAGCAGACCACCCCCCGCGGCATGCTGCCGTGCTTGGGGCGGCGAAATGGCTAGAGCCGCCCCTGAGTGGATTCTGTCCCTGCCTCTGCAACAGAGTTCCTGTGTGATGTTACTCAAGTCAGTTAAATCAAATGTTTCAGCAGTGTTCCTTGTTTTCTTCGTGCCTGATTTGAGACACTGGGATCTGATTTGCAGAAGTGCTGAGTGCACACAGATGCAACTGAAGGCAATGGGAGCTGTGCTCTGAGCTTATAAAGTGCTATATGATGCTAAGTACTTTGAAAAAATTAGGTCCTAGTCATCTCAAATTGGACACCCAAAATTAGTGGATACTTTCAACTTTCATGTCTCTGTTTCAGTTCCCCAACTATAAAATGGGGATAATAATACTCCCTCATCTCACAGTGGTTTTGTAAAGATAAAGTCAGTAATATTTGTGAAGCACTCCGATACTATAGCAATGCGAATCATGAGGAAATTAATAACTCTGTCTTCAGAGCAGGGTTTGTGCCGTTAATAAGGCATTTGTTGAACAACAAGGAGAAAACAAAATATTGACTAGCTGCCCATTAAATGAGCATTGTCCAATTTCTGCCACAAATGAGCCAGGGGTCCTACAGACAACATCTTGGTTACCTGCCCAGCATCACACAGGAACTCTGTGGCGAAAACAGAGATGGAATCCAGTACTCCAGGGCCAGACTGAACTGCCTTAACCATGAGACCATCCTTTCTCTTCTTGCAGTGCCCTGCGTCATCCACTACACACATTCCAACTTCTGCAACCAATGAGGTGGGGGGAAGGAGGGAGGGTCTTATAGCCTCCTTGGCTACACAATCCTGATTCATCCCCAGAGCAGAATGAATGAGGCAGGGATCCTGTGGGGAAAAAATATCACATGATTATGAAATAATAGACTGTATCATAATGCATAGGTACAAAGGAGAAGGCTGCACAGGCAACCTTAATTCTGGCATTGCCTAACTTTTGAGTGCTTGACTTTTCAACCATAATAATGTTCTTTTAACATAGTTTGCATGTGTGCGTGCCTATGTGTGCAATATGTATAAGAACTAGCCAGCCAGATAGTTCAGGGAAAGAAGGGAGCTTTGAGCAATCAGTCCCGTGTCATTTCTTATAGATAATTCACTACCTGCACATCCTTCCGAGAAGCTGCTGCATGTGTTTTACTTCTGGTATATTAAAAAATACAGAAAGATGTAATGCAATGTTTATTTAAAATCCCTGGTTTGGGAAATCATTGAATCATGTCTGTCTTGAGACATTTGTGGTTCAGTTTCTAAATACTTCTTCCTGAAGACATGTCACTGTGAAACAGCCGGTCTCTAGGCTGCCCTGTCCATAGCCTGGGAAGAATGATTTGCAGGCAACTAGTGGCCTAAAAATTAAAGATCCTTTTTTAAAATCTTCCCCCTGTTGTTTTCAAGTCTAAAGCTGCTTTGGAGAAATTGAGATATAATGTCAGGGATTTTCAAGAACATACCCTGAGTGCAACAGGCTTTTTTTTGTTTTCCAGGGGGCGTGGGTGACCTTGGGCACATGGAGTCTGTCAGGGCCTTTCTGCTGAATTAAATGGAATTCAAGGCTTGCGAGCAAAGCCCACTGATCCCACTTACAGTCTCAGATACAGGCAGACACTATGGAAACAGAAAATTCTTCGCTGCACTGTTAAGCTGGCACACAATGAACAGCTCCTAGCTGGAAATGGCAGGATACCAATAAGAGGAACCTTGTAGGGGGCTTGGAATCGTGATACTGAGCAGAAGGCTGAGTAATTAAGCATGGGGGCCATTTGGAACCAATGCTGCAGCAAGCGGGGGAGGCAATATCGATTAAAGTGTTAACGCTTTTCACACGCAGGAGGGAAAAGTCGAGCTAGCCAAGCACGTCCAGCAGAACACATAGTCAGAAATCAGGTCACTTAAAGTGAACAGATTGTCCAGTAGGTAGAAAGAGGAAGGGAAGAACTTTGAAAATCCATTGACTTCCATGGGCTTCGGCTTGTACCTCTGTGTCAGAAACTGACTTCCTCTTTGGACACAACAGTGGTACAGAGAGGCAGCTGTGGTCTAGTGGATGGCACCCGGTGCGGGAAGTGAGGAAAGCTGGGGTCTGTTCCTAACGCTAATTGCTAACATTCTGTGTAACCTTGGGTAAATCATTTAGGAAATGGGCCAGATTCTCTGCTGATGTAATGGACGCAAGTCGGTGGAAATGGTCCAAATTCCCCGCTAGTGGAAATAGGCCCAACATTTCAAACATTGATGCCTAACGTTAGGCATCTAAATCCCACTTGGGCCCTGTAAATAAAAGTGGCCTGATTGTGAAGGGTGCAGAGCTCCCACACGTCCAATTGAAGCCAGTGGAAAGCAAGTCTGCAAATACTGATCCTAACATATCTGTGCCTCAGCTGCATCATTTGCAAAGTGAGACTAATGAGCTTTACCCACCTTGGTAATCTGCTTTGAGAACTCTGGCTGGAAAAGTGCTCCACAATTACAAAGTGTCATTGTAAATGGTTTGGAAAGACATTTTAACTGATATAATGGGCCAGATCCTCAGCTGGTGCAAAGCAGCAGCATTCACTGACTGAGAATCCAAGCCCTACATTTTCCAAAGGAGGGGAGAAAAGCTCTTCTTTTCTGTCTCTTCATTTCTGTCTGTCTTTTCTGTATTTCTCATTCCCTCTCTCTAAATAAAAAACCAGGATTGCTTTTTACAGCCTCCCAAGAGAGTTTTAAATAATCCTAAAAGTGTTGACAAAGACACTGTAAACATATCCATCATGGGGGGGGGGGGTTAATTAGCAGAAAGAGCTGCACAACCAAAGTTCCAAAACAGCACATCACACGGGCTGGTCTAGCATAGCTAAACCAGTCTGATTGTCTGTGCTGCGGTGAAGTCGAATGTGCCAGTTCAGGGCTGAGAAAGGGTCTGGACAGCACCTTAGCTGTCAAATTAGATAGCCAACAAGGTCATCAAATAATGTGTCCCTCTGGTGCCAATTCATCGGTTCTTAATTAACCAGTCAATGCATGGAACGCCAACAAGACTTTAATGCAAAAATGTATAACTCCTCCACAGCCCACCGCGCTCTCTCTGGGATTGGCTTATTTAAAAACTATATTTCTGCCGAGGCATTCAAAAATGCAGAGAGCCTCAAGCAAACTAGTAGAATAAGCATGTTTCTCTACTGTTTCTTGGCAGGCTCCGCAGCCCGAGCCCTGCTTTAAATTAAAGCACATGTGGCTTGAGTTTAGCATTATCATGAAAATGAAATTACCACTTTAGAAAAGTCAAGTTATTTTGGAAGTGAAAACTGCAGGTCAGAGCCCACCAAAATTCCGAAAAACTTGCCCGAGAAACATCTTGTCGAAGGTTCAGAGCTGCTGCAGCACACAATGCATCCCTTCAGGTTCTGATTTATGGAGAGTTCTCCTGCACAGTTTCCTACATTTGTTACATCCTTAAAGGAAAACCTTAGAAACCTCAGCTCATTGTCACTGTGACTGCGTTTGCAGTTCCCCCATGGAAAGAAAGAAATCCCTACGACATCAGTTAAATTGACTGAGGCTCATCCTGTTGTTTTGAAGCCTTTCTGAAAATTGCCCTGGTGGGCGGTAACTGAAAACCATGCAAGTGCTGGTGGTTTGCTCAGTTGAAAACTCTTGATGCTATTACATACAAGTTAATTGTCTTGCCAATAGACTAATGTTGCCATTGTCTCTGGGCTTTGGAACCAGTTCTCGTGTGCTTTAATTTATGCCTAGAGATTTAAGTGGATGGGAAAACTTGCACATTTCCAAGACATGATGGTGCGAATGGGATTTTTGTTTGTTTAATTCCTCCATTAACCGTTTTTTTTTACTAGATTTGTTTAGTTCAAAACTGGAAACTGTAGGTAAAAGTGAATCTGGATGGAAGCTGAGTCATACTGGTGTTGGCTACACTGCAACAGGAGTTGATTTCCATTCATCACATAGTAGTAATAAATATACATATCAAGCCACTTGCTAATAGCTGAACTGACAATTGTTTGGCTGTATGGGAATTGTATCATCTGGGTCTGATTCTTTGCTCCATTTACACCTATTTTATGTCTGTGTAACTCCATTGAAGTCAACAGAGTTAAACTTATGTAATAGCGTGGGCAACTGGGCCCAGCATTCACAGCAGTGCTGCTGATAGGGACTGCCTGGTGAATTATATAACCCTTTCAAAGCCTATAACATTATTGTGCAAGTGGACTTAGCTCGCACTCTCTCACTCTTTTACACACACACACTCACACACACACACACACACACACGGCAGAATACCTTGTAGAAAAGAATTTTTTCCTTTAGCCACCTCAGAGACGTTCCTGAGAACAGGGGAACAGTGGTTGCCAAGAAAATTTCCCTCATCTAAGAATTCCTATTACTAATACTTGTCCCTTTTATAGAACCTGTTCCAGCTCCACTGAAGTCAATGGAAATACTCTAATTGATTTCAAATAGAAGAAGGATCAAGCCCAAAGTGCCTTTCGTTGAAGGCTCTCAGAACACTTTGTTGGGTACATAAATAAATGTCTATCTCTAAGTTACAGGCAGCCAAACTGAGGCATTGAGACTTTGGGATTTGGCCAAAGTCCCACCGCAAGTTGGGCGGCAGAATCAAAAGTAGAACCCCTATCCCCAGTTCATTCACTGTAGGATGTGGGTAACTCCCACTGAAGTTACACATCTTCTGCGGGGGGAGAATTGGGCTCCCAGTCTCCTGCTTCACAGTCTCCTGAGATAGCCATTAACATCCTACTAATCGTACTGTCCCAGCATTGTAATGTAACATTGATACATCGCCTTGTGGATGTCCAGCTACCAGCTCAGCCTAACCATGGTGAAAATAGAGCTCCTAATCTCTCCCCCTCCAAGCCCTCCCTGCTACCTCCAACCTCAATCACTGTGGATGACACCACCACACGGCCTGTCCCTCAGGCCCATAACCTTGGTTTCATCTTCAGCTTGGAGCTCTCTTTAGGCCCTCACATCCAGGCTATATCTAAACCTTGCCCATTCTTTCTGCATAACATCTCTAATATATGGCCCTTCCTATCCATCCACTCAGCTAAAACTCTCATCCAAGTTCTCCCCATCTCACATCTTGACTACAGCAAGTTTCCGCCTGTCAGTTCCGTTCAGAATGCTACTGCAAAGATCATATTCATAGCCCGTGACTTTGACCATGTTCACCCCTCTCTTTGAATCTCTCCGCTGGTTCCCTGCTCTCTATCACATCAAGCATAAGCCACTTGCATTCACTTTCAAGGCCGTGCACAGTCAATCCCCCAAACCTAACCTACTTGTTCGCTCCCAAGCTGTGGATGCTCATTTCTGATCAGCCCATGATGCCAGCTTCCACCACCCATGTGTTAAATTTTCAAACAAACACCTTTGTGCTTTCTCCCACGCTGCCCCATGTGCTTGGCAGGCACGCCCGGTAAACATCCATGTGACAGAGTGTGCAAAGCCCACACTGGACCCAAGGCGGATAAAGGACAATACTGGGCCCCGGTAGACTCACCCCTCCAGACCAACTGAGCATGCTCGAACTCCAACTCAAGTTTAAAAGGGAGTAACTCAGCTCAGAAGGGGGAGACTGAGGAGGAAGACAGACCTACCCTGAGGGCTGCCAAAGAAGCCATCCTGCGAGGAGTAGGACTGCCTGCTGAGCCTAGTGGAGGCTGAAGGTTTAGTGGTCTTTCATTTTTCTTTTGTTACCTTCTATTGGACTTGGAGCCATTGAGGAGATGGACAGTAGGAAGTGACCCAGGGAGAATAGCGCTGAGAGCACGCTAAGGGACTGGACACTGTTCACTCTACTAGGGCCCTGGGTTGGAACCCGGTGGAGTGGGAGGTCCTGGGATGCCCTAAAAACTGCCCCTGCTTTAGGAGGGGCAGATACCACATTCCAGTCTCACTCCCCTTTTAGTAAAGAAGTGGGGAAGGCCATTGCAACCTAAGAAGCTAAATCCCTTCTCGGGTGAGGAACTGGACTGCAAGATCTTCCTGGTGACAAGTGATTCTGAGTGTGCTACCCACTAGACTATCTGGCCCTCTGAGGGCTCTATTACAATCCATAAAGCTATCTCCTTGCCCACCTTTTTCATCTCTCCTCAAAACTCTACTTTGCCATTTACTCCTGCTTATAACACAAGAAATAGGGGTCACCAAAAGCAGCAGGGTTAAAACAAACAAAAGGAAGTATTTCTTCACACAACACAGTCATGCTACAACAGCGTTCAAAAATAAATAGATAAATTCATGGAGGATTGGTCCATCAATGGCTATTTAGCCAAGATGGGCAGCGATGGTTTCCCAAGCTTCTGTTTTCCAGAAGCTGGGAATGGGCGACAGGGGATGGATCATTTGGTGATTACCTGTTCTGTTCATTCCCTCTGGGGCACCTGGCATTGGCCACTATCGGAAGACAGGATACTGGGCTAGACGGACCTTTGGTCTGACCCAGTAGGGCCATTCTTATGTTCTTATGTATACAAAAGACTTGACAATAGTTAAGCTGCTGGTGTGCTAAGACCACAGCCTATCCTGCTGACCAATATTATCTCATTGTTTACACATGCTCCCCCATTTGTCTATATCCGTGTTGTCTCTTGTGGCATGCTTAGATTATAAACCCCTTTGAACAGGGATTGTCTTTTTGTTTTGTGTTCATACAGCACCTCGGACAATGGGATCCTGGTCTGTGACTAGGGCCCCTAAAAGCTATGATAATAATTAATACGTACACCTCAAGTGGCTTAGGTTCCTTCAAGAGTGAAAGATAATGTATCAAGTTATGTCATTACAATAATCTATTTATTTATAGAACACCATTGCCCACGCTAAAAACTGTCCTGTAGCAAAGGGTCCTATCTGAGGGGAGTGGCTTTCTTTTTAAATGGGATACTCCTGGTTTTAACCTTCCTGAGTTCTCTTTAAAATGGGTTACCTACTGTTTAAGCAGGAACCCAGTTTGACTTGTGTTTAAAAATGCTTTTCAAACACAATTTCTCTTGCCAACAATGAAGGCGGCAAAGGCTAGGTATTGCAAACCTTTCATTTATCATTCATATTACAGTAGCACATAGAGACACCAACTGAGATCAGGGCCGCATTGTACTAGCTACTGTTCAACACAGAGTGAGACTCCCTGCTGTACAGAGCCTACAATCCATGCATGTGTGTATCTTTTAGTATGGGAGCAGGTCCACTGAAGCCAGTGTGAATAAATATTTGCAAGATCAGGGCCTAATCATATGGACGGGGAACTGAAGTTCAAAGAGATTAAGTGACCGGCCCCAGGTCCCAAAAGAAATCTGTAGCAAAGGTGGACATGGAATGCAGATCTCCTGAGTTCCAGTCCAGCTCCTCAAGCCCATCTTTCTTCTCCTTACCTGAGGTTTGGAACCACTGACTTCTCAGGCATATTTTATAATATTGAAAAATTGTTTAAAAATGCGTCAGACCATGCTTTCTGCTTTCGTTGCTTTCTTTTCCCTTTAAACAAGTCACCCTACAGTGATAGTCAGTTTGCAAAGGCTACATTTTCAGCTGCATGTGATGAAACTGTGCATGCATCTATTTATTCACCCAGCCAGGGTTTTAGGCACAGAAATCTGGTAACTGCTTGTCTAACTACCCATTTAGCATTTGCCAAGGCCTGCTTACACATACAGCTGTAGCTTTTGATCTCTCAGATAGGCATGTGTACAAGTCCCTAAACCTCTTTTAAGGCTGAATATTTGCCCCTTGCTGTTCAATTCTTTGGGGCTAGGCTATGCTTCAGCTGCCATGTGAGAAGGCAGTAGTAACCAAGGTCCAGCATCCGAAAGCTGCTCAGGTGAGCATTGGTACTGACAGCATATTCTCTGGGGGAAGGGAGACATGGAAAGTGACAACAGCATCACTCTTCAATAGACATTTCCAACTACCTGAGCACCATCACAGTCAGCATCTCTATAAACGGCCTATTGCATGCTCTCAGACAAAGAGTAAGTGAGAGAAATGTTCGGGGATGCATCCTGGGGTGGAAAATAAAACAATTACTTCAGACTGTTGGTAGATATTTACTATGTATATGAATTACAAAGATGTGTCAGGGGAATTATAATGAGCAACTACAAGGGCATGCTCTGTTAGACTCATGCTACCGTGTGTCACTCAGTAGCCAACAGCGCAGCAGAAAGCAAGATCAATATCGAAGGACAGATCTAGCATCTACTACAGCCTTTCCATTGGCTTTAATGGGCATTGGATCCGGCTCTTAGAACTGACATTTTTTAGTGCATCCCATCTGCTGAATTGTGGATGCTAATGCATAGAAATAAGGACCCTGATGCAACTTACTCAAGCTTTGGTCCAGAAGGTCTCAGAGCTCTTATGGAGAGTAGGAGATGAAAAGGCAACCACAGAGAACAGACTTTATTGTAGAGAGGAATGTTCATCTGAAAGGGTTGGCGAGTGGCCTTGTGTCAGGGACATTGTCAACTGCCGTGGAGGACACACTTTCTTCCCTGCCTTGCCCCTTCCCATTGACATTTGGGCCTAAGCTGATTTTTTTTTTTTCAGACTCCAGTCAGTCCTTTGATTCCAGTTCACTGCAAACACAGAGTGCTGGGAACAGCTCCTTTGATCAAAGTGCAGCAGTGGAACCAGGATGATGCAACCCTTTCTGTAGCTGAAAGCTCTCCCGCGGCCCTTCCACCCAACCCGCCTCTTCCAGGTCTGTCTTTCTGCTCCCTTGCTGCTTGAACACAGCCACAATTGTGTGCTACCACTGACCAACCTACAGCCTCTCTGGGTCCCCTAACTCCCATAATCCCTCTGCTCCTGCTCCTCCATCCAGTGAGAATTCCAGGAGGATCCATTAGACTCTTCCAGCTGGTCTGTGTTGGTTTCTTCTGTGGGAGCAGTCACCTCAGGTGCCAGTTGCTTTGTACAGACCAATAGAGAAGTGCCTAGCTAGGGCACTTGCCTTGGATCAGGGAGACCGAGGTTCATTTCCCTGGAGACGTGCTATGTGACCTTGGGCAAATCAGTTTGCCTCTCTGTGCCTCAGTTCCCCATCTGTAAAATGGGATTCATAGCACTTCCCTATGTTGCAGAGGTGGTGTGCAAATAACTACATTGAGGGGAAGGGTAGCTCAGTGGTTTGAGTATTGGCCTGCTAAACCCAAGGTCATGAGTTCAATCCTTGAGAAGGCCACCTAGAGATCTGGGGGGAAAATTGGTACTTGGTCCTGCTAGTGAAGGCAGGGGGCTGGCTAGCATAACCCTTTAGGGTCCCTTCCAGCTCTATGAGATTAAATATATGGAGGGTCTCACATGTTATGGTCACAGGGGCTATAGGTGAAGCTTAGTTAGAGAGTTACCAAGTGGGAGCCAGCTGAAAATTTTCAGCACCAGCCTGCCTAGTGGCTCTGGTGGTGACTTGGGTAAATCACTTAATGCTTTTTCTTCATCTGTCAAACAGGACAATCACCTACTCGCTTTCACTTTGTCAGTGGAGATTGCCCACTGTTAAAACGTCAAAGCCCTCAAAAAGTGACTAACCAACCAGAAGAAAGGTGGAATTTTCCACGTAGCTGTTCTCTGTCATGATCACATATTCTTTGCTCATTGAAGCTATTAGTATGTTATAGCAAGCGAGCTACCAATAGGGTGAAATGAAAGAAAAAGTGTACACTGCTTACCAGTCAAGATTCATACCTGTGAGATTGGACAAGCTGTAATGGCTCTTTCTGATTGGCTAACAATTGCAGACATTCTATTAATTTTTATTACCCCGTCTCCTCCATTTCCCACCCCAGCTCACTTGTTCATCTCATTCACCTGCTAGGTCTTGTCTGTTTGACTTTGGACAGGGAATGTCACTTACTATATGTTTATACAGTGGCTCACACAATAGAACCTTGACATGGTTGTTCTTTAGCTGCTACCACAATACAAATGCTTAGAAATTATTATTATTATATTATATAATATTATATTAATAATAAATAATCTGATGATGTGTGGAAATGTCTCCCAAGTAAAGAGGTAGAATCCCCATTGCACGATTCATGCAAAGATTCACTGGACAAAGCACTAAAAGAAAATCTTGCACTGACAGAAGGAAGGACTCCATGACTCCATCTCCGTGGGGTTAGGAATAGATGATTCCAGTTTGCTGTGAACTAACAACAACTGCTGGCAAAGAGGGCATGGAGAAGTGACATTCCCCTCTGGTGTTGTCTGGACCAGTGATCTGCTAGGCCACTCCAATCCTCGACTCTGGGAGCCAGCCTTACCCTGCTCTGCTGTGAGAGCCCCCACTCCTGGGCTGTTCATGCCAGACTCTGGCATGGAAGCTGCTCCTTGGATTGTGCAACTAAATGACACTAGCCAATATCTCCTGTCCCAGACACATCCCTAAGAACCTCCATCTTGCAGTGTCCAGTTATGCCCGCTGGATGCTGCAAGCTTATATGAGTTCATCAATTTAACAAAGAAATTGATATGTACCAGGCTTGTTCTCCCAAGGGGAGTCTGACACACTGCAAACCAAACACACTGCTTCAGGTAGAATAAACAAACAGATTTATTAACTATAAAGGTAGATTTAAGTCAAAGCATAACAAGTCAGATTTGGTCAAATGAAATAAAAGCAAAATGCATTCTAAGCTGATCTTAACACTGTCAATGTCCTTAAAAATTTAGGTGCTTCTCACCACAGGCTGGCTCTTCAGCCAAGCTCTCCCCTTTGATCAGTGGTTCAGTTGCCTGGTGGAGGTGGTGTCTGTAGATGTAGGTGGAAGAGAGAGAGCATGGCAAAATGTCTCTCCCTTTTATCATGTCCTTTCTTTCCTCCTGGCTTTGTCCCGCCCCCGCTTCAGAGTCAGGTGAGCATTACCTCATTGCAGTCCCAAACTGCCCAAAGGAAGGGGGTGACTCCCTCGCGGGCCTAACATTCTTTAGTTGCTGCCTAAGCCACTGTCCATTGTTCCTGTGAGGCTGGGCTGGGCTTGTCCCATCCCTGCCCTGACAAGGTGTGAACTGCCTCGCTGTTCTTGGAGAGTTTTTGCATGGGCTTGCTTTAAGCCACGAGGATACATTTTCAGCCTCATAACTATATACATGAAATTATAACCTATAACCTTGCTAGAACATCACTGTAACAATTACTATGACATCACTATAACAACCATGCTCAGTGCATTATGAGCCTTCCAGAGACACCCAACATGACAAACTTTGCATTGGATACCACACAATCATTTTATAAAGATGAACATGTGGGTGCAGGGTGTTCCGCCGAGGTATAGAGCGTCACACATGTGTTGTGTTTTCCCTTCACTGACTGCCTGATGCAAAGCTCAATGGGAGTCTTTGCATTGACTTCTGGGGGAGTGGGGTCTGAAATAAGCCCTTTTTTAAAAAAGTAATCCTAGTGTCCAACTGGAAAGAAGGAAATCAAGGAAACCGAGAAAGTTGGTTTCATGTGAATGTGAGGCGGGTCAGTAATAGCACATGCTTGAATGTCCTGGGGCCCCATCAAATATATTTTGGGACACAGTGAAACATGTTTTGCAGTTACTCAGGAGGCCAACAAAGGGACTTAGTGGAGGTAGTCTTCTGTCGAAGGTGGAGCAGATTGAACTCGGCACATCTGGGGATGCTCTGGGGTGGTTTATAAGACAGGAAGTTACCTAAGCAGTGTAGTCTTTTTCATTTGCCTCGCTGTATCCAATGGTAAGAAAAATAACTTATTGTGTGATGTTATTTATTTGTGCTTCAGACTTCCACTGCCCTACACTCTCACTCTCTATAGCTAGAGAGAAAGAGAGAGCGAGAGATGCATAGATTCTCTGGTAACTCTATCATTTAGTTAATGTCCTGTAAGCATTTAAATGAGCCATTTGGTGGCTCTCCACATCATGATTGGTTAAGCTATTTAACATACTTTATTGCCTCCTTGATTTATTGCCTGATGAGGACACTCAACCAGGGCTGAGAACCTCTCAGGGATTTACTGAGCTGGTACATATTTTATGCTGATTTCAAATAAATCAGTGTCTGTTGCAGCCTAAAAAATAGGAGCATTGGAAAGAACATTGAAGAGAACTATTTCCGGAGCTTTGTGTTCTGCTTCATGCATACAGCATGAGGGCTTCATTAACATGGAAGTATGTGCATGTGAACCTTTAAGTCCTTATTAATCATCTTTGTGACTAATACATGGAGCCCAATGATTCCCATAAGCTTCCCTAAAATGAACCATAATGTACACACTGTGTGGGTGATGTTTCCTCAAAGCAGTGTGAAAAAATAATGAATTGAGCAGTGTGTGTGTGTGTGTGTGTGTGTGTGTGTGTGTGTGTGTGTGTGTGTGTGTGTGTGTGTGTGTAAAAAGGATTCGCTACATACTCAGATACTCATTTTTTAATGTACGGTTCCTATACCATTCTCTGCATGACAACCAACCCCATCCATGAATTAGGCAAGAATATCCCAGACTGCAGCATCATTCTCTACACAGTCTTGCCTCATTCACCACTTATCCTACTCCCTCAGGACCTAATCCTGCACTACTGAAGTCAGTGGGAGCTTTCTATTGATTTAAGAGGGGGGGCAGGATTGAGCCCTGATGGCTGCAGGAGTCCTGCAGGCATGTAATATGTCCTCAAAGGATTAAAGGCTGTATTGCAATGTATGCACACAAAGGGTCAGAGTTAAGGTTGTGAGTCTTTTGAGTGCTTCACTTTGCAACATTTGATCAATATTGGTACTTATCTTAGCCAGCCAGCCCTGGCCAGAGAGGTACGGGGGCATAAGCCCATTTCTGTACTCACTTGCGTGGATCACCACTCTGGGAACAGAAGGAAAGCAGGCTTCTTGGAGCTGCTAGTCCCACTGCAACCATGTGTGCAGGGAGCAAGTGGAGAGGGATGACTCACTACTTTACCAGGTCTGTCCCCAGGAGGATAAAGCTGCATGCCACCGTAACACAGGACAAGAAGTAAGGTCTCATTCTAGCCCTTAATATTATTTTTAAAGTCTTTTGTATAGCATGTGCTTCGATAACATGTCTTATCAATTATTGCATCATCTGTGCCAGGCACTGTACATGCACAGAGTGAGAGAGAGACTCCCTGCCCTGAACAGATTACAGTCTCAAAAGATAAGACAGAAACAGGGAGTGAGAATCAAGTATTATTTTTCCCAATTTACAGATGGGGAGCGGAGGCACACAAAAGTAAGTGCCTTGCCCAAGGTCACACAGGAAGTCTGTAACAGAACTGGGAATTCAATCCAGATCTCCCAAGTCCCAGTCTATTGCTGCATCCTTCCTCTCTTGACTGTGTCTGATTTCAATTATAAGTACCTTGGATCAGGGTTCATGTTTGTTCCTATCGCTCTGCAGAGCGCCAACCACACTTGGCACTCAGTGAGCAATAAATAATATGGCATGCATTCCAAGAGAGGAGGAGGCTGGAGTTATTCTCGCTTCCAAACACAGAAGATGCTCTCTTGTTGAGTACACCATATGTATGTGTCAAAAAATGGAAACGTTTTTACAGCATAATTCCTTGAACTACACACGCAACAATTGCTATGAAATGCCTGTGTAGCAGAAGTGCTGTGGTGATGCAGCAGCTCTGCCTCCGGTTCCGCACATGGGCTTCAGCCCACATCCGCTGTAGATGTGGCTTAGTCCTCCGGCCAAGTCATTTCAGAGAGTTCAACCCCTTACAGAGTAATGGAGTCCTTGAGTCAAAATCCAACAGAGACACCAAACGAAAGAATCCCCTGCCCAGCCAGGCTCGGCTTTCAGCCCCCTTCCTGGCAGGCCGGCCCTCAGCTGCAACAGCTTGGACTAGTGCCTAACAACAGGTTCCTGGACTCCAGTCAAACCAACAATTGGGGCCAGGTCCACTCTCCTACAAAGGGGCTCTGGCAGGGTGCAGACACCCCTCAGCCAGGCTTCTTGCCCCACACAGGAGTAGCCTTCCACATCAGCCACCAATTACTGGGCTTCCCTCCTTTCAAGCCCATCTCAGGCCTAGCACCCAGCATAGGTGTAGCAGGCCGGGGCTAAGTTAGCCCATGTTTGCTCTTTAACCCCTTCCTTTCTGGTGAGGGGATTAGACACCCCATCATAGTCTTAATATACTTTTCCAGTGTTTGGTTGATACTTTAGTACAACAATCGGCAAATGAGATTAAATATCATCATGACTTTATATGGGATGCTTCAGCAACACTTTATTATAGTCTTCCTGTAATATTGTTCCCAGGAGAGGCATCTGTTCCACTGGATCCACTGTTCTTGTGTACAAAAAAGGAAATAGATCACTTGCCTGTACCAAAATCTGAACCGTTGATTATCCAGTCCACTAGGGTTACTTAGAGAGACATTAGAATGGCCAATGATAGCAGAATGTTCTGTTTCAAGAACAATATATTGTAGTAAATCAAGATAGACATGGATGAAATTTAGCAATTGGTCTGGCCTGAGATTACAACTTCTACCTCTGAATCTACTGACTAGCTCATGGAATCATGATATGTCTAGTATTCTACAGCACTTGAAAATCTGCTAGAGCATGGGGTGTCTCTAAAATGTGATGTAAAGGGAGCGTTGTGGGTTTTTTGTTTTTGTTTTCTGTTTTTCTTCACAAAAGTTGTTCTGAGGACACAAAGTTCTAATCCAGAATCAAGAGTCATGTCTCGAGTTACGAGAGCACAGGAGAACTGGCAAGACATGAGGAGCCTATGTGAATAAACTAACAACACAATAGATTTGCAATATTTAATCAAATTCTCAGTGATCACAAATCTTGCAACACATTCCAAGACTACTAAAAATGCTCTACAGAAACCAGCTGAGCCAATATTTAAAGCCTTTTTAATTTAACAGAACCCATTTTTTATAGTATCCAGGATATGTTTCTGGCTTTCCTACTTGTCACATGATCTCCTGTCCAGATGTGCTGGTGTATATCTAATAGTGGACCAGCCAAACCACAGCACTTTCCTCCTGCTTGTAGCTTGTTACTGTAATTCAACCATACTTCTCTCGGCTACAGAAGCACTACATTAATATGTGGTAGAACAACAATAACACAGGAGGGGATACAGTTAACCATAACATTAATAAGTATCTAAAATAACAATAATAACAACAATGTTATGACCTGATTCAGACAGTTTTATTTTTCACTCCAATGAAAAAACACTGGATATAAAAACCCAAGTATACGGTTGCTTGAAAACTTCCCCTTTTCCTCACCTGTGATAGAAAACTTGTACCCGAGGAGAAGATTTCCTGTAGCTTTCTCCAGGAAATTAGCCAGCTCCTTTGTTTAGATCTGCAGGTTGCACTATGCATTCATAAATGCTTTCACGGGCCAGGCTGCCTGCTCAACTCTAGTATATGTAACTAGCAGCTATGTTACTCTTGATTTACACGGGTAGAAGAGTGGGGGAGTATCAAATCCACAGCTGTTGTTTTCTGAAAGTCTTTGAATTGACTGGCTGGATCCTGTAAGGTGTGAGTGCACAGGGCCCTGAAATCCTACTGATGTCTATAGCCGTTGAGGGCACTGAGCACTTTGGAGGAGTAAGCCTTAAAAGAGCTTGTGGTGGGGGTTGGTATAGCCAGGACTTAAACCTTCTATGTCCTCATCTATCACCCTAATCAAAGAGCCAGCCTTCTATATGTGGCAATGGTACAAAACATAAAGGCTGGCAGCCATTCAGGGCCCAGTCCTGCACCTTGCTTACTCTGTCAATAGTCCTTGGAACTAGTACTGACTGTAATATGGGTGGGAGAATTGGACCCCAAGTTCTTTGATGTTGATTCTTTTTGGCACAAAGCTTTTCTGTTTTTGTTGGGGTTGGGTTTTTTTTGTCTTCTGCTGCCTATTTTAGAGCAAGATGTTGACTTAGATTATATTCCCTGTGCAAGGGAGGAAGGAGGAATAAAAATGCCTCCTTACACGACTGCACGAGCTACCCACACCTTGAGTCTGGACGTGGAGGCGTGAGAGAGCTGTGTGCCTGTTTATTCCCTCCTATCCCGTCAAGTAGCTGGATGAGGAGATTTGGCTCTGCCTTCCCAATGTGCCCGACAGCATAGCTGAGTTGGTATAAATTACTCTTCCCCCTTTGCCTAGGGGAGACATGGGGGGCAAGGAGAGAATCATATCTCAGGGGGTTCTCTAAGGCACAATGCCTCCCAGTGGTTCTCCTGAGGTGCCGGGCAGTCATTCATCCTTGAAGCAATAATGTTAGAAATGCACTGAGAATAGATGTGCCCCGCTGAGAAAAGATGTGCCCCAGGACAGCAAAGCAATGGAAGCTAGGTTCTAAGCCCCAGACACACTTCTCCAGGAATACACACCATACTCGCCACAGTACTGAGCAACTTAATTTAATTAGATTTTTTTCTCCCCTCCCCCCTTGCTTTTCATTTTTCATGATTTATTTCCTTTGAGCACCAATCCTCTGTACTCAAGTCCTTGCTCAACTTCAGCTTGAGCAGCGATAGTGAAAGATTTATTTCTCAAATTTTCTGCAGGGAGTGCTTCACAAAAAACGTATTGTTTCTAGTTGGGATTTACACCAAAGTAAAAAAAAAACCTGTGACATAAATCCCCATAGAAACAATACTGTGTTTCTTCTTTGAAATCAGTGATACTGAAAAAAATTCCCTTTATTCCTTTAATAAAAAAATCTTGAACTCACTGTACAGCATTAACCTTCAGTCAGGGCCTCTGCCTTTATTATTTTAAGTTTCAGCAGTGATATATGACTATTTTTAAAGTGCTTCTTAGTTGTGCAAGGCTATTAGGATGTGTGTGTGTGTGTATATATACATTTTATATGTATATACATTTTATACATTTATATATATAAAAATAAAACTTGTTTAGTCAGCAAACTAAATGGATATGGATATAAACACAGGATAAAGTTCTCCTCTGTTATATCAGTGCAACAGCGAAGTTGTAGATATGTTGACTGTGAAGATATCTGGTATGCCCTAAAGTCAGTATCAACATTTTTGTTGACTTCAGCAGTACAAGATCAGCACTGTAATCACTTTTCTGATTACAGACTTACTTTAGCCTGTACTTGTTCTCTGTGGTGGCGATTTGCAACATGATTATGATGCATATACATATATATGTGATTATGATGCATATATGTATGCATATATATGTAAATCATAATCATGTTGCAAATCACCACCACACAGAACAACTACAAACTAAAGTATGTTTGTAATCAGAAAAGTGATTGCACTACTGGTGCTGATCTTGCGCTATTGAAGTCAATGGGAGCACTGATGCTGACTTTAGAGCATTGCAGGCATTTTCATAGTCAACATATGTACATCATTGCTGTTGCACTAATGTAACAGAAGAGAACTTGACCCTATGTCCCTGCAAATCATATCCATTTAGTTTACTGACTAAATGAGTTTTATTCCTGCAAGCATTACAGAATCAACACAGCTATGGGAGAGTGAGCCATACTCTAATCTGTCTTGTCCATCCTCAGTGAAATAAGTTTCTGAATCAGAGTCATCATTACTCAGAATGATGCAGCAGGAAAATGTAAAAGAATGTAAAAGAATCACATCATGAAAACTTTGTGGTGTGTTTTCCAGGACAGGATTTTAAAGACATTTCAAGAAATTAGGTGAAAAATTATTCCTCCCATTTTTTCTCTTCTTCACAACAATTTCAGAATATTTATTCAGGGAGGAGAGGAGGAGAGAGAAGAGAAGAGGATAGCTGGTTTCTGACTGTATAGCATTTCTGAAGCTTAGGCACTGATGTCAACCATCTGAAGGGGCAATTGCAAACACATTCAATGAACAAGAAAAATCATGCAACCTAGAATATATCTGTGTCACTGGGAGAAGCATACAATTGAAGGCTAATTAGGAGAGAGGTTTGGCAGAAGAATAGATGAGAGGACTGAATGGATGTCTATGAGCAAGGCAGAATAATCTCCAAACACCTGGGGTGGGATTTTCAAAAGCACTTAATGACCTAGAAGCATAAGTCCCATTGAAAGTTAATGAGATTTATACTCTCTGTCATTTAGGCACTTTTGAAAATCTCTCCCATAGTGTTTATACATTTTTATTCAGAGCAACGTATATCACACCTAAGCCACTAGATCCAATTAATGGAAATCACAGTAGGATAGAAATGAGTGGTTTCTAACAGGTGATACAGGATTGGAAGGAATTCCTCGGTTTTAGGAAGCCCTGAACTTGTACTTGCTTAATCAATATCCTGGTAGCCATGGACCTGGGCAGATTTCAAGAAAAAATGTGGCAGACATGCCCTGTTGGTGACTGGCAGTATATTAAGCACTGGTATTGTATCCTGGTTCTTTTGAATAAGGGCCTGATCCAAAGGCACTGGAATAAATGGGAGTCTTCCATGGACGGCAATGGGCTTTGAATCTGGCCCTGACAGCACAGTCCTTTCAGAAAATGAGTCACAGAAAGGACTTAACCTATGTACCTCTCTGGAAAAGGTAACTAACAGAATTAGAGGATCACTAAGACCAGCCTTCAGGATGTGAGATGCCAAATCAGTCGTCAGCTGGCACTGAATGAATTTCTAACTGCTGACTTATTGACAATATTCTGTAATGCCATGTGTATTAAATGGGATTTTTGTAGGGCTTTTGTAGGGCAGAAAACCACTGGATTTTTTTTAAAGGGAGAGAAAGTACCAAGGCCCAAATCATCCCTTTAGCCACTGTTGGAAGAAGGGATGAAAATTATCCTGCCATCCCTGTGAGAGCCTCTGTGGCATCATTTCTCCCCCTCCCTTGGACACCAGAGAAGATATTTTGAGAACTGAGAAGCCACTCACAGGGATAGGACTGCCATGGCATAGTGTGGGATAGTACAGAATCATCTGTTATGCCCCATCTGTGGGCAGTTGATACTAATCCCTACCACCAGGGGGAAGTTCTGGAGCAAGGTACTGGTAGGAGAACCAATGGGAGTATAGCTTCAATGTAACCCTGTTGGCATGGAGCCAAGAGAAGTCCAGAGGCCCTAGATATGACACAGAAAGCTTGAGCCCTCCACTGTGTTGGGTTCCTGGTGCCCTACATGGATTTTTCCCATATACGAGATGCTCTGGGCCATAGTTTGAGACCCAGTCCTGCTCCTGATGAGGAATTTTGCTGCAGCTTTTAATGAGAGTAGGATGTCTGAATGTGCAGCCCTGAGAGTTAGAAAATTCATCTCTTATTTTGTAACCAGAGCACTTCTGATATGGAACCACTGAGAGACTGAACAAATATGGGACCCCCACAATATCACCTTCACAGTCCCTTTGCTGATATAGACACACTGGGAGATGAGGCTAGAGCCATGAGTGAGTTTAACAGTGTTACACTGTCTAGCCACTTCCATAAGGTATTTCAATTTTATAGTAGTTTCTGCCCACATGAGGAATTACAAGATGGTCAATAGCTGTCAAATAATTGTTACTCATACAGGGAGAAGCATTGTAATCCACTGCACCATCCCTGCCACTTCACTTGCTAAATTTCACTTACCAAGGAAAAAGGGGTGGGGAGGAATGCTCTTCAATGTCTATTCATACATCCCTCCATGGCAATTCTACATCTTCTGTCAGCTTAGTATCTAGGCACCATACGACAGTTCTGAAGAAAGCGTACAAAGACTAAAAAGGCATTTTCCTCCCCATCTTTGAATGTTTTTTTATAGGCGTCATTAGATCAAGAAAGACTTTAGCAAAAAAAGGGTGTTTTCTATTTTGAGCGGAGCAAAGGATCTGGATTCACTCTGACTGCCTCCAGGAAGAGGTCCAGCAGCTCCCACTGCTAACAATTGCCTTGTCCCCCCTGCACCTATTTACCTTATTCTGGGTCTCTCTGGCTGCAGTCTTGATATAAACCCTTTTAACATGATTTAAACAATAGTACTGAGGACCACGCCTCTGCTTGATGGAACCAGAGCTGAACTGTATTTTAGTACTTCTCAACCTGCTACATGTTAAGTTACTTTACAGTCTCATTATCTAATTGTACAGTAAACAACACACCTCTAGGTTCAGAGGATATGTATTCCTGTGTGGACATCTGTCAATCAATGTCAATCTCCTATCCAAATATTTGCTATTATTATGATTAATAATAATTGCCCCAAAGTGTGGTAATAAAGGTAATAATTGGAGATATACCAATCTCCTAGAACTGGAAGGGACCCTGAAAGGTCATCTAGTCCTGCCCCCTGCCTTCACTAGCAGGACCAATTTTTGCCCTAGATTCCTAAGTGGCCTCCTCAAGGATTGAACTCACAACCCTGGGTTTAGCAGGCCAATGCTCAAACCACTGAGCTATCCCTCCCCCCCTGTGCTAGCTGCTTCATGGACACAGGTAAAATGCAGTCCCTGCTCCAAAGAGTTCACTGTCTGAATCCCCAGTCCTGAAAGGGGCTAAGCTTGGGTCCACCTGTGAGGTCTGGCAACGAGGGATGGATGGAGATTATGGCTTCCCGATCATGTCCCCCTTTCCCTGGCTGTACCCCCAACATACCCTCTGTTCCAGGATCTGTGAGAGAGTGGTGTAGAGCCATCTGGGAACTTCCAGGAAGACAGTCAAGCTGTATTTAAGGCTGTTTGGCATGGCTGGAGTGTCAACAGCCTTTGTCGAGGTCAGAATTTGGCTGTTTCCAGGGAAGATCAGAATGAGACACGGTGTCTTCAGAAGAGCATTCCATACATGGAGGCAGCATGGAAAAGGGTGTAGAAGTAGGACTGGAAGTTGCTGCCCTCTGTTGTTTTGTTCAGATGAGCAGAACAGGGGATATTTTCTGAGTGTAATTCGCAGAACTGCCCTTTGAAGCTCACAGATGATTTCTTCAGCTGTGATTTTATTTAGATACCATACATCCATAAATCTAGATGAAGTAAGAGCTTTATAGAACTGAACCAGCAAAGCCACGTCTCTCAAATGTAAAAAATAAAAACCAGCATTTTATTACCCCACCCCAGCCTTGTCCTCTTCTCCAGCACCCTAGTGGTTGGTTTTACTCTTGCCCTGCAGTTATAGTATGTGAGATATTCAAATTATTTAAAAGAGATTCTCACTGAAGTATTGACCCCAAGTGCTCACAGATACTGGCATCCTCTGCTGGCAAAAAGAACACATGAAAACAATGCTCTTTCTGTTAAAAGCTTCTTTTGTTTCCTATGTCCTCATAGTCTAAAAAGATATTTGGAATATACCCATACTTTATTGATATTTGCTTACACAGACAGAAAGCGAGAGGCTCAGTAAGGGCGTGAATATGTTTCTAAGGAACTGAAGCAAGGACAGTACATAGGGAAAGAAAACAGATATTCCAAGGATCTCCAGTTACTCTTCAAAATATGCATAAACTATGGCCAAAGGAGGACATTCCCACTAATGGTTTGGTCAACATTTACAAAATCTGGCTTTCCATTTTTGCACCCACAATCCAGGTCATTTACACATCAGAGTGCCTGACTGTACCAGCACACCAGCTACATAGGTGTGTCTAAATGACCTGCAAGAACATGAGTGTGAACTAGGCAGAACCCAAAATCAGGCTATTCGTTATTGTACTGACTACATGTGACTTGGTGTTCACCGAAGGGTTCTGAAGGAACTCAAATGTGAAATTGCAGAACTACTAACTGTGGTATGTAGCCTATCATTTAAATCAGCTTCTGTACCAGATGACTGGATATAGTTAATGTAACAGCAATTTTTTAAAAAAGGCGATCCCAGCAATTACAGAACAGTAAGCCTAACGTCAGTACTAGGCAAATTGGTTTAAACTATAGTTAATAATAGAATTATCAGACACATAGATGAACACGATTTGTTGGGGAAGAGTCAACATAGTTTTTGTAAAGGGAAATCATGCCTCACCAATCTATTAGAATTCTTTGAGGGGGTCAACAAATATGTGGACAAGGATGATCCAATGGATATAGTGTACTTAGACTTAGAGAAAGCATTTGACAATATCACTCACCAAAGGTTCCTAAGCAAAGTAAGCAGTCATGGGATAAGAGGGAAGGCCCTCTCCTGGATCGGTAACTGGTTAAAAGATAGGAAACAAAGGATAAGAATAAATGGTCAATTTTCAGAATAGAGAGAGGTAAATAGAAGTATCTCCCAGAGGTCTGTACTGAGACCAGTGCTGTTCAGCGTATTCATAAATGATTTGGAACAGGGGTAAACACTGAGGTGGCAAAATTTACAGATGATACAAAATTATTAAAGATAGTTAAGTCCAAAACAGATTGCAACGAGGTACAAAGGGATCTCAAAACTGGATGACTGAGCAAGAAAATGGCAGATGAAATTCAGCGTTGATAAATGCATAGTGATGCACATTGAAAAACATAATCCCAACTATACATACAAAATTATGGGGTCTAAATTAGCTGTTACCACTCAAGAAAGAGATGTTGGAGTCACTGTGGATAGTTCTCCGAAAACATCCGCTCAATGTGAAGTGGCAGTCAAAAAATGTAAAAGAATGTTAGGAACCATTACATATAGATAGATAAGACAGAAAATATCATAATGCTTCTATATAAATCTATGGTACGCCCACATCTTGAATACTGCATTCAGATCTGGTCACCCCATCCCAAAACAGATATACTGGAATTGTAAAAGGTACAGAAAAGGGCAACAAAAATGATTAGGGGTATGGAACAGCTTCCATATGAGGAGAGATTAAAAAGACTGGGACTTTTCAGCATGGAAAAGAAATAACTAAGGAGGGATATGATAGAGGTCTATAAAATCATGACAGGCATGAAGAAAGTGAATAAGGAAATGTTATTTATTCCTTCACATAACACAAGAACTAGGGCTCAACCAATGAAATTAATAAGCGGCAGGTTTAAAACAAACAATAGGAAGACATTGTGAAGGCCAAAACTATAACTGTGTTCAACGAAAAAACTAGATAAGTTCATGGAGGATAGATCCATCAGTGGCTATTAGCCAGGATGGGTGGGGACACAACGCCATGTTTGCCAGAAGCTGGGAATGGGCGACCGGGGATGGATCACTCGATGATTGCCTGTTCTATTCATTCCCTCTGGAGCACCTGGTATTGACCACTGTCGGATGACATGACACTGGGCTAGATGGACCTTTGGTCTGACCCAGCATGGTCATTTTTATATTCTTGTAACTAACGCCAACTTCAAGAAATAAGAAGTGACAGGGACACGAAGATCAGGATCCTTCTCAGCGATCTGAGCTTCTGCAACCCTTTACAATTCAAGCTGCAAGAGACTAAGGAATTTTGTCCACAGGAAACATGATCCCCGTTACATATTCCAACACAGCGACTGATAGTACTTACGAGGCTGGGAGGAGGTTGTGGGGGGGATGAAATCTAACCATCTGAGTTTTGCAAAGTATTTTTAGATTATTTTGACAAACGGCTTTTGGGTGGAGGACATTTTACATTTAATGAGCATCATTAGCCAAAACACAGTTAATGCATGAGATCAAATATTTTTTCAGTTACAAAATGTAACCATTATTCTAATTAATATCTCTCACAGAATGGTATCCATTATCTTCCTCCTCCACCCCCCCCTTTTTGCCATCCGATCTCACTGCAGTTTACTAATATTGCAAAGTACGTTCTGGATAGTCTGCCCTTCCTCCCCACAAAGTGCATTCCCTTGTTATTTGTGCTCGTAACTAATTCGTCTATTTGACGGTTATAACAAAATCAGCTTACATCTCTATATTTGTAAAGAACAGTTCTAGTCTGAAAGGCAACTATGTAAAAATAGCTCCATTTTACTCAACAAATCTGCTGCTGCTGACTTTAGTGACAACAATAAGTTTGTCACTCCTGCCAGTCTTACAGAGCTGATACAGAGTGAGCTAGAGTCTACTCCCCCTTGTGCATCAGCAATTGTTTAGCACAGGTGTGGCTGACAGCCAAACTAAGTCCGGTTCTAAAGACTTGATTCTGCAAGTCACTGGGAGTTTCCGGAAAAATGGGATATGGACTTCAAATCCCATAAGGGCTAAGAAAAGTTGGAGAGGAGAGAAAGTGAAAAAAATTCTAATTAAAAAATAAAACCAGTAGTTCTGTAGTAGTGCCTACGGTCCCCATCAGGGATCAGGGCCTTGTGATGCTAGGCACTTTATACACATAGAGTGAACTCAGGAACAATAGCATCTCCATAATTAAGGCTGCAAGTGGTTTTCCCTTTAACAGGATCTTTACCCATTTCCATGCAGAAAATGGTTGATTTTATGCACATATATATATTGCCAAGAGGGCACCTATTCATGGCAATTATATAGTCTCTCCTGGGTGTATATCACAGATTTCTCAGGAGCCAGAAACACATGTTGACAAAATTGAATTAAAAATGGGGCATAGGTTTAAATTACTAGGACAAAAAGGAATCTACGAACCCAGACCAGTTCCGTAAACCTAGCAAACCCCAAAAAAACAGTTCAAGAGTTTCACTAGCCCCAAACTCTAGAAGGCTCACCCCTTCCTAGTCCCATCACTTAAACACGGTGTAACACCTTAAATGCAAACTTCAGTTCCTGTATGTTGACAGTTTTCTGTAGCTAGCTATCACAGCCCCTTTGGCCATTACTTATCCAAGCTACATATACGTCAGACTTTTAATCCTTGTAAACTCAATGCAAACCTGCTAGCCTTTTTAGAATGTGCATAGAAGCCCATCTATTTCCAGTGCTGCCAGGGAACCACAGCCTCCTTTAACTGTCTTATCTGTGCACACAAATCCAGTAGAGGGAGGCATTACACAGACATGGCTCTGGAGCTGAGGAACTATCTTCAGATATTTGGAGTCAATACTATGAGGTAAGATCATAAACAACCATGTCTCTGTCTAGTCCAATGGCCAGGTCGGGGGGAAGAAAGTTTTAAAGGAAGGGGAAACTATCTTCCTACAACAGCAAAAATGAATCTTTCATTGTTAAAAGCATTTGTGAGGGAGAGTAAATTGTCCAAAGTGAGAGCACTCAGGAAAAAAAAAACCAACCTTAGATTTAGACGTTTCAGAAAATATGAGGAACAAAAGTTTTCCAGGAAATCCATCTATTACGCCCATGTTCTCTCATGTTGGTTTAGCAGATGTATCCCTACAATATTGTTTTTGTGTCTACTTAGTGGTCATTTTTTAAAAGAAGCTTCTATTTATTATGCCCGTTCTTATTTCTGCTCTTACCAGTTTTTTCCATATGTCATAGCTTTGGCAGCAGAGAAAGTTTTTATAGTTAAGGCCCTGATCCTGCAACATGTAGTCCTGGAGGAGGCTGCTGCTCCCATGAACAACCTATGCATTCATAGTCCCCTTATAAGCCCTATTTTCAATGCCCCGGACTGTCAGCTTTGGAAGGGAAAAAGCCTTCTTGACCTGCAGGTGTGCATGGCTTTTGTTAGGGAGAATAGAATATTTTCAATAATGTTTCAAGGCCATGAAGGAAACCATTTTATTAGCAGTAACAGGATTTATTATTATTATTACTGATTGTATAACTTTAATACCTAGAAGCCCCCACCAAGATCAGACCTCCACTGTGCCAGACACTGTAGACATGTTTTGTGAGGGTGCTTACAATCTGACTAGACAAGATAGACACTGTACAGATGTCCAGATGGGAGCTGAAACACAGAGAAATTAAGTGACTTGTCAAAACTCACGTAGCCGGGAATAGCACGTTGGTCTGCTGAGTCCCACTCCAAAGCCTTAATCACAAAACCAGTTTCCCTCTCATTTTATTTAACTGTGACTATATGCAACTTCCTCTTATCAACCCATTCTTTCCTCACTGCTGACATTGTGGCTGTTCCCCTGCTATATACAGGCTATCTTGCAATTATCTACCAACTCCTGATGTCCAGTTTACTGGCTTACATTTTTTTTACTCTTTGCCAGGTCTCTTCTTAAATATGAAGCCAAATGCTGCTGTCAGTTACACCCATTCGATATTGTTGCCTACTAGGGATTTACAATGGCCTAGCAGTACTGAAGAGTTTGTCCCTGAAGAGTTTACAGGCTAAATTCTGCAATGGTTTGTTTTAACTTCAGTGTGATTACCTGCCGTACCTCAGTGCAGAAGCTGGTCCTACCTATTCTGGGTCCCACAGTGCAACCCTGTTTCCTTATGGATTTTAAATATAAAATCTAAAAGTTTCTCCTTTCTCTTTAGGCATTTCTTTGTGAGTTTGCGAATAGATATTGCATGGCCCTGCAGCTTTTTCAGCTAAAGAGTTTTTAATTCTGTGCCTGTTCTGACACAATCCTAATTTCTTTCCAAATCCCGTTCTTCCTTATGAATCTTTATTGCTGGCTGTCTGGCCTTTCACCCACCTCTGTGGATACCAAGGGAAAGAATTTTGTCAGGGTGTTTTTTATTTTCCTTTTGTTAAAAGCAAAAATTAACTCTGAAATCCTCATACTGGGACAGATTCAAAATCATTTGTAGTTGATGGGAGCCTTGTCACTGACTTTAATGGGCTTTGAATCAGACCCAATGTCCTGCCCTGTTTCTTGGTAATCAGAAGATACCTAACTATTTCATCTTAAACTCTTTCCTCCAGTATTCAGTTCTGGTTGATTGCTTTAATTGTCCTTTCCATGCTCTGAAGTCTCTTCTGTCGTCTTTCCCACTGATGTCATTGGGAGTTTTGCCAGAGCAATGAAGGCAGAATTAAGCTCTAATTTTATCCAGATTCATCTCCTCTCTTACTTTATATTTTGTACCTTTCATAAGAAGATCGGATCGTTCGCTCTCAGTCAGACCACTTGGCCTACCAAGACGTGTCTCTAGGTCTGGCAACACAAAACAACCATCATCTAGTGCAATGTTCTTGAGAAAAAAAATACTTCCTGGTTATCAGTTTATGAATAATGAGATTTGATTACCTTTATCATGTTGCTGATCATTAAATAAACCTGCCCCTTTTAAATCCAGTCAGAGTATTTGATTCACTGACCTCCTACAGTGTGAATCCATGTCTCTCTCTCTTATCGTCAATAATTTTTTGCACTTCATTGTGCCTCTGCCTCAGCCTGTCTAACCTTAGCCGATGCATTGCTAAGCAGTGCGCATGGCACTCAGGCATACATTAATTGTTCTTTGGACATGTTCTCTTTCCCCCATCTGCTCCATTGTTTTTTTTTTATTCAGTTTCACCTAGCTCTTCCGACACTGAATTCTTCCACAATTTCCTCTGCTGAAGCTCTGCAGCCTTAGTTTTCTACTTTTGGGTCTCTCCATAGTTCTAATTACAAACCTGAAGGATTTAGCTGGAATTTTAATGGTAATATAATATGATGCCTAGAGCCAAAAAAAGTACTTGTTCTTTTAAAACACCGTGAACTGAACAACAGATCAGGGGGGCTTAAAACTCAAATGTGCAAAAAGCATTTGAGGAGAACTTTATCCATAACTTAAATTAATTTTCTTTTCCCCACCAACTGATTTTATTAGGGAACGTTTAATGTAAGAAATTGAAAGTTTCAGGCTTTGTAAAGAGAAGAGACTCCAAAAATTTAGAGCGTATCTCATGCCAAAATGTTATTACAGAGTTTGCCACCCATTTGTGTTTCAGTAGAAATACTCGCCTCCCACTTCTTGGCACGGAACCAAAACCCTCTTTCTCAAAGGAGGTGCTGAAAAAGCATCTGAGTATTAATTTGTCTTTTGTGGGAGGTTTTAGTGCTGCTATAAATCACTCTAAATCACAAATCAGGCTTTAAACAGGAGGCTCCTTAAGCTGCTCTCGCTGTGTAAGGCCGTGAAAATGAAAATCTTAAAGCAAATGTGATCTGGATGTGGTGCATTTTAATAGCCTATAGCAGACTTACTGGCCTGGAGTCTCACACATCTGACCTTTTCATCAGATAGCAAAGGGAAGTGTGTTGAGCATCGCTTGATAGAGCAATGAATGTGATTTAAAGCTCTGTTTTTCAAAAGGGATCCAGTACAAATCCTGAGTCCTGGTTTGCTAGGCTGACTTTCTTGTGGGGCTGCATCTCATGAGAACTGTAAGCAATCATTATTTGTAGTCTACCCAATGCATGGGCTGAGCTTAAAATTCTAAGCATGCTGCTTATCATGATACCAATTACTTAGGTGTGATTCAATGGAAATAACCCTACTTACAGTTCTTAGAAACCCAAGAAGGGACTTACTAGTATCTTCCATCTATATAGCATTTTTCAACCCAAAACATTTTTCTGAGCCTCGTATACAAGCTACACAGACGCTTCACTTCCTCACTAATTATTATCATTACTATTATTTATCCACTTTGGCCATGTCTGGAATGAAATGCAATGGCAGTTTAACAAGGAGCATCAAAATTACACACCATTTTAGGATTAGAAGTGAAGGATACATTCATAAATAGAAACTGTGTGGGGAGTTTAGCTAGACAAAGTGTTCCAAGTTGGAATGTGGCCAGGACACCAAAGCCATTGCAAAAAGTCATGGGATCTTTAATGACCACAAGTGTTCAGGACCTCCTCTGAGTTTTATGAGTTTAATATCTCATCCAAAGAACAACTCCGCCAGCAGCACAGGGCCCCATTGTATTGTGCTGGAGCACTGGATCAGTACTAATTCAAAGAGAAGAGTACCACACTGAATCACTCATGCCGCTTCACCCAGCAACCCAGATTTTCCTTGTGTTTCTCCCATCCAAGTACCATACTCCTCCTTAGTTCATGAGATATGGCAAAATTCCAGTGGAAGGTGGTATGGCTGCAGGCCCTCTGAGACAAAGGCCTTTGATGCTGATGGAATTGGTCCAGATTTACTGAATTTGGCATAGCGATGTACAGTTTACACTTCCATGTTCCAACCTGACTCCTGCATCCCAGTGGAAATTCAACCCAGGGAGTGCACATGGCTCTTCCTTTGGGTTTCCACTGGGTGGGAGCAGCTTTCAAATCCTCCAGTAGTCCCACTGTACAGTCTGCTGACAGGCTGTACTGAATCAGCACATCGTTTGCCCTGCCCAAACCTCTCCATAGCAACTTTTCAGGTGACATTATCCTCCTAATCCTTTGCCCAACTCAGAAAAAGTTATGGCCACTGCAACTTTGCTGCCACCCAAGCAGATATTATATGGCTAGGGGTATCTGCCAGGGTCTAGAATCTAGCATGAATGTAGTCCAATGAATGCTGAATTGGCAGTTTTTTTACACAGGACAATTATTGTGTGAAAACAAATACCTACTATAACACAGGCTTTTTTACATAGCCCTTCCATATCAATCCAGCCTCAGAGTCCTCATGCATCCTTCAGCTGCTTTTGAACTAATTTCTTTCCAGGAGCTAAGTGGAGTTGCAGCTGCTCTCTGCAGAAAAGAGGAACTCAGATGAAAAGCAATGTGATGCATAACAAATCTTGAGAATCAGCTCAGGATCTCATAGCCACCATGATGACCCTGGGAATATTCCAGGCAGCTCCCGACTTAACTCACATAGCTGGTCACATTCTCAATCTATTGGTGGGGCTGGGATTGGAGGTTAGACAGCTGAAAATTAGGCCAATGTCAAGGATCAACCATTACCTCCTGTGTTCTTAAGTTGGGTCAAACCTGCCCTGTTGGTGCAAGAGACGTGTTTGAATGGTACCCCCTTGAAGGCTGATGGAATCGGAATACTTATCAGATTGCTTCTGTCCTGAGGCTTCTTGACACCAGTAATCTATCTAACCATTTCCCAGTGTCTAATCTTCCCTTTGTGTTCAGGGTTATAGAGTACTTAGATTCCTGCCATCTCCCTGGCTCTTGTCAGACCTGGGTGTGGAGCAGACAGTGCACTGGTGATATTGGTACATGATCTTCTCTTGGTGATGGGTGAATATTAGCTGCCCATGCTGGTATTGCTAGATTTATCTCATGTGGTTCCACACCCTTCTTACTGTGTGTTCCCAAAGGGTGGCACTGGGCAATTGTTCTTTATTTCTAAAGGTGCTGCTGTGCAGAGTTCAAAGGGTTCCTTCTTGTCTCACCTGTATATGGAGCCAGTAGGGGGTTTACTGAGGAGGTAGGGGCTATGGTGCTTTCAGCATGCTGATATAACCCACCCTGTCCCTGTTTTACCCAAGCCAGCCTGATCTACTGTTTGAGTCAGACTGCAATTAACAGAAATGCTCAAGACAGACACTCTCTCAGTATAAGGGAGAGATGGTTGCCAGCCATGCGTTATCTTTGAAGGGCCCTCAATTTTGGAACCTTAGTCTGAAATATCCTAAATGTATTGACCTTCAGGCCATGCTATAAAGCCTATTTATTTACTGGCAGAGTGGAAGGAGGGGCCCGTGTTTGGGAGGGGAGTGTTGGCCTTGATTTTTATTGTGGTTGGTTAATTTTGGCATGTGGGTGGTGGAATAGTTCCTGGCTTTTCTGTTAGTGTAATTGCATGTTCAGGATTGGCAGAGGCAGCTGGGGCTGACAATAGGCACTTTTCAATGGTATATTGTTATGAATCTAAACATAAAATAATGAAGCAAAACACAAAATTGGGAGTGTGGTTATTTTAAGATGACACCCTGGGGCCTTGCTGTTGTGCTTTTAAACAGCAGGAGTCTATCATCCTACTGATATATATATGTATGTATGGGAGGCACGAACAGTTAGAATCTGCTCTCTTTGGTGAGGAAATGCTCCTTTCAGAGGCAAGCAAACATGTAGGAAAAATTCCTTACTCATGTAAGGGGACTGTTGCCCCCTTACTAACATTCAGTGGGGGTGTTTTGGTTGGCTAGCTCCCAGCACTAAAAGATTGGGGAGAGGCCAATGCTCCAGGCCAGCCTCAGCCTCTGAGCCTGATTGACAGGCAGGGCAGGCTAATCAGGGAGTCAGGAGGCCAGAGTGGGTCCCGTCCTCCATGTGAGCTGGATTGCGTGGGTCAGACAGAGTGGGGCCGAGCTAAGGAGAGAGCAGGGGCCCAAGCTGAGCTGGGGAGCAGAGCTGTGCCGGCCAGAGAGGCCAGAACAGCAGCTCAGGAAGCAGGTCAGAGCTGGGAGCAGAGCCAGAGACAGCCCAGGGAGAGAGCAGATCCTGTGCTAGGAGCAGGGCTACAGCCACAGAGCCAGAGGCATAGCCCAAGGAGAGCAGATCCTGTTCTGGAAGCAGAGCTGCAGCCACAGGGCCAGGTGTGGTGAGCAACTGGGGCCAGCCAAGGGGGTACCCTGGGCAAAGGGCCCAGAGCAGAAAGATACCCCCAGCCAAGGGTCCGTGCAGACCAGACTGAGAGGAGGATCTTAACCTGACAGGGGGCTGACGCTGGGAAAAAGGGTCCCACCACCCAAAGCCTGGAGGTGTGTGGCCACCACCATTGCAAGTGTCCAACCCGCAGCATCCCTGCAGCACAGCCAGGGCCTGAGAAGAAAGCCTGGGACCCACAAGGAACAGACTGTGAAGTGCCCTGACGTTCCAGAGACACTGTTTGTGATGTTCCCTGCCACAGAGCGGGGTGATGTGTTTTCCTTTAACCTCTCCCATTTTTCCTTATTCTTTTTTTTTAAATTAATTGTTAATTAAACAACTTGTATTTGCTTTAAATTGTATTAAATGATCAGTGGGTCAGGGAGGTGGCCAGTGCAGAGAGAGAGAGCACCCTGGAGTGGGGACACCCTAGCCCCTATCCCAGGTGACCACAGCAGGGTTGGGGGTCGAGCCCCCCAGGAATCCTGGGCCCAGCCTTGTTGGGGTTACGAGGACTCTGCCAGACAGGAGAGTGCAAGGGGAGTCCTCAAGGGCAGAGAGGCCTCCGGGTAAAGGAAATGGGAGCGAGGACTCAGATCCTTTCGCTAGCCCATTTCACCGGGGTAGTGCAGAAGCCAGCAAAGTTCCCCGCAATAGCGGGACCATTCCCCTGCTTACACTCAGATAAAAGTCCTGTTGACTCTCATACAAGTTTTATCTCAATAAGAACTGAGTAACAGCCACATAAAGAGCTCAGAATTTGGCCAACAAAGAACAGTCCTGATTTTGCTCTTGCTTCCACCAGTGTAAATCACAAGTAATTCCTGAATTAATTCTGCAGTCAATGGAGTTACACTGAGATAAAATGGATGCGAGATAAGAATAAGACTGTGATAAGCAATAGTACTATCTGGTGGTGAAACTGTAACCTAATATTTTCATAGGATACACATTAGCTATACTTTCATACTACAGTATGTGCATGGAGCTGCAAGATTCAGTCAGTTGACCTTAATTCCATAGAGGTGTAATGATCTTGTGATAACCACACCTCTTAAAGTTTCTTTAAATATAGACACACACATGCCTATACATACGGAATAAATGTTATTTCTCTGACATTCAAATGTTTTTGCTGAGGAATTTTCAGAAAGGCATCTGTTCCTGCCACTTAAGCCATCAATAGACTTTAATGTCATTGCAAATATTATGGAGGTTTATGTATTGATATGTTAAAACTGTTGGCTCTCAGTTGGTTATTTCATGGTAGGAACTCGCATCATAAGACACACCAGAAGGCAGGGAATAGCACACGCTCTCTGATTTGGAAAACATCCTGCACTTAAGGAATGTGAAAGATGAAAAGTTCTCTTTTGCCTGCTCTCACATTATTTTCTGTAAGAGACAAATGGTCCAATCCCCCATTCCAGTCCAGACAGTTGTAGCTCACAGAGCTCTCTGTGCATACAGCAGCTTAATAGATCTGGTCTACATGCCCTGTGGCAACATGGAAGGGGTCAGCATCTAATACGCTGCTTCCTGAATCTTCCTGAATTTTAAAAGTTACCTGTAATAAAGGGGGAGATGCATGCTACACACTGCTTTTGCCAGACTCCTGCTCCACTACCCTGGCTGCATCAGTCGCATGGTTTCAATCATCATTTCAACAAGTTATTTGCAATATGAAGAAAGGGGAGGTCATTTCTTCTTTATGTCTAGCAAGACACTTAGAACAATATGGAAGACCTGTACCTGGAAGAAGAAATAATCAATCATCTTGCAGAAAATACTGATACTAGGTCATGCTTCCTTGCACTCATCAGTTATTAAGAGGTGGCATTTGTCTTAAGACCGGTGGGGAGCGATTTAGTGGGTTTCCTCAGGCGGAGAGGTGCACCACATTAATGGTGCACTTCTGTTTTTCACTTTTAACCAGAAGGGAGTGAGATTCTGCAGAAGTGCAAAGGGAAGGAATAGAGTAGCCGCAGCGCCAGTGATTCAGTAGGTGGCACTCTTCCCCATCTGACTTAGTACTGATTCTGATGCTATGCCCCAGTGTGCTCTTAGGGGGCACAGTGGTGTTGATGGTCCCACCCATGCCATCTTTCGGATGAGAAGCACAGCGGAGATCCTGACCATTTGTGGTCTGTCCATCTATCACAGGCAATTCTCTTAGGAGAAAGGGTTGCACTGCCTGATGCCCTAGTTAAAGTCCAGTTGGTTAATTAAATCTTACCTACACAATAATATTCTTCATTAACTGCATCCAAGCCACTCATCCAGTGCTGCTGGCACAGTTAAATAGTCATACTGGGAATACCAGATGAATATTTTCAGCTGCATCTATTTGGCAACTATGTTTTAGAACAGAGCAATGGGTCTATCAGTGCTCTGGTTTGTGGGATTACTGGTCTATAGACAGAAACCAGCAGAGATTAGCAGGAGATTAATGCCATCTACTAGAAAGATATCACTTTCCACACTAGAGGTCATTCATAGAATAATAGAATATCAGGGTTGGGAGAGACCTCAGGAGGTCATCTAGTCCAACCCCCTGCTCAAAGCAGTACCAATCCCCAACTAAATCATCCCAGCCAGGGCATTGTCAAGCATCACCTTAAAAATCTCTAAGGAAGGAGATTCCACCACCATCCCAGGTAACCCATTCCAGAGCTTCACCACCCTCCTAATGAAAGAGTTTTTTCTAATATCCAACCTAAACCTCCCCCACTGCAACTTGAGACCATTACTCCTTGTTCTGTCATCTGGTACCACTGATAATAGTCTAGATCCATCCTCTTTGGAACCCCCTTTCAGGTAGTTGAAAGCAGCTATCAAATCCCTCCTCATTCTTCTCTTCTGCAGACTAAACAATCCCAGTTTCCTCAGCCTCTCCTCGTAAGTCATGTGCTCCAGCCCTCTTATCATTTTTGTTGCCTTCCACTGGACTCTTTCCAATTTTTCCACATCCTTCTTGTAGTGTGGGGCTCAAAAACTGGACACAATACTCCAGATGAGGCCTCACCAAATGCCAAATAGAGAGGAATGATCACGTCCCTCGGTCTGCTGGCAATGCCCCTACTTATACAGCCCAAAATGCCATTAGCCTTCTTGGCAACAAGGGCACACTGTCGACTCATATCCAGCTTCTCGTCCACTGTAACTCCTAGGTCCTTTTCTGCAGAACTGCTGCCTAGCCATTTAGTCCCTAGTCTGTAGCAGTGCATGGGATTCTTCCATCCTAAGTGCAGGACTCTGCACTTGTCCTTATAGAACCCCATCAGATTTCTTTTGGCTCTAATTTGTCTAGGTCCCTCTGTATCCTATCCCTACCCTCCAGCCTATCTACCACTCCTTCCAGTTTAGTGTCATCTGCAAACTTGCTGAGGGTGCAATCCACGCCATCCTCCAGATCATTAATGAAGATATTGAACAAAACCGGTCCCGGAACCGACCCTTGGGGCACTCCACTTGATACCGGCTGCCAACTAGACATGGAGCCATTGATCACTACCCGTTGAGCTCGATGATCTAGCTAGCTTTCTATCCACCTTATAGTCCATTCATCCAGCCCATACTTCTTTAACTTGCTGGCAAGAATACTGTGGGAGACTGTATCAAAAGCTTTGCTAAAGTCAAGGAATAACGCGTCCGCTGCTTTCCCCTCATCCACAGAGCCAGTTATCTCGTCATAGAAGGTAGTTAGGTTAGTCAGGCATGACTTGCCTTTGGTGAATCCATGCTGACTGTTCCTGATCACTTTCCTCTCATCTAAGAGACGTCTATTATCATTTATTATTTTTATTACAGTAGCGAGTAGCAGCCCCAAGCAAGATCAGGGCCCCATTGTGTTAGGTGCTGTGTGTAGACAGTTGAAGACAGTCTTTGCCCTAAAGTGGTGACAGTCTAAATAGACAAGACAAAGGGATACAACATACAAGCTGAAGACTGAGAACTGAAACATAGAGAGATTAAGTGACTTACTTAGATCACATGTGAATCCGGTGGTAGAGCCATGAAATTAACCCAGAACTCCTGCTTCCCAGTCCAGTGCCTAAACCATCATCATCATAATAATAAATATCTGTCTCTTATAGAGCATTTTCCTCCATTGAGCTCTAAGTCTTTTGCAAAGGATCCAGGCTATCGGTGTCATTATTTACATTTTACAGGTGAGGCAATGGGAAGTGAAGTGATTTGCCTGGAGTCATTTAGTAGATTTGTGGCAGTTCTGGGAATAAAAGCCAGGTCTCCTAAAGGTCCAGTTGAAAGCCCTGTCTCTTGGAACACACTGCCTCCCTTTCTTGGTGGTGGATGACATGGGTGGTGGGTAGAGTGCTATGGAACCCTTTAGGAGGTAATGTGCTATGTGAATGTAAGAGTTATTATGAGTATCAGCAGGAACACAATAGTCTTTCTTGTTCTAGGTGTGTGCATTCAGGAGTATATTCTTCTCCCATTAATGCCAATGGCAGTTATGGGCATGACCTAAACTGGAGAAATAAAAACATACCCCTCAGGGTCATCACAAACTCCTATTTCAGAAGGTGAGAATCATATTTGAATTTGACTTTTCCCCTGCCCTCTCATCCAAATGATCTCCATTAATAATAAAAGAAATATGAATGGTGTGGAAAAAGTGAATAGAGAAGTATTATTTACCCTTTCCCGCAGTACAAAAAACAAGGGTCACTCCATGAAATTAATAGGCTGCAGGTTTAATACAAACAAGAGGAAGTATTTTTTCACACAAGACAAAATTAACCTGTGGAACTCATTGCCAGGGGATGTTGTGGTGGCCAAAAGTATAACTGGGTTCAGAAAATAACTAGCTAAGTTCAGGGCCACCCAGAGGGGGGGGCAAGAGGGGCAATTTGCCCCAGGCCTCGAGCCCCACGGGGGCCCCCACCAGAGTTTTTCGGGGCCCCTGGAGCGGGGTCCCTCACTCGCTCCGGGGTGCCCGGCAAACTCTTGCGGGGCCGGGCGCAAGAGCTTCTGCCGCTCTCGGTCTTCGCCGGTGGGGGGGTCCTTCCGCTCCGGGGTGGAAGGACCCCCCACTGGCGAATTACTGCCGAAGACGGAGCGGGACCCGCCGCCGAAGTTCAGCCTGGTCTTCGGCGGTAATTCAGCGGCGGGGGGCCCTTCCGTTCCGGGACCCGCCGCCGAAGTGCCCAAGACCTGGGGGCCCCGCCGCCAATTACCGCCAAGACCGGGCTGCACTTCGGCGGGTCCCGCTGGCGGTACTGGCGCGGGGGCCCCGCCGCGGGTCTTCCGGGCCCTTCGGCGGCGGGTCCCGGAACGGCAGGGCCCCCCGCCGCCGAAGACCCCGGGCCCCCGGAATCCTCTGGGCGGCCCTGGCTAAGTTCATGGAGGATAGGTCCATCGATGGCTTTTAGCCAAAATAGACAGGGATGCAACCTCACACTCATGGCAATCCTAAACTTCTGACTGCCAGAAGCCAGGAGGGGAAGACAGGGATAGAGCTCTCCAGCATTGCCCTGTTCGGTACACTCCCCCTGAAGCTCTGGTACTGGCTACTGCTGGAGACAGGTACAGAGCTAAATAAACCAGAGGTCTGACCCAGTATGGCTGTTCTTAATTGCCCCCATCCTCTCTGTACATTGAGCTTCTCCATTCATGGTTGTGAGAGTGGAGAAAGGAACTACAGTAGTACCTGAGAGTTAAGAACACCAGAGTTATGAAAAGATCAGCCAACCACACGTTGGAACTGGAAGTATGCAATCAGGCAGCAGCAGAGACAAAAATAATAAAACAAATACAGTACAGCACTGTGTTCAACAAAAACTACTAAAAAAATAAAGGGAAAGTTTAAAAAAAAGATTTGACAAGATAAGGAAACGGTTTCTGTGCTTGTTCAATTTAAATTAAGATGGTTAAAAGCATCATTTTTCCTCTGCATAGTAAAGTTTCAAAGCTGTATTAAGTCAATGTTCAGTTGTAAACTTTTGAAAGAATCATTTAACGTTTTGTTCAGAGTTACAAATATTTCAGAGTTACAAACCACCTCCATTCCCAAGGTGTTTGTAATGCTCAGATTCTACTGTATAGAAAAAGGAAAGCAAAGCAGAAGGGAAGGGAAGGGGAAATTTATCTTGTGGCTCCTAAGAAAGATAAGAGAAAATATATCATCTTCTCCAGGATCAAGGCGGCGGATCCTCAGCTGGTGTAAATTGTCATATCTCCAAAGCAGTCAGTGAAGCCATGGTAATTTACACCATCTGAGAATCTGTGCAAATAAGCTTAGGGCCAGATCCTTATCTAGTATAAACCAGTGCAGGTACATTAATTTAAATGGTGCTAAGCTGATTTACACCAGCTGAGGCTCTGGCCCAAATTTTGTATTATTCCCTTTGGCAGCTTTAAGACACGCTA
Source organism: Mauremys reevesii (assembly GCF_016161935.1). NCBI lineage: Eukaryota > Metazoa > Chordata > Testudines > Geoemydidae > Mauremys > Mauremys reevesii. The sequence continues at coordinate 194,183,971 of NC_052625.1, forward strand.
GAAAGGACCTTCTTCTAAAAGTAGACAACTTTCCTCCCAGTGAACAGTGCGAATAAGAGATGCCCAGTGATGGTGCTGGCCAAACAGCTAGAACTTAACATGATCAGAATAAAAAATAAAAGAATTATGACATTGGAGGAGCGACAAGCTATTTTTTTCCGTCTGAGAATGGAGATCTGGAATATTTTAGATCACATCTTGATGGGTTTTATTGGTGATAATTTATCAGCCACCTGTTGTCAGGATAATCAAAGTTTACAATGATTTTTTTCTGAGTAGTGTTATATTTATTGGTTTATTAAGCTCCAATTCAATAAGGTGCCACTTGCGCCAATGAATAGAGCTTTTAAAGACTTCAGCAAGTGGCATTTCACTGTGCATTTTGTACTCCCGTTATATCCCTATAACACTAAAAAGGTTTATATTGTGCAATGTCTAATATAAGTCAATCTCTCAGGCTTTGCCCCGGAACTTGGCATTTCCACGGGGAAGGAGGATGAGAGAGAGAGATCTAGGAATGTTTTTTAAAAAGTCCCTGTTGTTAAAGGTTTATTATGAACAAAGGTTGGATATTAAATAGAAGATAACTACATAGACACTAGAAAGTCTTTGCAGTCCTGCCTTGTCCTAATGTGTTCTTCAATCAGTCATTACTTACTAACTGATGGTTAATTTCTTTCTAAACATTCACAGGTAATTTCTATTGCTAGAAGCTTTTTTCAGCAATTTACTCATTCAGTATGAGTATTTACTTTTATACTCTGCAGTCAGCTTCCATTGAATACATAGCTGATCATCTGTGAACTCTAGATTTACTTATCTCTTCCTCCAAACCACTCTTTTGATTGCTCTTTGTGAGCATACCCGTATGTCTCTGAGATGGGTGTGAATCACGCCCTCAGATTCACACTCTGCTGAACGTGGCTGAAAACTGAAAATGAATCCCAAGTTTACAAGTGGCCCACATTCAGATTCGGTGTAAAGTAATGCATCTCCACTAACTTCAATGGAGTTATGCCCACTTAGTTTAGACCAGCTCTGAATTTAGTCCCCTGCCTATATAATGACAGGTTTCAGAGTAGCAGCTGTGTTAGTCTGTATCCACAAAAAGAACAGGAGTACTTGTGGCCAGGGCCGCCCAGAGAATTCCGGGGGCCCGGGGTCTTCGGCGGCGGGGGGCCCCCGCTCAGGGGCGGCTCTACCAAGCAGGCGCGTCTTTCCTGGGGCGGCATTTGGCTCGGTTGAGCTCCGCAGGCATGCCTGCGGCAGGTCGACCGACTGCGGCGGGTGCCGTGGTCCAGCTCGCTGACCTGCCGCAGGCATGCCTGCGGGAGGTCCAGCCGAGCCGCGGGACAAGCGCCCCCTCCGCAGTCATGCCTGCGGCACGTCCACTCGTCCCGGGCTCCGGTGGACCTGCCGCAGTCATGCCTGCGGGAGCTCAACCGGAGCCGCAGGGGCCCCGGAAAACACTCGTAGGGTCCCCTGCGGGACGCGGGGCCTGGGGCAAATTGCCCCTCTTGCCCCCCCCTCTGGGCGGCCCTGCTTGTGGCACCTTAGAGACTAACAAATTTATTTCAGCATAAGCTTTCGTGGGCTACAGCTCACTTCTTTGGATGTACTTCCACCTTTTCCTGTTCTCTGTATGTATAAATATCTCCTGTCTGTGTGTTCCATTCTATGCATCCAAAGAAGTGAGCTGTAGCCCATGAAAGCTTATGCTGAAATAAATTTGTTAGTCTCTAAGGTGCCACACGTACTCCTGTTCTTTTGCAAAACATGCACTTTCAGGGCCAGATCCTGAGCTAGTATAAATCAGCTTGATTTCAATGGAGCCACAACAATTTACATCCTCCACTAAGGATTTGGCCATTTGAAAAAAAATTGGTTTGTGTCAATCGAAATGTTTTGTTTTGATTTAGACAATTTTTTTTTTAGAAAAGATAACTCCAGTTAGCTAAAATTTTGAAACAAAAAGTCATTTTGAACAGAAAAAACAGAGCTTTTCATTTTGAAAATGTCCAGAGGGCATTTCAACAATATCTAAACTTTTTTCAAAAAAAAATTCAAGTTAAGAAATTCATCAGAACTGATCCTTTCTCATGCAACGTTTTGGTTTCAATGAATCAGCAATGTTTTTAACGTATTGTCAAAAATTCCCCAACCAACGTTAGCGGATGGGCTTCTCATATTTAAAAAAGCAATACTCAGGAAACAGAATGATAACATCTCCTTGTGATTAGTTAGCCACTAACACTATGGCTGAACTAAAACCACGTATATGAATTTAACTTGCTGATCGGTAAGTTACATGTCCTTTTCTGTGCCTGAGTGCCAGAGTATGTGGGTCTGTTGCAGTGGTGAAACAGAATGGCTTGTCTCTTTAGCTCAAGCTGTAGCAGATCATGCTTTTATTTCTGGAGAGCGCTGGCTGACTCCTGGCATCTGCCAAGATGGCAGCTATCACATGAACACTGCCAAACTTTGAGATGTTAGAGAATCTGCATCAGGCTCTGAATCTTGCAGCTTGAGCCTGTCTCTAATCTGTTGTGTGAAAAACTCTAACAAATTCCCCCAGGGAAAATTGTAATCAGAACCAATAGTTTCTGAGTGTGAAAAACTCTGTAAACAAATGCACAGAAAAGCCGGGAAGAAAACAAAGAAAAGAATAGTACAAGAATGAAAAAGGTTACATTTGACATGTACAGTATTATAGGACAATATGGTGCACAATCAAGAATAGTGCATACTCATAGCCCCACCAAAAGCAACCCACACGTGGCAGAACCTTTGAAGGTATCTAGATGTTAAAGCATTGGTGCCTTTCCCATCCTGACTGCTGGCTTTGTGGAGCTCTGCCCAAAGCAGTAGTTGATGTGGCAGAGTGCAGTAGTCATATAGTGCACTCGCGTACTGGCTGAATCATAGAAAATAGAGCTGGAAAATACCATTAGGTCATCTTGCCATTGCAGGCTTGCTCCCTACAATATGTTCCTCATTGCTTTGTCTAGTCAGCTTCCCCCATTTCCCTAGGGAGACCATTCCACAGACTAATAGACCTCATTGTTAGGAACATTTTTCTGATGTTCAGCCAAAAGTTTCCTTGGCTCATTTTCATACCACTACTTTTTTCAAAGCCTCCTGGACAGCCCTAAACAACTTATTCCACTCCATAGCCCCTGTTCTCCAGTCACAGGATACCAGTAATTCCCACTGAATCAAGCCCCTTGGGCTTAGTAAATAATAATAATAATATCAAGCTCCTATATCTGTATAGTGATAGTGACTATAACATTTATAGTAAAACATAAACATTCTGCTACTATATATGGAGCTTATAAAGTAAAAACTGTATGTGTTTCTATGACAGGCCACACCACCAACATTTTACAAGTAAAACTTAGGGGGTCAGGTCCTCATCTGGTGTAAATCAGCATAGCTGCACTGCAGTCAATTGAAGCCAATGGAGTTATGCTGCTTTAAATCAGCTGAGGACTGGCCCCTGGGTTCCAATTCACAGCAGGTTTAGGTAGTGCGACCATATATGATCTGGCTGTGTGACAGGGTGTACCAGGCAGTTAGTGCCCCCAGCTGGAGGCCCCACTGTCTTGGCTTACCCATCCAATGCAGGTGTCCTTTTGGGGTCAATAAAAAACAGCGGCAAGTTTAGATCTCCAGAAGCTGCCTAGAAAGGCTGCTCAGGATCACTTGGTGGTGTGATCAGCCAGAATTGGTCCTCCAGTGGCTAGAAAGACTCAGCAGGCAAGATAAAAAGGTTTGGCTGCCACCTCCCATGGGGCATTTCTGGGTGAAGCTGGGACAGACGGGGAAGGGTCTCTCTGACTTAGCCCAAAAGCCCAGGCTGGTGAGGGGCCTAACTCTCACGGCACTGTTTTGATGGAGTCAGTGAAAGACTGTTTTATTTTACTTTATGTAAAGCCTACGGAGCATCTTAAGTTGAATGTAATTTGACTGCTGTACAAATTAAAGGGACCTTGCTTTGAGAGATGTCCCTGCAGCAGGCTGGTAATGTACATAATTTCCTATGGGACAGGAGACCTGTCTTTACCAACAATTTCAGGAAGATTGCTTACTGAGCCAGCAGAAGCTGGGAGAAGTTATGAAAATGGGACCCCAGTTCAGAGGTACCCAGCCCACAGTGATATGTCTGATGGCAATAACTTAGCTTCAGTTATTTGCAATAAAGACCTTTCCAGGGCCATTTCAATGAGACCTATATTAGAATAATGTGAAGCTTTAGTCACAGTTTCATCATAAAAAAGAACCAAAATCCAAGAAAAAATCCAAGACCACATCTCTCAGAACAGTGTTTCTCAAACTGGGGTTGCCACTTGTGCAGGGAAAGCCCTGGGCGGGCCGGGCCAGTTTGTTTACCTGCCCCCTCTGCAGGTCCAGCTGATCGCGGCTCCCACTGGCCGCGGTTCACTGCTGCAGGCCAATGGGGGCTGCTGGAAGCAGCGGCCAGTATGTCCCTCGGCCCACGTCACTTCCAGCAGCTCCCATTGGCCCGGAGCAGTGAACTGCGGCCAGTGGGAGCCACGATCGGCTGGACCTGCGGACGGGGCAGGTAAACAAATGGGCCTGGCCTGCCAGGGGCTTTCCCTACAAAAGCGGCACCAGTTTGAGAAACACTATCTCAGAACTGCAGCAAGTACAGATTGGTTCTAGAGTAGTGAGAGACTGAGGAAACTGAATAGACTGAGCAGGTATATGGAATGTATAGATCATAGATTCATAGATTCCAAGGCCAGAAGGGACCATTATGAGCTCTGGTCTGATCTCCTGAATAACACAGGCCATAGAACTTCCCCAGAATAATTCCTAGAGCAGATCCTTTAGAAAAACATCCCATCTTGATTTAAAAATTGTCAGACATGTAGAATCCACCACAATCCTTGGTAAATTGTTCCACTGGTCAATTACTTTCGCTGTTAAAAATTTACACCTTATTTCCAGTCTGAATTTGGCTAGCTTCAATTTCCAGCTGTTGGATTGTGTTATACCTTTCTCTGATAGATTGAAGAGCAGAGCCAATTAAATAGTAGTGCCATATACTTATAGGCTGAAATCAAATCACCCCATATCCTTCTGTTTGTTAAGCAAAATATATCGACCTTTTTGAGTCTATCTCTATAAGACATATTTTCTTCTTGGGGCTTGTCTCTGAATCATCTCCAATTTATCAACATCCTTCTTGAATCGTGGGCACCAGAACTGGACACAGTATTCTAGCAGTGGTCGCACCAGTGCCAAATACAGAAGTAAAATTATCTCTGTACTCCAACTTGAGATTCCCCTGTGTATATATCCTAGGATCATATTAACTCTTTTGGCTACGGCAGCACATTGGGAGCTCATGTTCGGCTTATATATCAGAGGGGTAGTCGTGTTAGTCTGGTGCTGTAGAAGCAGCAAAGAATCCTGTGGCACCTTATAGACTAACAGACGTTTTGCAGCATGAGCTTTCGTGGGTGAATACCCACTTCTTCAGATGCAAGCCATTTGGCTGATATTCATGAGGACCCCCAAATCTTTTTCAGAGTCACTGCTTCCCAGGATAGAGTCCCCCATCATGTAAGTATGGCCTACGTTCTTTGTCCCAAGATGTATGAATTTACATTTAACCATAAAAAACACATATTGTTTGCTTGCTTCAATTTCCCAAATGATCCAGATTGCCCTGAATCAGTGCCCTGTCCTATTCATTATTCCCTCAATTTTTATGTCATCTGCAAACTTCATCAGTGATGATTTGACATTTTCTTCCAGGTAACTGATCAAAATTTTATATAGTGTAGAGGCCAAGAACCAATCCCTGTGGGACCCCACTAGAAACACACATGCATGATGATGTTTCCCCATTAACAATTACATTTCAAGACCTATCAGTTAGTCATTTTTAATCCATTTAATGTGTGCCATGTTCATTTTATACTGTTCCAGTTTTTTAATCAAAATGTTGTGTGGTACCAAGTCAAATGCCTTACAGAAGTATATTACCTCAACACTATTACCTTTGTCAACCAAACTGGTCATCTCATTCAAAAAAAAAAGATATCAAGTTAGTTTGACAGGATCTATTGCCTATAAACCCATGTTGATTTGTATTAACTACATTACCCTCCTTTAATTCTTTATTAATTGAGTCCCATACCAGCTGCTCCATCATCTTGCTTGGGATCGACGTCAGGCCTATAATTACTCAGATCATCCTGTTTTCTGTTTATCAGAGTGTATGGTATACAAAATACAGCAAGCAATCCCAGCTAACTGTGAAGCACTTCCTCAAACAAAAGCTGCAGAGAAAAGTTACTATTTCTGGCCAGACTATTTTTGACATACTGTTGAAACAAAATCCTGAAGAGGTTGTAGTATAATCTTCCTCTGAGCTGAATTTTTATACCATTGAATTCCACTCAGTTGAGATGAAGAATGTATTTTCAGCGTAAATCAACAAAAAAGTATTTAAATTAAACAGACGCTCTTTAATAGAGGCCTACAGGTAAAGAAAGAAAGAAAGAAAGAAAGAACCCAATGGATCTCACCAATTTATACCAGCTCTGTCCCAGACTGTCTTGCTCACCTTTTTCTCCTTAGCCCAAGCACCAATAGTCCCTGTTTTCTTGAAGGGGTGGTGGTGAGATCATTGGTTAAAGTACAATACTGCCTAATCTTTCCTGGCCACGTGAAGAGGAGAGTTTCATTATCAGGTGAACCTAATACATCATAAAGAGAGAGAACTGGCATGAAATGAGGAGACTCACTCACTGGCAGGCTGAGTGGGGGGAAGTCCATCACCCTGGTATGCTGCACAGCAGCTCCATAGTGACTCTCTGTTCCCTGGGCTCAGGCTGAGGAAAGGTTTACCCACTGGATCAACAACAACTGCCTGCAGCTGCGGTAGAGTGACCCTACTGGTTTTCTGTGGCCCGAAGGGTAGGATCTTCTATCTCCAAACGCCCACAGAGAAGTCCTTTGCAAAGTCTGTTGGCTTGGGCTTTGCCCAGGAGTCGGGATTTGTCCCTGTAGACGTGCAGGCCGCCAATATTCTGACATGGGTGGCCTGACCAACTGCTCACAATCTGAATTAAATTAAACAGAAGTGCAAATAAATCTGAAAGACGCTGTGGTAAAAGCTCTAATGGGAGGCTGAAGGCATGCAGGCCATGTTACTTTGTGGGCTGAGACAGGGCTCCTGCAGTCTGTACCTGCGTTATACTACACAGACAAAAACACACTGAATAACCATCTTATCCGTAGGACTGAACCCACTTCCATGCGCAGTGTGCTGCCAGCTTTCAGATGGGCTAATGCTTCAGGAATTCAAACCCAGCACTGGTTCTTGTTTTAATTATTTTTATTGGAGGATCTGAATGTAGCTACAGTGAAAGTGTATTAGTAAAACAATATACACTGCCTAAAACAAAGTGAAAAAACATGCCTTCTCCAGTTCCTATTGAGTCAACCTATGATTTCTCCTACCTTCTTGAGTTGCAGTCTAAGGGCTTGTCTACATTACCCGCTGAATCAACAGGCAATGATCAATCCAGTGAGGGTTGATTTATCAAGTCTAGTCTAGACACAATAAATCAACTGCCAAGCACTCTCCTGTTGACTCTGGTACTCCACCAGGGCGAGAGGCACAGGCGGAGTCGACAGGAGAGCGTCAGCCATTGACTTACCGCAGTAAAGACACCACGGTAAGTAGATCTAAGTACGTCGACTTCAGCTACGTTATTCACATAGCTGAAGTTGCGTAACTTAGATCGATTTCCCACCCCCTAGTGTAGACCAGCCTAATACACTATGTACAGCCCACTACCTGCTTGCAATAACTCCCACTGGAATACTAGGACCTGAGTGAATGAATCAGGCACAGCATAAAGTTGCTAAGCTTCCAGTTCTACCTTCTGAGGAGCTTAACCTCAGAAACAAGAGATAGGAAAGCACCAGAGTAGCAGAATTATTCTCCTCACCCATGAGAAGAGATGGGACTGGATATTTGCTTTAGCATGAGGTTTTGGTTCTGCAATTGATTCCATTCTCATGAGTTTTCAATTCAACTATCCCAGCTACTGATAAATCAAGCAGAGGGCACAAGTGAATCTGATATTTAGATGTTGCACCAATCTAGAGTCAGTCATGAACACCAAATAGCTCTGTGCAGTGTATGTGTGGAACATCTGATCAGCAGAGCCATTCTCAATGGAAAAGTTCACACAGTATATTCATAGATGTTTAAGACCATTATGATCACCTGGTCTAACCTCCTGCATAACAGAAGCCATAGAATTTCACCAATTCCTGCACCAAGCCCACAATTTCTGGTTGAGCTAGAGCTTATATTTTAGAATGAGATACTCAGTCTTGTCCATAGTGCAAAGGATGTTAGTAAATTGGAGAAAGTTCAGAGAAGAGCCATGGAAATGCTTAAAGGATTAAGAAACCTTCTTTATAGTGATAGATTGAGCTCCTTGAGTCTATTTATCTTAACAAAGAGAAGGTTAAGGGGTGACTTAATCACAGTTTATAAGTACCTACATGGGAACAAATATTTGTTAATGGCCTCTTCAGTCTAGCCCACAAAAGTACAACATGGTCCAGTGGCTGGAAGCTGAAGCTAGACAATTCAGACTGGAAACAAGGTATACGTTTTTAAGCATTAGTATAATTAACCATTGGAACAATGTACTGGAGTTTGCAGTGGATTCTCCATCACTGACCATTTCAAATCAAGATTGGATGTTTTCTAAACAATATGTTCTAGGAATTACGTTGGGGACATTCAATGGCTTGGGTTATACAGGACACCAGATTATTAGATTATCACAATGGCCCTTTCTGACCTTGGAATCTATTAATCTTCAGGAAGCTCACAGAAGCTCTCTGACGTTTTTAGTAGAAGTCCCAAGCAGCTTCATTAATTTCATTAGCGATCTCTGCCACTGTACAGACCGTTGATTTTGTGCTTCACAACTAGGAATGAAATTAGGCTGTGGACTGCATAGGAGCTTCATAGGGAAAAGTCCACAGCAGGGAATTTGTAGGTAGTTTAGCAGGAACTGGACTGAGACATCAGTTCATTTTACATAGGTGCTGAACATCCATCGAAGAGTAAAAAACCTTTAGTCACTAGCAAGTGGAGCTGGTTTTTACTGGGTGATCTAGAGATGAAGGGCCCTGTGTTTTATTGCCAATCCCTTAAACTAGGGATTATGATGCTTTTTGCCAGTGGAATAGCAGTTTATATTCCATACACTGCCATAGACACATAATCTTCACAGGTGCTGGGCCAGTGTACTATCTGCAGCCACACTGGGATTTCTTCTGACTCAGAAGCCCTGAGATGAGCTGCTAGACCACTTTCATGTTCAGCTGAGCTAGTGAGCGTAAAGTGGATTCCATTTACAAGCAACCTCGTGGTTCCCAACAAGAAGTTGCTGTGGTCTGGAAGTTTGACAATCAGCAGAAGGCACTGTTTTCAGGGGGATACATTGAAATATGAGCATGGAACAATGATACATTGTAAAGTGAATTTTGTTATTAACTTTCAGTTCGATACAATGAGCTAAAGAAAAAAATTAATTGTGACACAGAAATGAATACAATGCTTAGAGCAAGCTTGGGAAATCTCAGCTTGCTATATATCTCGAAGACTACAGCAGCACACAATTCTATTAAGAAAAAGCATTTTAAAAGCACCAAAGAAAACAAATTAAACACTTAACAGCATTATGTCTTGGCATGCTGAACAGTACTGTACTGGCAGTTAGCGCTCCTCATGTGTCACACGGAATAAAGCATTTTTTACTTGTTTTAAAATGTAAAAAAAAATTAAAAAGTTTTTAAGAAGAACATTTCTACCATGTTTTTTTGCTTTCTGTGGCTTGCTACCTTCACCTGTAATCCTTCTCAGTTTTGAACACAACCTCATAACCTTTCTCAAAGGCACAATTATGGCATATCCTGTGGGAATTGTCCACCATATGTGACTGTTCTGTACTGAAGGCTCTTCGGGTTTATCATCTGATGCATTATCTTCCTGTGTTCCTTTTGGCTCATCAGCATGTAGACACTTTACAGACACTGCTGTCTCCAGAAGTTCTGCATCCGTGAGCTCACTTTCCATGTGCAAACAACAGTCAGATACAAGAATGGCCTCAAATTCCTGTGCTGTTAGATTTTCAGGAACTGAGACATCGACTAGCATATCAAAGTCTACCAGGCCAGCATTTTCTCTTGCTTCTGCAAACCTTCCCTTTCTGAAGCAGTTAGTCATGGGGAGAACAACAGTCCAGGACTCACTAGCAAGAGGAAGTGCATCAATCAGAGTTGTAGATGTTAGTCAGCATCAGAAGAGGCAATGATGTGTGCATTAAGATGAGCATGGCAGTGACTTTTAATGACACCCATGTCCATCAGCTACATGACTAAGGTTGTGTTTGGAGGCACTACATTAGCATAACGAGCTAGGCAATTGTCAATCAACAGGCACACATGGCAGTCTTGTAGGCACAGCTCTCTGTTCCGGATCTTAAGCCACTTGTCACCGAACAAACTTGTCATCTAGGCATTTGCTGAGCTTCTGTAGATCATGGACAACTTTCCTTAGGAAAAGAATGAGGGCATTTGCTCTTTCCAATCAACATAAGAGGCTATTTCTCCATCCCAGTTTGCATACTGCAGCAACACAATGTGGTCCATAGCTTTTTTCTCTCCTGCAAACCCTTCTTTAAGCAAACTAAGGCCTCTGTCCAGAAAGCCCCAGCAGAAGAGACCATTCTCATCAGCACTGAAGATGTCCTGTGGCTAGTATTCCTCTAGTATGCCAGGTGGGGTACCTGTCATTCAGTAGCTGCCAGAAGGTCAGTGTCTTGTTTTCTCAGAGTGAGCAACATTCACTGGGCTTTCCAGGAGGGAGGCCAGGCAGGCCTGCAGGGCCCTAGGCAATGCTCAGACCACAGCCACCACTCAGAAGCTTGCCTGAATTAGTGGAGCAGGGAGCCAATGAAGCTCTAGCTCACAAAGGTCCCTGCCCATGAAGCTTCTGACTGGGGGAGATGTCCAGCCCCACAACTGGTTGGAAGTTCTACTTAAATCACAAAGCGGCACAGGAAGTTGTATGAGCAATTAGAGGAATCCTTGGCTGGCTCCTACTATAGGCCCTGCCTACTTGCCTGACTCTTGAGCCCTCTCTTCCTGTCCTTCTCATCCCACTCCCGTGTCTGTCCCTGGTTCCTTGTGCCTTGCTCCTGGTTCCAGCTCTAACCCGTGATACTGACTCTGGCTTTGACACCTGGCTTGGCTCCTGACTCTGTTTCTGGCTCTGTCGGTTTGCTTGGCAGCTGACTCTGACACCAACTCTGACCCTGGCTTTGGTTCCAGGCTCCTGATGCTAACCATAGGCCTGACCTCCCACACCCTGACCCCTATATTTCCCACCACAGAGCCTGCTGTCTGAAGAGTTGAACTCCTTCCTCTGCTCCACTGCCCGCAGAATTGCTCTCCGTTTCAGCACTGGCCCAGAGAGTTGAGCACTTTGGCCAAGCTTCTGCTGATACCAGAACCACAGGGATTCACCAATACCTGCCTCTTTTCCCTCATGCCGAGGTCTCAGTTTGTGCTGCTCCCATGCTACTGAATGTGAGGTTTGTTCTTCAGAATGTGTGAAACAACTGACTCTGAGATACCAAACTTTGTGACTACTCACACTTGCTTATCACTGGGCTCACACAGGGACTCCAGAACTCAAACTTTAGCAGCATGGGAGAGGTCCACATATTTGGAAGCCATGACCCATGATGGAAGTGCTTAGCTGCACATGCTCAATGCCAGGAAATTGATTACAGGTAGGACCTGTCCTCTAAATGGGTTGCTAATAAGTGGCATGTCTGTTGCCAATATATGAATCCCATTAACAATGATGTTAATGGGAGGGGATTGGTTCCTGGTGGTATGTTGCCATTAACTGTAAGTTGTTAGTATTAGACTGGCTATTAAGTGGTATTACTGTATGTAAACCTGAGCAGGGATATCACACCCTTGTTCATAGAGTAGAAATAGCTTCAGAGTTGCTAAAACTCACAGAGCGGGGACTGTACTGACTAGGAAAGCTGCAGAGGATCCTCTGCTGCCAGGTTTCTCTAGTTACTCTTCCCCCACTCCCGCTCTCTTCAAGCCTGAGATGCTCAGCCTGGCCTCTCTTTACTAACACAGCTTTTATAAGTAATAGGGACATTAATGATTCTTAAATTGTAGTGTGGTAGCAAGGGTACTCCCTGGGTTCCTCAGAAGGGAATTGTAATGAAACCCAAAGATTCATTAGATCTTTCACTGCAAGAAAAATTTGGACTCTTAAAAATGTGCTTGAGACTCTGAGAAAACTAGTAGCACATTACTGGGTGTTCTTGCAACACCCTGGCATACTGTTCTAGCACAACACTGTCATCAGCCCCAAATTATCTTCTCTCTGAAGCAGAGACTCACATGGTAAAATGAACCAGTGCCTCTAGGAACATGCTTATGTGTATGTGTAACTTCTCAGATAAGGAAAGAATTAGTGATGGTAGAAAAAAATGTATTTCCCATGAAACATTTTGAATTTCACTCTAATGTTTATGGATTTCTCCAGTTTTTCAATTAATCAAAACAAAACAAAATCAAATTTTTTGATTTTGTTTTGATTTTTGAAAACTGAATTTTTTTCAGTTTCTAATTTTCAGGGTGTTTTTCCCTTGCTCCTTCCTGGCAGGATCACCAGGGCAGCTTGGAAGGAAAATTCTTACTACAGGGTAACCCCCACTTATTTGCCACGTAGTTGGAGATGCCCAAGAATTAACACAATCACACCCAGTATATTCAACAAAGTAATTATATTAAACAGGAAGTAAACATAACATAATAGGGTAAAACTCTATTCTCAGGGTCCCCGGTGCCCATGCTGATAAATATCCATGCAGTTCCCCAGTCACATGACCTGATACAGCAAAAGTAAAAGTGAGTGTCCTGTTGCTACATGTACTTCGTAGCAGCCTTTGGTGACCTGTGATGATGATACTTATGTAGCAGCAATAAGCAACTTGGCTGACTCGGTTCACTACAGCCTAAAAAAGTCACACCTGGGATAAGATGGCAAGTCCTCCACAGGTTTAATAGGCAGCAGGTAATACAATCCCCAAACCCTTACCTCCTGGCTTCACAAAGGTCACAAGGTCAGGCTTGACAAAGCCCTGGCTGGGATGATTTAGTTGGGAATTGGTCCTGCTTTGAGCATAGTGTTGGACTAGATGACCTCCTGAGGTCCTTTCCAACCCTGATATTCTATGATTTTATGATTCAGAATGCAGCTTAGGGAATAGGGAGTCTCCTGAAACATCTGACTAGTTTCCCTGACTATATCACTAAAAGATGGTATACTCATAACTCCGCGAATGATCATCAGGTTCAGAGATTAATCTGGACTCCACAGCTTCTGCAGAGGGACTGGCAGTCTCTGCTTGCAGGCATCCTCTTCACATAGGAATCACACTGCTTCTATTCTCAAGATTCCCCCTCCCCATAAAAGGAGCAGGTGCAGATTACAATAGCTATAGTAAAATCCTGATCTCCTACCCTAGCATTCAGATACACTTACAGGAGGTGGGCAGCTCTGAACTAGCAGCTAGAGCAGAGCTGGCCACTTGGTGACTGATTTTATCTAGGGAGCTGAAGGACAAACTCTGCCTGAGTGGGTAGGGAGTTTTCCCAACAAAACTCTATAAACTGGGACTCGCCTTGCACAGGGGAAGGACGAAGGTGAGGGATATTGCTACCAGGTATCTCAGAAACCCTGCATGCAGGCCGGGGACTCTCAAGCTCACCCCACAGCCAGCCCTTCCCTTTCAGTGGCTGGCTCCAGACTCCTCCAAAATGGCTTCTCCCCATTCACAGTGCTTCCGGGTGCAGTCACTTCACGAGGACCTCCCTTATTGGTCAGGCTAGCTCTTCTGCCCAGGCTTTTACTTGTCAGTCATTTGACTCTAATCTCCTCCTTTCTCTCAGACATTGCTCTTCCTCTGGGCAGGGGCACTGGTGGCTCTCCAGGCATCCTGCTATCCTCCCCTGAGCTGGCAGGGGCCGCTATTGCTCAAAATAGTATCTCTCCCTCTTGGGTGCCCAGCAGACTCTGAGTCTGCCCATGGCCCTCCTGCTTTCCAAGGACAGTGTGTCTCTCCCTGAGTTACAAGCACACAGAGAAGCCCCATGGGATTATACAGGATACTGCCCTTAGATTCAGGAAATGTGGGTGCTATGCCACTGGCCTGTTGGATGATCTTGGGCAAGTCACTTAACCTCCCCTTGCGTCGGTTTCCCCATCTGTGAAAAGGGGATAATTATACTTGCCTCCTTCGTAATGCATGTGGAGCTCTTTAGATGAAAAGCACAGTATAGGGGCTAAGTATTATTAATTCCTGTGCACTGTGGTGGGACTCTGGTGATAGACTTGGGAGTGATGACACATGACAGGATTATAACAAATATAAACAATTTTATTAACAATACAAAACAATTTTCTATATGCAGCAATTTACAAGGAGGGGAAAAACCCGACAACCACGGAGACATGGTAGGTATCGGGGTATAGCAAACAGTTACAGAATACTTGGGCATGTACAAGATCTGTTTATCATTCACCATCTACATCAATGACACTCCCTAGTCAACACCTACATGAGAAACCATTGTAAGTACAATGACCTGACCTATAGTTTGTCACTAAGGGTATGGTTTCATTGCACAATGAACTCAGGTGATTGGCACCTGGGTTAGCCTAGCCAAGGGCAAGCATTCCCACTGCAAAGCCATATGCAAATGACAGTGTGACTTCAGTCTGTCTGCACTCACCTATGTGTGTCTAGATGCATGTCCCATGTCTTTGAGCTGAGACACCCCAGGACAGTGGTTCTCAACCAAGGAAATGTGTACCCCTGGGTAAAGCCCTGCATGCATACAAATTTATACCCGCAGATGCAGATATCTGCAGATATAAATCAGTATCCGTGGAACTGCAGGGCTGTCCCGGGAACTGCAGTGGTGAAAGGAGCGGAACGTGGGGTCGCCGCACCCAGGAGCCAGCACCCCGTGCCGGCAGCTCCTCCAGTGCAGCTGTACTGTCCTCCTTCCCGCCCCCCAGGGCAGGCACCAGGCTCACCAGCAGCTGTCCCTAGGTCATGCTCTTGTATTCAAGCAGCGCACACACCCCTAGACAGGAGATGCATAGATCTTTGTGGCAGGGACAGGAGTGGGGGTGTGGGGTGGTACAGCCACACCGGAGGAGCTGCCAGCCCCATGTTCTGCTCCTTTCACTGCTGTGGTTCCCGAGAGAGCCCTGCAGTTCCACGGATGCTGATTTATACCCACGGATGTCTGCATCTGTAGGCATAAATCTGTATTTGCACAGGGCTCTACCTCTGGGTGTATGCAGAGGTCTTCCAGGGGTGCATCAACCCATCTAGATGTTTGCCTAGTTTTACAACAGGCTACATAAAAAGCACTAGTGAAGTCAGTACAAACTAAAATTTCATACAGACAATGACTTGTTTATACTGCTCTATATATTATACACTGAAGTGTAAGTACAATATTTATATTCCAATTGATTTATTTTATAATTATATGGTAAAAATGAGAAAGCAAGCAATTTTTCAGTAAGAGTGTGCTGTGACACTTTTCATAATCAGGGTTGGAAGGTCATCTAGTCCAACCCCCTGCTCAAAGCAGGAGCAATCCCCAGACAGATTTTTGCCCTAGATGGCCTCCTCAAGGATTAAAATCACAACTCTGGGTTTATCAGGCCAATGCTCAAACCACTGAGCTATCCCTCCCCCCAGTTTTAGGCCTGATTTTGTAAGCAAGTCATTTTTAAGTGAGGTGAAACTTGAGGTATGCAAGACAAATCAGACTCCTGCCAGGGGTACAGTAGTGTGGAAAGATTGAGAGCCACTGCTGTAGGATTCTTTCCCAGGCACTTGTGTCCGTTGTGGGAGAACCTGTCTGTCCTTCAGGGAGGAATTGTCAGAAGACCGTTGGAGGACTAGCAGCATCCAAGTGACTTTGCCTCATTGCAAGGTGGGTGTGTTCAGCCTGAGTTAAAGCAGAGCTTGGGCTCTGGCCCAAACCCAGCCCCAGCCAGGTAAGCTAGCCCAGGCTGGACGCATCTCCAAACCCAGGTAAGAGCTCAGGTTAACTGTGCAGTGAAGGGTACCCTAAGGAGCTGGGGCATCTGTGGAATCCTGCTGGGGTGCAAAGGATGATGCTAACTGGCTGAGGGCTCTAGCTATGATAGAAAGGTGACTGTTCATTATCCGCAACTCTGACAGTATGTCTCCTAGACTCACTGATGCCTGCTCAGAACTGGACGGCTTGCTGTGGGCAGCTGGAGATGAGCAAACAGCCTCAGGAGGCAGCTCCTCCATACATCCCGCCTGGTCATCTCCCTCCCCATAAACACGCAGAGGCACACTTCCACACCTTTTCACGTTCTCGGTGGGGCCTGTCCCTGTGTGCGGCAGTTCTTCCTCCGTCCCCCGGACAGTGCCGGATGTTCCTGAGGCAAGGTAGGGCAACCAATCGATGAGGTGGGTGGCATTGGCATGTGAGATGGCTGCTGGCGAGTAAATTCCAGGGTGTAGGGATGATCTAGAAGCAGGCAGTGGTGGGACAGGGGCAAGTCCAGGGTGCAGGGTGGCAGGGGAGGCAGATGCTGGTGGTGGAATAGGAGGCAGTTCAGGATGGAAGGTTGAGATTCGGGCAGATAATGGTGGTGAAAATGACAAGGTGCCAGGCTCACAAGAGGGGGATGGTGACGATGGAGCTGTGAAAGGCCCATGTTCTTCAGAGGATGATGGTGAGGCAGTGGCAGATGGGGTGTCAGGGGTGCAAGGCTCCGAGTCTGCAAGGGAGATAAGTCATGTGTCACCAATCCTACAGCATGTGAAGCTACACATTACATTTACAAATGTGTTACTGCATACGTTGTGTACATGAATTGCCAGAGTGAGTTCAACATGGGCAAACCCTTGCTGGGGCAAAACTGCCATTGATTTCAGTGGGACCAGAATCCTTAGCTCCAAAACCACAGCTCTGTACCAACTGAGAATGTCCATTAGCTGTCAGGAAGGGGGGGGGCTTTTATTCTCTTTAGGCCAGTCATTAAAGGGCAGTGTTATATAGACACACTAGTCAATGCATCACTTACCCAGTTTGAACATCTGCTGTATATTGTTCAAGCATTTACAACACCGACTAATATAGAGAGAGTGACCTTGCTTCAGCAGACTTTCTGAAGCCCACATTCTGGTCCTAACATTTCCTGGTAAACATCACCAAGGTATATATTACGTGGCTTGAAATAATGAACATAATTGCCTGTGCTGGACATCATGAATCTCTGGCTGGTCGTGGAACCAAATCATAATGTCCTTACTCATGCTAAGCTCCCATGGAAATTTGAGTGGCAGATGGCTGTGTTTTTGGAGCTGCTGCATTTAAAACAAATTTCCAGTTTTTTGGAGCCCTGGCTTAAATGGACAACAAGTCAGCAGCAGGAGCAGCAAAAAGCAGTTCCTGAATTAGCTGTTCAGTGACTTCACTTTTTGCCTCGAGGCATGACAGATTGAAGAGTTTACTGCCTGCAGATAGTTAAGTGGCTTCAGACATAAAGTCAACAAAGAAGAGACTGAACAGGCAAGTGTGCTGCTGTGCATCCTGGCTTGACACCTACCCCCAGTCTGAAAGCAATATACAAGCCGTGGGCCTGATCCAGTGCCCGCTGAAATCATTAAGAAGACTCCTGTTTGGAATAAGCCCTAAATATACAGTATACTATGATGCAGCAACCTCTGGGGAAAATGCAAGAACCTAGAGAGCCAGTTTGTGGTCCCTGGCTCTGTATCCAGTACTGCCCCCATCACTGAATATGGATGTTCACTGTAAGATGGCACTATTTCTTTATCCAAATTCTGAAAGAAATGTATAGAAACCATTTCCTTTCATCCGCCTCAAAGATTTGGAGAACTGACATTAATCTGTCCCATCTACCTCTTTATTTTAGCCTTGGGAACACATTACATGGACGTTGCTGAGAAACTATAGGGATGGGCAGCTGTATATAAAACCCTAAGGTAGATTTTATAACAACTTTAGCTGCAACTAAGTGCAAATTTCAAGGCACTAACATGGATACAAAGACTCAATTTAATAACAATTCTGGGAAAATCCAAGTAACTAGGGGTTAACACCATACTATTGTTATTTCTTCCATAGTTGTTTGCAGTGTTGTTGTAGCCATGTTGGTTCCAGGATATTAGTGCGACAAGGTAGGTGAGGTAATATATTTAATTGGGCCAACTTTTGTTGATGAAAGGTACAAGCTTTCAGGCTACACAGAGTTCTTCAGATCTGAGGCGCTGTACCTGCACTAATTTGTACCTTCGACCAACAGAAGCTGGTCCAATAAAAGATATTGCCTCACCTACCTTGTCTCTTTCATTATTTCTGACATCTGAAAAATCTAATGTTGTTGAAAACCTGTTTGCATTATGGGCAGGTTTTGTATTCCAGATAGCAAATTGACATTGCAAGTCAAATGAAACTCAAGGATTTCACTATCATTTCTGTGGCACATCAACGCCCAGGCACTCAGCTCTTCACAAGCCCATCTTCATCCCATATCAGAATGTCATCCTTTTCCTAAAGAAATGACGTGTGGACTGAAGCTAGATGTGGCACTTCAGCATACATTTAAGTTCCTGAGATTTGCGTGGAAAGTTACTGCAGTTTTCTTGAAAACTTTTCCTTCCTTTGCATATTGGCTTCCTTCATTACAGAAAGGCTCTGTCTATACTAGAGTTCAAACCATGTTAACTAGAGATGGGATGAGGTAGCTGGGTTTTGGTTTTACAAAAACAAAACAAAAATGAGAGGCATTTCGGATCCAGGTTCCATTTCTCTCCAAACCACCAAAGTTTGTGGCGGTTTGGATAAAAAGCAGATTTTGGCTCAACTCTAGTGTCAACCAGAACAGTGTTGAAGACCCATAGATAGCCTGGCTAATCCTTGTCTACATTGGCCAAGGAAACCATGCTAAGTGTTATGTTTTTCCATACACTGGGGAGCAGTGATTCAACAAACCTTGAGGAAATCTGGTTTAGACCTATGACAAGTAAGCATTTGCAAATGATCCTTAAAAGCGAACAGCAAACCTTTTATAAAAAGTAGCACAGAGAAAAGTCTGGTCACCAACTGTGCTTCTCATCACCATTAATCCTTTTAAAAGTAACGCCTCTTCCCTCACTGAAAGCCACAATCTTGTCTTCCTTCAAAACCTCCCTTAAGACTTATTTCTGCCATGATGCCTGAAAAACCCTGCTGCCTGACCATGACTAAGCAGGTGGCAAGCTGAGACTAATGTGTGTTTTTATGTACAGAAGGGTCATTTTAGTTACCTCATCCTTCCCTCATTGATCTTTTGTCTGTGTTTTCCATTTGCTGCATCTTGTCATGACTTTAGATTGTGAGTTCCTATGCGGGGGCAGAGAGAGGGGCTGTTTTTTCTACCTGTTCGTACAGCACCTATCACAGCTGGTGCCTGATTCTTAACAGGAGCTAGTGTTATAAAAATAATAGTAATAACCGAGAGACATGCTGCTAGGGGATGCTTTGGCAGGGAGCAGAGAGCTATGATGGACAGGAGTGGGGTGGGGTTCCCTTTCAGAGAGAAGGAAGACATCAGTGAAGAGATGCTCAGAATGAGTACACTGGCCTTCAATAGCAATGCAATACACTGGTCAGCAAGTGTTATGTGTCCTCCTCTTCTATGCCCAAGCTACAGAGGATATGAATCAGTTACAGCCCCCAGCTGCGGAGACTGTCTCTTCAGCTGTAGGATAGTACTGTGATTAGGGAACTAGCCCAGGACTCAGAAAACCTGAGTTCAATTCCCTGCTCTGCTACAGACTTCCTTTGACACCATGGGCAAGTTACTTACCTTCTCTGAACCTTACTACCCCACCCATAAAATAAGGGGTGATGTGTGGATAAAAGTACAAAATAATGTGAGATGTGCATATGCAATGGGAAGGTGGGGGCATGTAAATATCTTAGGCCTGCCTGCCAACATTTCAAGTGGCTAAAGTGGGATGCAAGGGAGTGCATAGAATACCAGGGTTGGAAGGGACCTCAGGAGGTCATCTAGTCCAACCCCCTGCTCAAAGCAGAACCAATCCCCAACTAAATCATCCCAGCCAGGGCTTTGTCAAGCCTCACCTTAAAAACCTCTAAGGAAGGAGATTCTGCCACCTCCCTAGGTAACCCATTCCAGTGCTTCACCACCCTCCTAGTAAAAAAGTGTTTCCTAATATCCAACCTAAACCTCCCTTACTGCAACTTGAGACCATTACTCCTTGTTCTATCATCTGGTACCACTGAGAACAGTCTGGATCCATCCTCTTTGGAACCCCCTTTCAGGTAGTTGAAAGCAGCTATCAAATCCCCCCTTATTCTTCTCTTCTGCAAACTAAATAATTCCAGTTTCCTAAGCCTCTCCTCATATATCATGTGCTCCAGCCCCCTAATCATTTTGTTGCCCTCCGCTGGACTCCTTCCAATTTTTCCACATCCTTCTTGTAGTGTGGGGCCCAAAACTGGACACAGTACTCCGGATGAGGCCTCATCAATGCCAAATAGAGGGGAATGATCACGTCCCTCGATCTGCTGGCAATGCTCCTACTTATACAGCCCAAAATGTTGTTAGCCTTCTTGGCAACAAGGGCACACTGTCGACTCATATCCAGCTTTGGGAGATTCCCAAACCTGAGCTGGCTTTTGTAGGTGACAAATCTGAGGAACTGTCACAGATTGAAGTGTCACTAGAGGAGGTTTTGGAATTAATTGATAAACTCAACATTAACAAGTCACCGGGACCAGATGGCATTCATCCAAGAGTTCTGAAAGAACTCAAATGTGAAGTTGCAGAACTATTAACTAAGGTTTGTAACCTGTCCTTTAAATCGGCTTCGGTACCCAATGACTGGAAGTTAGCCAATGTAACGCCAATATTTAAAAAGGGCTCTAGAGGTGATCCCGGCAATTACAGTCCGGTAAGTCTAGCGTCGGTACCGGGCAAATTAGTTGAAACAATAGTAAAGAATAAAATTGTCAGACACATAGAAAAACATAAACTCTTGAGCAATAGTCAACATGGTTTCTGTAAAGGGAAATCGTGTCTTACTAATCTATTAGAGTTCTTTGAAGGGGTCAACAAACATGTGGACAAGGGGGATCCGGTGGACATAGTGTACTTAGATTTCCAGAAAGCCTTTGACAAGGTACCTCACCAAAGGCTCTTACGTAAATTAAGCTGTCATGGGATAAAAGGAAAGGTCCTTTCATGGATTGAGAACTGGTTAAAGGACAGGAAACAAAGGGTAGGAATTAATGGTAAATTCTCAGAATGGAGAGGGGTAACTAGTGGTGTTCCCCAAGGGTCAGTCCTAGGACCAATCCTATTCAATTTATTCATAAATGATCTGGAGAAAGGGGTAAACAGTGAGGTGGAAAAGTTTGCAGATGATACTAAACTACTCAAGATAGTTAAGACCAAAGCAGATTGTGAAGAACTTCAAAAAGATCTCACAAAACTAAGTGATTGGGCAACAAAATGGCAAATGAAATTTAATGTGGATAAATGTAAAGTAATGCACATTGGAAAAAATAACCCCAACTATACATACAACATGATGGGGGCTAATTTAGCTACAATGAGTCAGGAAAAGATCTTGGAGTCATCGTGGATAGTTCTCTGAAGATGTCACGCAGTGTGCAGAGGCGGTCAAAAAGCAAACAGGATGTTAGGAATCATTAAAAGGGATAGAGAATAAGACTGAGAATATATTATTGCCCTTATATAAATCCATGGTACGCCCACATCTCGAATACTGTGTACAGATGTGGTCTCCTCACCTCAAAAAGATATTCTAGCACTAGAAAAGGTTCAGAAAAGAGCAACTAAAATGATTAGGGGTTTAGAGAGGGTCCCATATGAGGAAAGATTAAAGAGGCTAGGACTCTTCAGTTTGGAAAAGAGAAGACTAAGGGGGGACATGATAGAGGTATATAAAATCATGAGTGATGTTGAGAAAGTGGATAAGGAAAAGTTATTTACTTATTCCCATAATACAAGAACTAGGGGTCACCAAATGAAATTAATAGGCAGCAGGTTTAAAACAAATAAAAGGAAGTTCTTCTTCACGCAGCGCACAGTCAACTTGTGGAACTCCTTACCTGAGGAGGTTGTGAAGGCTAGGACTATAACAATGTTTAAAAGGGGACTGGATAAATTCATGGTGGCTAAGTCCATAAATGGCTCTTAGCCAGGATGGGTAAGAATGGTGTCCCTGGCCTCTGTTCGTCAGAGGATGGAGATGGATGGCAGGAGAGAGATCACTTGATCATTGCCTGTTAGGTTCACTCCCTCAGGGGCACCTGGCATTGGCCGCTGTCAGTAGACAGATACTGGGCTAGATGGACCTTTGGTCTGACCCGGTACGGCCTTTCTTATGTTCTTATGTTCTTATGTTCTCATCCACTGTAACTCCTAGGTCCTTTTCTGCAGAACTGCTGCCTAGCAACTCGGTCCCTAGTCTGTAGCAGTGCATAGGATTCTTCCGTCCTAAGTGCAGGACTCTTCACTTGTCCTTGTTGAACCTCATCAGATTTCTTTTGGCCCAATCCTCCAATTTGTTTAGGTTCCTCTGTATCCTATCCCTACCCTCCAGCGTATCTACCATTCCTCCCAGTTTAGTGTCATCTGCAAACTTGCTGAAGGTGCAATCCATGCCATTCTCCAGATCATTAACGATGATATTGAACAAAACTGGCCCCAGGACCGACCCTTGGGGCACTCTGTTTGATACCAGCTGCCAACTAGACATGGAGCCATTGATCACTACCCATTGAGCCCGACGATCTAGCCAGCTTTCTATCCGCCTTATGGTCCATTCATCCAGCCCATAATTCTTTAACTTGCCGGCAAGAATACTGTGGGAGACCGTATCAAAAGCTTTGCTAAAGTCAAGGAATAACATGTCCACTGCTTTCCCCTCATCCACAGAGCCAGTTATCTCGTCATAGAAGGCAATTAGGTTAGTCAGGCCTGACTTGCCTTTGGTGAATCCATTCTGACTGTTCCTGATCACTTTCCTCTCCAAGGGGCATCCAAGCCCAGTGCATGGGAACTGAGCAGATCCCAGCCATCACTGCTTATTCTTTTGGAGTCAGCCTTGCTGCAGCCTTTGCCCCTTACCCACGGAGTCTGTGACACACTCAGTCCATGCCGCCCTGCCCAGCCCACCCAGGTGCAGTGTAATTTCCCATCTCTGAGATGCTCAGGAGCAGCTGAAGCTGCTGCCTTCCCTAGCTCTCCCAATGGTGCGTAATGTGCATATGGCTGTGGGCGTAACCCAGGCCTGCTTGGTGTGGCTCCCTGTCCCCCTCTAATGGCAGCTAGATCTGCTAGAGCTTGATGAGCCTTGGCTAAGAGACGTGTGTCTTGCAGCTCCTGTGTCAGTCTTCAGAGGTCTCAGGTTTGATCCTGGACAACAAGGACTGGGGGCTGTTGGCATTACATGGGCCCCACTGACACAGGACAGGGAGCTTTGGGGATCACAGTGGGACCAGCCCATGTGTCATAAACAGTTAGTTAAGGGTTAAGGTTTTTTCTACCTGTAAAGGGTTAACAAGCAGTACCTGTGAACACCTGAGCAGAGGACCAATCAGGGACAAGAGATTTTCAAATCTCTGTGGAGGGAAGTTTTTTTTTCTGTTCTTTGTGTTAGAGAGTCTCTCTTGGGAGCTAAGGGAGTCCAGACATCTTAATCAAGTCCTCCCAGGTTTCTGCAATAAATTCTTCTATTCAAGATAGTGAGTATTAGCAAGGAACTAGTATTCTTATACTTTTATTTCTGTATTTGCAATTCTGTGTTTTGCTATAGAATTTCTTTAATTCTGTACTGTTATTGCTTTTACTGAGAAAGAAAGGAGGGGGGATTCTCTCCAGAGATTGATAAGTTTAGACCCTGTGTATTGTTCCATCTTGGTATTACAGAGACAGTTACTTTCTTTTTATTCTTTAATAAATCTTTTCTGTTAAGGACTTGGTTGATCTTTCCTTGGGTGAATTCTCAGGGAAAGGGGAGGAGGGAGGAGGACGGCATCCCTCTGTAGTTGGATCCCGGTATCTCTCCTAGGAAAAGGGAGCGGGGAGGAAGCAGGGGGGAATGGTTTATTTCTCCTAGGTGTAAGAACTCCATGGATTTGGGGCTCTTGGGATCCCCAAGGATTTTGGAGAAGGACTGTGTCCCAATACACGTACGTTATTGGGTGGTGGCAGCTTTTACTAGATCTAAACTAGGATTTTAGTTTAGGGGAGTCCATGCAGGTCCCCATTTTGGAACCCAACAGCTCTAAGTGGGGGTGAGACCTATGACACCATGAAACCCAGGACTGTTGGGAGGTATGACCCTAGGAAGAGGATTCCCTTGGTGCAGCAGAACAAATAGCAGCTGTTAACTAAAAGTTAATAAGATAGGGTGTGAGGAATGGTGAAAATATGGATGAGTTCTTTTGTCTGAACTAACTCGCCTATCTTTAATCTAAGGGAGGTTGTCTGAGGGAATACCACCTGTATTTAACCTTTCAAGAAGTCTTCGCTCATTTGGGTTTTTTGATTTGTTTGTTTGCTTTGCTTGATCATTGCTTTTATCTAGCCTGCAGCCAAACTGAGTCAAGCTGAGCTCTGTTTGCCTCTCATAAACTAAACAGGGCTAGATCTGGTGAAGGGGAAACCTCTAGGGGAAAGAGCCTGGGCCTGATTTTTCCACTGCCATGCACTTGTGTAGTCATGTATAAATGTGCATCATGGGTAAACTGCTTCCACATCATAAGAGTAGCCTTTTAATACCCCTTTCTCATTCTCTTTGCATAGGTATAAATGATGGCAGGAGGCAGAAAGCAGTGGAAAATCAGACTCAATGTGCAGAGAGTGGATAATCAGCCCCCTAGAGTGCTGTAAGAAGTGTGTTGGAAGTTCAGTAGGTGGTGTTCTCCCCGGTGAGTCAGTACAGAACCAATGCCTCATTACAATGTTAAGTGGTGCTTTGCTGCTGGATGTGTCTCTGCAAGGTATTGGAATGAGTAATACAGCTCCCACTAATGATATAGCAAGTTGCAGGATGTTCTTGTATACTGTGTTTTCTGGTTGTGTTTATAAAGTTAGATTAAGACTGTGTGTGTATGCCTCTCTCTGCAGCTGCTCCTCAAGAAAGCCTGACTATACTACAGCCTCATCTTTCTGTTGAGAAGTGAAACCAAAGTCCTAACTGTGGTAATTGAAATTCCCATGACACAAGAGTTCCAGTTCTGTTTTCATGGCCGAACCCCAACATGGGAATCTACATTCTGCCTCTCTAAACCCATCCATTCCAATCCACTTGCCGTTTCAGTTGAAATACGGCATTTGAAAGCTGTGAGAGGTGTTGTGTCACACTGTTAACCAGTTGCTGTGCTTCACCTTAGAAGTGGCTGCAGCTCAGCAGTGTGCAAAGTGACGCCTGTACATTAAAATATGTCTGAATCAAAACATAGATGTGAATATCCATGGACTTGTGTGTGTGGTTTCACCACTTGGATCTAATTCCAAACTTTGTATCTTGCTCCTACCTCTATGTTGGATCAAACCAAAACCAGGTATCTGAATATTCTTAAACGTTTGGGTGGGGGGACAGGAAATGTATATAAATAGTGCAATATCACTAGCATTAAGTATGCTTGCACTAACATTTGTTTTCGCTCAAGGCAGTCCCCCCTTCCCCATTTATTCACCTGCTGATCCATCTTCCTTTAAATAAATGTTTCTGTATTCCAAGATACTGAGATATTTAATCAAATAATTTTATATATTTCAAATCCACCTGTTCAAAACTATAGGGACATGTACAAAATATTAATTAGAAAATCCGGACCAGATGGACAAATGTTAAAAAATGACACCCCACCCCCCACCACCCTACTTCTGAACTCAAACTCTCTCATCACACCCATAAGAAAATAATCTGAGAAAACAGATGACCTTTGTAGGGTTACATGAGGGTCACCAAATCCATGGTGTGGTGGACCAAATGGTGAAGTATGCTCCGGAGTCCAAGACCCCACACCAAACTTGCCATTGTTCTGCTGTTTAAACTAGGAGTCTATTAGCTGCGGTACCTCAGACAGGCTCACTCTTCTCGGCTCTCACTTTTTCAAGAAGCCTTTTAATGATCTGGTCTCTCTTCAAAGACAAACCACTGCTTGTGCATTTCTGCATGACAGAGTAAGTAGTCTGTTTGAATTCCTCACTTACAAGTTGTGGTCCACTGTCTGGTTTTCTCTCTTCAGGTACAGTATACAAGGCCTAGCTGGGATGTATTTTAGGTGACTAATCACATTATGACTCCCGCAGAGTTGTGCTCATTTCAAAATCTCTTGAGTAATAGTCAGTTATGAGTAAATACTTATTCCCATTTCATGCGAACAAATTTGTTCTCACAGTTTGTCATGTGCAATCCACTGTTTCATTTTTGGTCCCTGGCTTAATTTCAATTAGTTTTTATTCATTCATTGACATGTGTGAGTCTTTATCCAGTTTGGGGCACATTTTCAAAAATACTTCAGCTCCCAGTTTAGCACCTACTGGAAACGGCTAGATTTTCAAAGTGCTCAGCAACTCCTGTTAGTCTTAAGAAGAGAATTGTCAACTAGGTACTAGACAGATGGATGTATTGGATAGGCAATCCCTACTCCCTGTTGTACAATAAAACTTAACTGTTATCTCAGGTTTTCCATCCATACAACCCAAAACACTTTACAAAGCAAGGTGAGTCTGACTAGCCCCATTTCATACAGGGGGAAATTAAAACTTAGAGAGATGAAATGGTTTGCTCAGAGTCAAACAGCAGGCCCGTGACAGAGACAGGAGTAGAACCTAGGTCTGCTGCACTACACTGCTTTCCATGCTTCTTCAGCATGGACTGAGGTTACCTTCACAGCCTTCCAATCACCTATGGCATCCTTCCATCTCTATACCATCTCACCTCTATTGCAGGCAGATCTCAGAGGGAGGGAAGGTGAAACCTTCCCCAGAACCCCTCAAGGCAGAGCACACACCCTCCTATGCTTAGGGAAGCCAGAGGCCTAGCTGTATGCGCAAAGCAGCATAGGCCCTACACATGCTGTCAACCTGTGGCTGGTGCTTTTCCCCAACATATTGCCAACACGGGTATGTTAGTGGCTGAAGAAATTCTTCAGGCCTAGTTAACATCCGAATAAGTTTGCTGGTTACTTCCAGACAGCTATCAGCAGCTATAAAGAGTAAATCAACACTTATAGGAAATGTCAGACCAGATCAAAGCAATGGTCCATCTAGTCCAGTAGCTTGTTTCTGACAATGGCCACTGTGACACCGGCAGACCAGGTTCCAGCTCATCTCAAGTCCCCTAGGCTTCGCTGAATGCTGACAAATGCAGAGCTGGAAAACCAGTCTGGCTCAGACGTGTATGAGCATTGTTAAAATAGCTATTAGATTTATAGAGATATGTTCAGTGTTTGGACTTTATGAAATGCTTGTGAGTTGCTGAGTACATTAATCTCACTTATAATATCTGTATCCCATGCAATAAGGTAATATTTAATTGTTTGCTCTTTAACTTTAAAACTGGAATACCCCACCCCCACCCCAGTCAGGAGAGAAGCATTACAAAGTTGAAAATACTAGTTTACTACAAGAGGTGGCATCTCCTGCTCAACAAAAGAAGGCCCATAGACACCAGACAAACCACAGTGGAATGTCAGTGGACAAAAGACTTCGTTGATTTTTTCCCCCACACCCATGAAGAAGGGGCATGCACAAACGCTCGTCCCATCATAGTTTGAACTCCGGGGGAATGGAATAAAAATTCCTGTCTAGAACAAATTGTCATCATTATGCGGCTTGGAATTTGGAGAAGGCAATATTTCTAGGCAATTTTGCAACAAAAAAACTTCAAAAACAGACTCCAAAGAGAAACTGCTGAACTTGAATTAATATGCAAACTAGATACTATTAACTGTGGGTTAAACAAAGACTGGGAATGGTTGGGTCAATACACCAATTGAATCTATTTCCCTATGTTAAGTTCTCCTCACACCTTCTATGGGCCATCTTAATTATCACTTCAAAAAGTTTTTTTCCTCCTGCTAACGATAGCTCATCTCAATTGATTAGACTCTGCCTGTTGGTATGCATACTTCCACCTTTTAATGTTCTCTGTATGTATAAATATCCCCTGTCTGTGTGTTCCATTCTATGCATCCGAAGAAGTGAGCTGTAGCTCACGAAAGCTCATGCTTAAATAAATTTGTTAGTCTTTAAGGTGCCACAAGTACTCCTGGTTTTTTTGCGGATACAGACTAACACGGCTGCTACTCTGAAACCTGTTTAGCTTGGGTTATTCTTAAAGGACATATAGAACTTGCACATTACAGCAGCTTCTATTTTTTGGGACCTAAGGCTGTAACTCATTTATGTGTGTGTTTACCTGCTTTAACCTTGCAAAATACGCTCTTGTTGCCTTTTCCTAGTTAATAAACCTTTAGTTAGTTTATTAGAAAACTGGCTACAAGGGTGATCTGAGGTACCATTGAACCGGGGTCAGTGACTGGTCCTTTGGGACTGGGAGTAACCTGAATATTGGTGTGATTTTTGGTGTAAGGAACCATTTATCACAAAGGCAGACTTGCCTGCTTGACAAGCTAGATCACGGTGCCTAAGAGGCGTGTCTGTAACTCCATGGCAAGGCTGTTATAGTGCTTGAGGCGTTCACACTTGAGACGAGGTAGAACCCACAGTCAATTTGGGGTTTGTGCCCTGAGGTTGGCACGCACATTTGTGAGCCATTCCAGACAGCTTGACAGCCAGTACCAGATGCTACAGAGGAAGGCACAAGAAGGCCTGCGCTAGACAGTCATGGAATAACCTGCCCCCGGGGAAATTCTCCTTAACCCCCATTAATTAGAGGTTCACAGATTTTAAGGGCAGAAGAGGCCGTTACAATATCTCTTCTGACCTATACAATGTCAAATTTTATCTAATTACTCCAGTATTAATCCCAGTAGATTGGTTTAGGCCCCAAAGTATGGAGTTTATATCCCTTCTAAAACTCTTGGGTAAGGGAGATTTTGTGTGTTTGTTGGTTTCAGAGTAACTTTTAAAGTTCTCTTTATGCCTGTAAATGTCCACTCTGGTTTTTTTAATCCCTCTAAGCTCTTGGGCCTGAATTAGACCTTGTGGCAATGACGTCCTCAAGGTAACATTGTTTTGTGCGAAAAAGTATTTCCTTTTTGACAACAGACTTTTAACCCCAATTAACCAGGTAGCAGCAGTTTCCACACAACCAAAGTAAAGCCCCTATAAAATGGTCCTAATCTGCAGGGGTAAAATGGCTTCAAGACAAACATGAACATGACCATAGAGTATAACTTTCACTTACAGAATTCTCCTCTGTAGCTACAGAAAGCTGAGTTGAGAAAGACGGAGCCACTGAGCCATCTCATTAAGTGGGAAACAAAACCAGATATTTTTCCCCCTCTGCTTTGACTCAAGGCAAAATATTGTGATCCTTGTGAGAATTTGTTGAGGGGGAAAATATCAAAAATAGCTCTTTCACTGTAGACATTTAAGAGCCCACTGGAAACAGAATGAAGGTGGAATAGCCATTCTTCACAGGACAGGCTGACCTATAGCTCATTGTTCATGTTCCATTTTGTCAGATGGTCTACTTAGGTGAGGTTGCTAACTATGCCATAATTATGACATCTACTAAACCAGGATTCATGTGCAAAGTTGGAAAAGGATGGACTATATTACCGGATGACAAAATTCTGCACACCAGCATTCAGAAAATGTTAACATTTAAAGTGTGCCTAGCAATAAGTAATCCCTAAAACAGACAACCCCTAGGTCAGTCATGCTTATTGTTATGTTTTGCCATGGACAATGTGAAAGCATGTAATTTCAGCCTGGATGTGTTTTGTTTTAGATTAGTAAAAACAGCAAAGAAAGCAAGCAAGCAAAAAGGCAAACAAGAAAGAAAGAACAAATATAAAGTCCCTATGAGAAATCACAGTTTGTATGAGGGAGTCACTCATAGGGATTAAATTGCAAACAGGCTATGGGACGTGAACTCACACAGAAAATAATCTTACATAGCTATCTACACTGCACTTGAGGAGAAAACTATGGCTGATATTTCAACCAGACATACTCTTTAAAGCACATTGTTTCAAGCTTTTGCTTGATAATAAAATAAAATACACAAGCATCTAGTTGCAATGGCCAAATTCAATGTAATGGGTACTTTATTTGTAAGACAACTGATTGAATATGTATGTATTTAACACATAATCTTTAAATAATTTAATGATCCAAGTGAAAGCCAACTGACCTATGAGGAAAGGCTGAGGGAACTGGGATTATTTAGTCTACAGAAGAGAAGAATGAGGGGGGATTAGATAGCTGCTTTCAACTACCTGAAAGGGGGTTCCAAAGAGGATGGATCTAGACTGTTCTCAGTGGTACCAGATGATAGAACAAGGAGTAATGGTTTCAAGTTGCAGTGGGGGAGGTTTAGGTTGGATATTAGGAAAAACTTTTTCACTAGGAGGGTGGTGAAGCACTGGAATGGGTTACCTAGGGAGGTGGTGGAATCTCCTTCCTTAGAGGTTTTTAAGGTCAGGCTTGACAAAGCCCTGGCTGGGATGATTTAGTTGGGGATTGGTCCTGCTTTGAGCAGGGGGTTGGACTAGATGACCTCCTGAGGTCCTTTCCAACCCTGATATTCTATGATTCTATGACATTAAATTTAAATGGGGCCCCCCTGTAACCTAAGAACATCCGAATTCTAGAGAGCAAAGAGCTCCCTGATATTTGATAGAGTTTCAGGTGACCTGACCAGTTTGGCCATTAATTTATTAATTCATTAATATAATACATTAATATAATAAATTTATTAATATTATAAATTCAGTGATCAGTTGGTCATTAATGCAATGTGTATGTATGGTGAAGGAAATGTGGGATTAAAATGTGTTTACTACACAAGTCTGGGGAACGGGTAAACAGGTTTCTCCCAGACAAGCTGATGCCTCCAGCCAGGTGTCATGAAAGTTGATTGGCAATCACATATCAAGTGACCATTCATTTGCATTGGCATGGGGATGGGGGAACAGGGCAGGAACAGATCAGTTTGCATTATAGCAAACACCAGTGAGGGAAGAAACCAATGTGGAACTTCCTCCACCACCAGACTCCATGTCTCCTTCCCCAGAGCTTGAATGAACTTTATTTTGGGGGGTAACCTTCAAAAGAATCAGTTAATTGGACTATGAAAGAGAGGAGCAAAGAACCTCAGTGATCTTTCACCTAAGAAGACAAAGGAACTGAGCACTTTGGACTTTGTGGGAGATCCTGACCAAGGGGATGGTAAGCCATCTTGCTTGAAGGAAGTATGGTAAGAATCTTACCTTGAATCAAGTCAGTAGATTTGTTAAGCCTTAGTCACCAGAAAGCATATTTTTACTTTTGTTTGTAACCATTTGTAACTTTATTCCTTCTACTTGGTATCACTTAAACTCCTATCTCCTTTAGTTAATCCTTTGTTAAATGGAATTGTTAACTGCATTAGGGTAACTGACCATGTCTGTCCTTCTGTTGTTCTTTCTGTAGGGTGTCACCCCAAGTTTGACTGCTCCTGCACCATTCATGGCCCTGACTACTCTACAGATGACATAAACAGCCAGAAGTCCTTGGCTACATTCTGACCAGGTGCACAGTGGGCAACATTCTGCTCTCATTGGGCTGCTGGGCAGAGGGAATATTTGGCCAAATGTGTCATGGTGTACGACAAGCTGCCTCAGCTCAGTGTCAACTGGGGCTCATCCTGTACCTCTACCAGCTGAGACAACAGGGAATCTTCTCTTACATGTGCCACTGTGACAAATTTACCTCCTCTGGGGTCCATTATTTGTATCTGTTACAATAGCATCAGTGATAATAGAATCCTGCCGCCAAGGAGGCATGCCCCTGTCACCTACCTACTGCCCCAGAGTAATTCAGTGATCAACACAAATCCAACAGACACAAAAAAGAGAAGGTGGGACTGCTCATTCCTTTTCTACAGCACCTTAGACTGAGGCAGCAGATTATACCAGCAACATCTCCTGAAAGTTTAGATGGGATTCTTTCTTTCTTTCTTTCTTTCTTTCTTTCTTTCTTTCTTTCTTTCTTTCTTCTCTTAGGAACTTTCAACAAACAAAGAAGATTAAGATTTTGATTAACTAAACCTAATAATATTCATATGCTGTTTTCCCCCAGGAAAACATGAGACACATGGTGTAATCTTATGGTTTTAATAACCAGTGAGTCAAGTCTGGAAATACAGTACCTATGAGTCAATGAGATTCCAGGTCCTTACAAAGTGCCAGACAGGGACATTGCTCAGTAACATGCATATTTACTTCCCCTACCTAGTTTCTTTGGTCTGCTCTTGCATTGATTATCGAAGAAAACTGCTATCTGGGCTTTGTCACCTTGAATCCAAGTTGTGTTATGGTTTAAATGATACTACCCCTCTCAATGGGCTATGATCTCTCAGTGGGATGAATGGTCCTATGATCCCAGCTGGAATTAAATGAAATTGAATCCTGGTGATTTAAAAAAATGCCACCACAACCTTTGGTCAATTGTTCCAGTGATTAATTACCCCTCACTGTTAAATTTATGGCTAATTTCCAATCTAAATTTGTCTAGCTTCAACTTCCAATCTTGTTTGATCTTTGTCTACTAGACTGAAAAACCCCTTATCAAATGTTTGCTCCCCATGTAGATACCCCATAATCAAGTCGCTCCTTAACCTTCTCTTTATTAAATTAAAAAGATTGAGCTCCTAATGCACCTAAACATGTAATACAGGGCAGAGAGAAAGTCTTCTTAACTCTAACGTGTGATCATTTTCTACCCTGAAGTATGAACATTGATGGTTTTATCTATTTTATCCTAGATGGTACAATTGTAGATGCTGTTTCACTCAATAAAAGGTAACAATTGGAGATATACCAATCTCCTAGAACTGGAAGGGTCCTTGCAAGGTCATTGAGTCCAGCCCCCTGCCTTCACTAGCAGGACCAAGTACTGATTTTGCCCCACATCCCTAGGTGGCCCCCTCAAGGATTGAACTCACAACTCTAGGTTTAGCAGGCTAATGCTCAAACCACTGAGCTATCCCTCCCCCCTAATATAATATATAATATAATATAATATCCCTTTGTTTTGGGTTCCAAAGGCTAAGGACACTGAGCACAAATATATTTCCTTTTCCCCCTTTTTAAATTCTTGTTCATTTCATTCATTAAATGTCTGCTGGTTCTTATCATAAGGGAAGCAGTAAACAGGGGTGCCAAATTGACTTTTGCTAGACATAAAAATTATATTATTAATAATCAAGCTGCTTATGCAGACTTTACATCTTCAAAGTACTGCGCAACATGAATTAATCCTCACAAAACACTTTTAATTACCCTCAGTTTTACAGATGAGGAAAGTAATTAAATAATGTCAAATGCCAGACTGTGCTCAGCCCCTACGGGGTGTGCAAGGAAGGTGCAAGCAAACTCTTCCCTGCTCCCTTTGTGCAGGTGCAGGCAGCAACTTGGCTGGGGAGTGCAGGCCCTGCTCTCTTCCAATGCCCCTGGGGGCACTAGCAGCCTGAAAAGGAGTAAATGGTGGGCAGGGCCATGGCTAAATTCAGTAGAGAGCATGCTACAGCCTCTGCAAGGTTAGTGTAGCTGCTCCGCTTATGTTCTGTCTGAGAGCCAACAGGACAAAGTCTGCTTGTCAGCTACGATTGCACCTGCATGCAGTAGAGTGGCCCCTCCGGGGCACCTGCTGACATTCAGGAGCTGATGTAGCCTTAAGAATGCAAGCAAAGCACTAACTGGCTCATGGAACCCAAGAAATGTATGTAACTTTCTCATCATGCTTCATTTCCAGAGGAACAGCACTGCCACTGTAAGGAGGCTTCTCCAGAATTGCACACCTGGGGAACTTCTTCCCATAGTCACACAGTTTACAGTACTGATGAAGAACCAGTTAGAGTCTGCATCTTAATCCCCAGAATATGCCCATGCAGCAACACAAGAGCCATGGGGCTGCTCACTGCACAAAGGCATGTGTGTCCACTGACATTTTCATTTTGCACCATGGCTTATCGGGAGGTGAGTTCTTTTTTTAAAATGATGGTTTTAAACATTCCATTGAAACAACATGTTCTTATCCTGTAAGCTGGGTGAGCTACTGTTTTATGTCATTCCCCAGAGAAACACACTAAGCTTACCAGTGAGCTTTGCTTTAAGAGCTTATGATCAATCATAATGAGGCAGATTGAACCCTGGAGATATTTAAAAATCCTGGTTATTTTCATTGCTGTGCTTGGGATGCATTTGCATTTGTACTGTGAAATGAAAAGGCAACCAAAAAATGACCAATTTTGTAATAGATAACTAGAGTAGCCAATATACTTTCCAATATAGGACTCATACATAAAAGCATAATAATAATACTGTCTCACTCTTTTATAGCCCTTTCCCTTTCAGAACCGCAAAGCAATTTTTGGGAGTTCATGAACTTAGCTTTACAGCACTCTAGTGAAATAGGCCAATATCATACCCAGGCTACAGTTTGGAAGAATAAAGGCAGAGAGACTCACCCAAGGAATTCTTCAGTAGACAGGCAGATCGAAGCCAGGTCTCCTAACACCCAGACTTGTGCCTGAACCTTAAAATCATCATTCCTCTTTTCATGGTTAAGACTATAGTTGCCTATATCCACCAAGACTTTATGCTGTCCACCCATAGATACAGCCATCAACCATAGTCATTTGGCTCCCAGCTGTTCCCTCACCCTCAGATTACATTACTGTATGACCTGAATGCATACATGATCTCATGCCAGAGTCCCGAACTGGCAACAGATGGACAGCTGACAGCTACCACATATGTGTTGTGACCCCTGGTGCTCACTAACTCACTGTCCTGTTGAAGTACTTTGGGCCCAGATCCCACTGATCCAAGGGTCTGCTTTGGTATAAACTAGGTCTTTCACAAGGCATTTAGCAATACATGCCACTGGCAACAGCATTGAGGTGTGTATAGTGGGGAGGTATGGAGAGGGAGTTCTGCCAAAAGCCAATCATATTGAGGGAGCAAGATGTTTGGGATGAAAGGACTGTAGTCTGCCTAGTTCTACCCCCTTTCCCCTCTACACACACCCCTGCTCTGCCAACTAACTTGGTGAGGGAAAGTGTTACCCTTCTTTTTTAGATAAACAGGAATGACAGAAGTACTGCTGCCTGTCCATTCGATTCTGAGTAATGTTGTCACTACATCATCATGTGCTGTGACCTTAATTCCCCTCTGAGTTTATGGAATGGGCTTGGTCACCATGTGGGTAAGGGAAACCTCCGGGTGCTGTAGGAAGTGATGATTCAACAGGCAGCACGTTCCTCTCCATGTCAATATTGAACCAAGGTCTCGTCATGGTGTGGTGGAGGGCAGCTGGACGGAGCTGCTGTTCAAGCGAGACATTCAAAAAAAAAACCATCTTCCTGATGGTGGTGTATATAGCATTGCAACCGAAATGATGGCATTCAGTTTTCTGGGGACTGGACCTAAGGAGTCCCCTTCCCTGCAGCAGAGGCAGCAGCCATTTTGAGCTGTATAATATTACAGAGTGACTCACTCTGTTCTCTCTCTCACTGGGGCTGGAGAATTGCTCTTTTTGTTTGTTACTAGTTTTTCTTAATCAGAAATAAAAGTCATCAGGGCTGAAAACACCTTTCCTTCTTTGTTTATGGTGAACACAACACGGATCTCATGTGGCTCCATTCTAGCTCAGCTCATTTAATTCTACCTAACTAAAATTCTCACTCTCCACCTGTTTGACACCTATCTCACGCTTGGACAGTAAGTTCTCTGGCACAGAGAGTGTCCTCTTTGTTACTAGCCTACCACAGTGGGCACCTCCTGATCCTTGAATGAGGTTCCTAGGCACTGCCATAATACTACTACTAATAATAATTTCAATTGAACACTGTATTCTTTACCTGCACCGCGTGGCTGTGCCTTAACTATTTGTCATGTTTCACCTCTGAGCTGGCTGCATTTCACTGGCAGATGAAGTGAATCCTGTATATAGTTTTATATTTATTTAAGATTGTACAGCACATTTGGATCCTTTGATATTAAAGATGGAAGATACAAATCTATTGTTGCCATGGTTTTGTAAAGGGATACAACGTATCCCATCCTGTGGCTCAGTGACAGGACCAAATTCTCACTTACACTGGGGTAAACCAGGAGTAACTCCACTGAGGTCAATGACATTACGGTCAGTGTAATAATGGTATGAGGAGAGGAGAAAGTGGACCGCAGTCATTTGGGGAAGCAGACTATAAAACCACAGTAAAATCATTTTCAAAGGGAAAAAAATCCCTTTAGGATGGATCAGTCCCTTTAAAGGAGACAAATGGAATGTTGGAACTCAGAAAGTTCTGTGGCATTTGGCAAACTGAGAGTTTGCTCAGAAAGAAGGGGTGAAATAGCAAAACCTAGGGTAGTGGAGAGAGACTGCAGAAAGCAAAGACCTTGCAAAATGAAGCAGTTTATGAATTAAGCTATCAAAATCTGCCATAGCACATGGGGTGAGACAGACAGGTTTAGGCTCAGTGAGTGCCTGAAGATCTCAATCTAACTAGCATGGGAAAATGTAAACCTCAGAGAGAAGCATGACTAAACCTGAGAAAAGAAAATGACTGCATGGAAATGTTTAAGGGATGATTTTTGTTGATTAATGAAACAAAAGGCCACAGTCTATAGCATGAGACACTGGAGAGAGGCATTGAGATGAAGTCAGAAGGTAGGGAATATTTTTCAAAAAATAAACAGGATTTTAGAAAAGTTT
Organism: Mauremys reevesii; assembly: GCF_016161935.1. Lineage (NCBI taxonomy): Eukaryota > Metazoa > Chordata > Testudines > Geoemydidae > Mauremys > Mauremys reevesii. The sequence goes on from NC_052625.1 coordinate 194,221,112, forward strand.
GTTTTGAGTCTCATTTGAAATTGATGTTTTCTTTAATAAAATATAATGATTACTGAACAGAGAAAGTGTGTTCTGTGTAACATGGGCTGAGACCATGATTACTCATAGGTCCAGGTTCCAGTTTGCCTTTAGGTTTGTGGGATTTATATTAACCATTTGGATTCTTAGTCATGTCAGCAGCTTTTCTGACTGGAGCGCGATGCTATTTGTGTGTTGAACTATGCAAATAAGCAGTGAGCTCTGGCCAAAAAGGGTGTATCCAGATCCCAATGTGCACTCTGAACAGTCCCAAAGTTTGTATGTATTTCAATCTAGGGTCTTGGTTTGGACCCATCTCTAATACCAGAAATATATACAAATTTCCAATAATGTCTTTTAATGTAACGAGGGCATAAGGGTACAATGCATGCATCCCATTGGGGTTGATCCCTACACAAGCCAAACAGCTTCTCTCTTGCCTTTGGGAACCGCTCATTTTACTTACTAGTCTGCCTTAAGAAGAGGGGGATGATTCTGGCAGGAGGAGGAATCTTCAGCATGCCAAGAGGAAGAAAGACCAAAGGGTCAGCTCCCTTGTAAAAAGAAGGCTGCATGATTAACTTTATGGAAAGAAACTGAACTGTAAAAAGACGGCATTTTGTCTTTAACAAGGCCTGAGAGTCAGGAACTCAGCCAGCTGGGTAGTCTGTGCTAACCCAAGAATATTAGAACACCAAGGTCAGAAAAAGCCAGGACGCCACCAGGAATGTGAGGAGAGACAGTCTGACGATGTGGCTGTGTGGAAGAACTGAGGTGCAGCTGCTGAGGTCCATAAATGAGTCAATAGGCAAACTAAGTCCAGATCCAATGTGAGAAGAGAGAGAATTAAGTCTTCCAAGACTAAAAAGAACCTCCCCCCCATGTCTGTCTATACATCTGTATTGCATACATACATTACATCAACGGAGAGACAGAGACAAGACAGAGAGACAGGGAACATATTTCAAGAGAACATTACCATTTATGTTGTCAACGGGCATTATGGAAGAAGATACATGTTAGCAAATGACTAAAAGACTCCAGAGAGTCCCTATATAGCATTCCCTACACCTAATGTTGCCAATACAGGCTGACAGAAGAGGTTTGCAATAAAATGCTTAGTACAACACACTGTTTAAGCTCAAATGCAAGAACTGCAGTGGGTCTGTCCTTTGATATTATAATTAGAGATGGTCCTGAATGAAATGTCCAAAAGTGGATGAGCCCTCTGACTCAGTTCAGATCCAGACAGAAACTTTGTCTTTAGTCCTCATATTTTGTAATAAAATTGAAACACCTCATTCTTTGGGACACTTGTGCTCTGGATTGAGAGCCAATTCCAACTTTGGTATTGACCCCAATTCTCTAGGGCCCTCAATTCAATAAAATATTTGAACACATACTTAAGTTCCATCAAAGTCAAGGGAAGCCTGGGCTCAAGTGGTTTTCTGAATAGGGCTGGACTGCAGAATCAGTGCTTAAAAGGGGTTGAACAACAATCCCAGAGCCAAACAGCCTTGACCTGAAGTTGGGAAAGTTTGAATCCCGGTCTGAACTTTATGTCTTGGATCCATCTCTAATTATGATGGTTTTGATGAGGAAAGAAAAAGTGAATCTGTTGCAATTAAAACAAAAATCTTGAACAAAACAAAAGAAAATGTTCGAAAGATCCATCTGTGACTTGAACCAAGAAATTCATAAGAAGGACCATAGGTCCATCTAATCCAGTGTGTTGTCTTCCAGCAGTGGCCTGTGGCAGAAGCTTCAGCTGGAATGAACAGACCAGGGCAATTATCGAGTGATCCAATCCTCTGTTGACCAGGCCCAGCTTCTAGCACTCAGAGGTTTAGGGACATGCAGTGCATTTGGTTGCATCCCTCACCATCTTGGCTAACAGCCATTGATGGATCTATCCTCCATGAATTTATCTAACTCTTGATTTAGCCCAGTTATAGTTTGACCTTCACAACATCCCCTGGCAATAAGTCCCATAGATTGACTGTGTGTTGTATGAAGAAATACTTCCTTTTATTTGTTTTAAACCTGCTGCCTATTAATTTCATTGAGCGATCTTTGATTCTTTTGTTATGTGAAGGGGTAAATAACACTTCCCTATTTGCTTTCTTTACACCAGTCATGATTTTATAGACCTCCATCATATCCTCCCTTAGTCTTCTCTTTTCTAAGCTGAACAGTCCCAGCACTTTTGGTGATTAGGCAAATACTAATTTCTCATCAAATCCTGTTATGTACAGCACAGGCCGTACAGAATAGTCCCCATATTTCTCATACCCCTGCAGTACTGATGTACAGCAGGGTGAATTCAGTGGGGAATTGAAACATTAACTTGGAATTTCCTGGCTTGCGTTGATTGGTTGTGCCATGTACTGTAATGTAGCATTCTGAGCAGGAAAGGTGTTTTAGGAACAGAGGAGTGCAGGGAAGAGCCCCAAAGTATATTCACCTGGTCTAACAGGATAGCAGTAGCGTGAAACCAGGTTAAAATGCCAGATGCTGAGGGTATGAAATAGTGACACTAGATTCCCTCTGACTGGCAGAGGAAACTATAATGAGAAGCACTGTTTCAAGCATTAGCACAAAGCCAGGGCTGCCTTGGGAAACCAAAAGCCCAGTGGACTGCCAAGCACCAATCCAGAGCCAAACAATGACATTGTTAAGGGACAGCCCTCTCGCTACAAATCATTTCTTTTCATTCCTAGGATTCTGGTGAACTGTACCGAGTGTGCTGGGGGGAGTCACTGCTGAAATCCCCTCAGCAAAATGGGAAACCATTACTCAGGATTTGTCAACGAGTTGTTCCATTAAAGGCCAGTTTATCTTGTATAGATGAGGCAGGCTTGAATTCGGTCTGAATCCGCAGCTTTATGTCTGTCCCTATGTGCATGCTGCAGAGATAATATATGAAAGGAGTCGTTCTAGGAAGCTGTGGCCTGAATAAACATGTTCCAAATGGACCCCACAGCCAGTGTCTCATTCCCTCTCTTCCTTCCTTTCTGAACAGGGACACATTTGGGGGAAAGGGGATATTTCCTTCAGATTTCTCACTAGCTCCAAGACATCTGGGCTCAAATTCTTCCCTGGTAAACATCCGGGGTAAATTTGGCCTGTAGAACTTTTTATTCTGCACTGGATTCTCCTTCCCTCCCTCCCCCGTCGCCCTGCACTGACCTTGTGTCCAAATACGTTGCAATATAATTTACTGGCATAGTTTTACAAAGCTTTACTGATATAGCTTCTTCTGAACAAGAAATGAGGACTGTATGTATTCTTTCTTTAAATATTGGCCACTCTGTGAGCCTCTTAGCAGACTTGGATCCTAACCCAACTCCTTTTAAAGTCAGCGTCAAGACTTCAATAGGAGTTGGATCGGACCCTACATTTCCAAATTTTAAGAAATGTGCACGTGATACTTTGATCACACTTGGATTTATGTTCTAAGAAGTTGCCCTTTTTCAACATGCTTATAAATATTTATTATTTTTGTTGCAGTATTGTACTGGGGTCCCAAACAGAATCAGAGTTTTATTGTATTGCACATTGTACGGCACATCTCCTCCGGCAGCCCTCCTTTTTCTATAGTCCAGAGTATCCTACCATAATTCTCTGAAGCAGTGTCTAAGCAATTTTTGTATTGGGTTTTAATGCCATAGGACTAGGTTCTTCTTTCATTATTAATGTTAATAGACCTTGGAACACTACCAAGAGCTGCTGACAGAAATATAGACCCTAGGCCAACTGTTGCTGTCAGTTACACACATGCAAGACCATAAATGAGTCAACAAACATGATAGGTCAGATCCAGTTAAAAGTTAGGAGGGCTTCTTGTGTGCAATTGAGAACAGAATTTGGCTCCGTAGCTTTAAAGCAAAAAGTTTCACTAATACAGATAGACCAATGTGCCCCCTGGGATCCTTCTTTCTTTGGAATGAATCTAGTGTTTTCCTTGATTTGAGGACAAATGCTTGCAGTGCTTTCTTACAATGTAGAAATATACGCACGCTTGGTAAAAGTGGAGATGCATGTGCGAAGTTCAAAGTTCTCTTATGGTTCAGATAGTATGACATTCTGGTTCTTATACATTTTACAGAGACTACTCTGATTCAAATATGTTGTAGGGCTTGCAGAGTTAATCTAACTCCAGTTCTACTCTTTCCCAACATAAAGGGCATTCAGCTCTGGTGTTCTGGTTCAGGAAAAGTCACTCCAATTTATTTGCTCTGTTTTTCTACAGGGTGAGAAAACCCATTTCCCATAAACATACTTACTTCAGCTAGACATGCTTAGGTACTGAAACACTGACGCTGTGCATTTCTCTGACTATATAACAAAATAGCTAAGAGGAGTCACAAATGGTACCTCACTGAGGAAAGTGATGCTTAATTCATTGTCTGTAAGACTCATTGAAATGTTTGGATGGGCAGTATTCTAGAACTGCAAAACACTATTGCCACCCTTATTATATAGAAAGCTTTTTGAATTTTACCACTATCCTTAGACTCTATTGCACATTATATCAGAGAAGTTAAAGGTTGCTTGTGCAGGGTCCAGATTTAATACCCTCAAAACAAACGTCCCATTGAAATTATTTGTGACCTCCATTTAATGGGATATGGACATAAGCAGGAGAGGACTAGAATTACCTCATAAGGTCAAAAGGAGTTGTCTCCATAATTAAAGGAAGGAAGCACTCTAGGAGTTACATAAATGATAGCTTGAAGGGCTTTGGAAATACAAGGAGGCTCTAAACTGACAACTCTGGAAACTGAAGTCCTCTGTTATTTCACTGAATAGGTGAAACATGGGCAGCTCCAGAGTGACCTGCCCCACACCACCCTTAACTCTAACCTAGAGAGACCAGTTCTAGGAACGGGAGGACAACTTCACTCCCTATAGCCCATTCAGTCCTTGACCTCTCTTCTGAGACCTCACTAGTGCCAGTTATGATGGTGGTTTTGTGGTGTAGACACCTGTCCACATGAAACTGGGCCAAGATCACCAGACCTATTTCCCGAAGGCCACTCAAAAGCCTTCATAAGGTAATGACTTGCAGCTGTTATCAACCTGGGGCTGGATTCAAATTGGTGATGTAGTGGTGGATGATGCTTTGAGCTTGTTGTCATGCTAAGCTATGCATTGCATGGATGGAAGAATATTAAGTAGGTGATATAATTGCATATTACAGCGAGGGTATGTGTGTATGTGAAATGAATTCTGCTCGTCTCACCATACATCCCGTGTGAAAAATCTAATTTTGACACTCTCATGCGCTCTGTCAGACAACCGCATGCCACCTCAGAGGTGGCCGCTGATCAGTGGCTGCACATCAGCCCAACTGATCAGTGGTTGCAAAGGGCTTTGATATCCCAGGATGAAAGGGCACTATATAAATGCCCCCATTCATTTAGGTTACATACAGTACAGCAAACAGAAAAATCATTTCCCACAGGTTTAGAAAGGCGTATTCCTGTTTATTAATTGAAGACCACATAAAGAATGCTTGGTTAAAATGTTCCTTTCTGAGTCGGCATTTCAGTGCAGGCCCAGTGAATGGAAATAATTCTGAGATTTTGCATGAGCAAAAGGTACAAATGTAAATTTTGCACAGCTCTTTAGAACGAATTTTCCTTTACAGGTACAATGGAACCCTTTTATATGGGTCTGTGCCTGTTCTACACAAGTCCCTGGGAGCTGAGGGCACTCAGACCTTTACGAAATCAGGTCCATGTTGAAATCATTTTCCTAGAGGTAAAAGTTCCTTAAAAACAGAAATGCAAAAGGATCTACATTTTAAACACAGAGACAAATTAATGTCTCTTTTATTGTTAGCAGCTAGACTTTGTATTGCATAGTGTTGGAAAAATGTGACTCCTCCTCCTATGGAATTGTGGTATAGTAAAATATGTCCATGCGTTCTTGTAATGGGAAAAACTTTCACACCAAGTACTTACACAAGAGAAGCACCAAAAAGAGGGTAGGTGTTTAGAAATCTAGTCACCCTTTTTAGCATTCTCAGAAGAGGAGGGCTCCCCAGCAAGCAAGACAAAATCTTTAGCCAGGTTTTTTTTATTTAACTTAATCCTGAATAAGTAATATAAGATCTTATATGTTAATGGTTTGTTATAACGATGCCTTAATAAAGTTTCCAAACAAACAAAAAACCCTGCCAGAAATGTAATTTGTACATTACAATGCAGTGAAAAAATCTAGGACTTTCAATATATTTCACAATAAACCAGATAATCAGGGTCACTATACAGAGGTTACCCTCTTTTACATTCATGTGATACATGACCACACTCAGAACAGAATGTTATGGATCTGTTCTTATAGACTGGACCTATATAAAATTTCTTCCTATCTGTTCATGTTCTTTTGAGCAGTCTAGTTATGTAGCCCTCTTGGTTCATTAAGAAAGTAGTGTCAAAACCCTTCTGTCTGTTATCTACTGTAAGAATATTCAAGTGCTTCAGAGTTGCCCGTTCTTGATCACAGGAAACGTGATATTTTTCATATACTATAACCATAAAAAAATTGCAAGGCAAAATGGAGATAAGGCACAGGCTTAGGCTGCCTTTTGAAGATTTATTAAAACAAACTGATATGTCTTATAATGTGCATGTAACCAGAATGCATAACTGACAATGATAATCATTAACAGGTACTAATGTTATTTCAGCACAGAGAATGGAGCGAGACAGTGTAAAGCTCCATGCATACAGTAGAGGAAATCCAAACTGCGATAATTAAATGCAAATAAACCCTGGGGTGAAAATTCCTGGTCTCCCTAAGATAAGAGAAATGTATTTCTATCGTCTATACTTCATTTATTTCTCTTGAAGACTCTAATTTGTTTTTAAGCTAATAGATCAAACATTCTTGTAACAGTTCGTACAACTGTCTCAAATATGTGCAAAGTACCCGCCAGGCTAGGACCACCAGCAATTTTTTATGATTTCTTTACACTACAAATATTTGGCAGAACTGAAATCACCCAATAAAATAAACCTGTGGATTCATCTGCAGTTTTAGACTCTCTCCAAGTATTCTTTGGACTCTTTCCCAAAATAACTGATGCTCATCATATTCCAATATCAGATGAAAATATGTCCTAATTTTCATGTCTCACTACCACCATCTGTTATTAAAGAGAAAGTCTTCTTTTTCATAGCCAGCCAGGTGGCTTGGCGGCAGCCACGCGGCCATGAGAGAGGCTCCGGTCCGGCAGCACCTTTGGTTCTCGTCACCGCCAGACTGGCGGAGTTCAGACATGTTACAAAGGCAGAGCACTGATGCTGCGGTGGTAGAAGAGCAATGTTTCCGGCATCAGCTCCTCCAGCCAGCTGGTACCCAAGGAAATGCTAGCAACGGAACATAGACGCTGGAGGATTTGCATGGTGTTTATGTGCGTCCAAGGGAGAGGAAGTGTAGAGTTTAATTTGGGATTAATCATGGCAATCTCTCTGCTTGAAGGAAAGATGCAGGGGTCCTGTCTGGACATGCCTTTGGTCAGAGTTAGGTGAGATTGGGGGAAGCCCCCAATATGGGTGGAAATTAACAGAGAAAAGAAATCTGCTCTAATATAAATAAACTCTATGAGTCAACCAGTAGAGGTATTCATTTGGGACCTGCTCCAAAGCCCATTGACCACAATGGGAGTCTGCACTGGCTTCAGTGGGCTTTGGATCAGGTCATTGATGGTTTAGAGTCCCCATACTTTAGCTTCACAGTCTTTCAGCTCTTCCCAGGATTATATCCATGAGAATTTGAACATTAAAGCCTCTCTCCCTACACCAGGTGTATTTATTTATAAACTGATTAAAGCCTGTGTTCTCCATGCCATTGCCTCTGGCAAATCAGAACTGACTTTACTTTCTGCAGAGCCCCAGTCAAAGCATCCAAGATTGCTGCCCTTGGAAAGAACGAGGCTGCATCCAGAACAGGTGTTCCAGAGTTCATGAAAGCCCTTTCCATTGCAAAACATTCAGGTTGTGCATTTATAGTGTTACTAACAGTAGGCCTTGTAGATCCAATAAAACTACTGGAACATCTGGAAAATGGTGTCAATTTTACACGTTTTCCAGCAGCAAGAAGCCTGACTTTTGTTTCCACTGGCCACCCAGCTGTGTGGTGGGCCATGCACTTGTGTGTATTGCTTATTAGAGTTGACATCCACCCCGACTGTTGTAAGGCGCTCCTGATTTTACAAAGCTTGTCTCAGACCCCATTAGACTAGTTGGCACAAGAAAATCCTTTGCTTGGTGACTTGGTACCACTGAGTTAAAATATCATATCGAGGGCCCTACCAAATTCACAGCCGTGAAAAACATGACACGGGCCATGAAATCTGGTCTTACCCATGAAATCTAGTAGTGTAGGGGAGGGCAGGGCTGGGGGCTCTTACCATGTGTCAGGTTCCAGATGCTAGTCCCAGCCAGCTGAGGAGGGACAGGACTTCTTCTTCTCCTGCAGAAGCTGCTCCCAGGGCCGGGTCAGACCCATCTCTGGGAACTTCCCCCAGCTGCAGGAAGCTCTGCGGATGCTGGCTGGGATCCTAGCTCTGAAGAGAGTGCCACTGCCAACAGCAGTGCAGAAGTGGAGGTGGTCATAATCAGAGAGGTAGCCGTGTTAGTCTGGTTCTGTAAAAGCAGCAAAGAGTCCTGTGGCACCTTATAGACTAACAGACGTATTGGAGCATGATTCTTGCTTGCATATTTATACCTGCCTCTGGAAATTTCCACTACATGCATCTGACGAAGTGGGTATTCACCCACGAAAGCTCATGCTCCAATACGTCTGTTAGTCTATAAGGTGCCACAGGACTCTTTGCTGCTTTTACAGTGGTAATAATGTGAGCCCTCTACAATAGTCTTGCGACCCCCACCCCCACCCCCACCCCAGCCTGCTTTTGGGTTGGGACCTCAACGTTAATAACACCATCAAATTTCAGATTTAAATTGCTGAAACTGTGAAATTTATGATTTTTTAAATCCTATGACCATGAAATTGACCAAACTGGGGACCATAGATTTGGTAGGACCCTAACCATATCACAGGGGTCGCAATCTATGATGCTTTGATGCAGCAACACAACTTTGTGACACACGCCATAATATCAGGAAAGGTAGCAACCAGAGCTGGTCAGGAACTTTCCAACAAAAGATGTCTTTGATATAAAATGCAGCTTCTGCAAAATTGGTACTTTCCATCGGAAAATGTTCATTGTGCTGACATTTTCAATTTTCCATCTGGAAAATGGAAGCAAAGCATTTAGTTTTGGATCAATCCAAACTGAAAACAGTTCAGGTTGAGTCTTCCCAAACTGAAAATGTTTCAGTTCCTGTGAGGTTCACCTAGGGTGACCAGATGTCCCGATTTTATAGGGACAGTCCCGCTATTTGGGGCTTTTTCTTATATAGGCATTGATTATCCCCCACCTCCGTCCTGATTTTTCACATTTGCCATCTGGTCACCCTAGGTTCAACATTAACCTGCATCCACCTAGGCTATCACAATGCATCAGACAAGTCCCATAACTGCTGTGCATCATGGGAAATGTTGTCTGGCCAGGGAGCTTGACCACTGCAGAGAAATGGGGGCCTAAATGTATCGAAAGTACAACTCTGACAAGCTGGGGCAGTTCATGCATCTGCAGTTAAGTGTTGAATCAACCGGAAAATAAACATTTTGATTCAGGAATGTTGAAATATTTCAATGTTTCAAAATCAGATTTTTTTAGAACTTTTCATTCGGTGTCATGTTTTGATATTTTGACTTGGGGGCCCAATTTAGGATGAAAACAAATGTCAAAATATCAGACTTTCCTGCAGGACAGAAATTCAATCAGCTCTAGTGACAAGTCTGTTCTTATGCCTAAAACTAACTCTGTTGGCTGATAGGGAGTATTGGACCATGCAGAGATGTCTTAAACTCTACAATGTGAATGTTAGATTCGATATTAAATATTATCAGCCTCATTTCATAGATGAGGAAACTGACTCGGACCTCACCTACATGAGTTTCTCCCCGTTAGGAGACTATCTTAAAACATAGGCCTATAATAGCTTTTTTGGTTTTTGCAAAGCAAGATTAAAGTGATTTTGAAAAAAAAACAGTTTTAATACAGTTTTCCGCCATCCACACCAGCCTGCATAACTATCTTTAACTTGTACTTGTGGAAACAGTTTTTTTAAAAGTAATTTCCTAAGAAGAGGAGAAAACATAGGCCTCGATTCTGGCCTGCATGTGTAAATGAAAGCTGTGGCTGCACTTCCCTGGGTAATGAGGGTGTAAGGGCCTAAGCTAGCCATCCAAATCACCCAGTATTTTTTACACCAGCAAAGTATAACTGCAAACCGGAGCTCTTTTGGGTGTGACCCTGTAGCCACACACCTCTGCCCCTCTGCCCAGCCCATTGTCTCTGCAGCAGCTGCAGTTCACAAGGACATGAGCATCACTGAACTGATGCCTCTATCACTGCAGCTTGGGGAATTTGGAGAGTAGCACAAGGAGGGGAAAGATCTCTGTTGGCTGCATGTGAATATAGGCATGAGCTGTTTCTAAGGCAAATCCTGAATACATCTGTAGAGAAAAATGCCCCACTTGATAAGCTTTCACTGTCACGGCACAAATACTGTAAAGTTCCCCCCCAAGGTCTGCTCCGGTGCAGTGTTTACACAATAGTCAGCAAAAGGGCCCTTCCCCATGTCTGACAAGCACCAGGTGGAGGTTGAGGCGCCCACCTTACCAGCTGCTATTCTTCCCAGATGCTTTGCCACGCTTTTCCCTCTCTCTCACAACTCCTGCCTATGCCAGCTGGCTTTCACACGGTGTGCCCAGGCAAACATGTTCCATGAGAGTGACCCACCATGTTACACAAAGGCCAACAGGCTACCGAGCAGGCCAAAAATCTTATACAAAAAAGGGCAGCGCGGAGAAGGAAGCACATAAAAGGACACTTGGCTCATGAGGGGATATTGGCCGAGGGAGAGACACTGAGACTGGCATTGTTAGATGATGCTACTGAGTGGGCTTTCTGTACAGCAGCTGTGCACATTAGTTTAGAGCAGCCCCACCGCTCTTCTGCTTTTACACTCATTGACTCTAAGACCAGAAGGGACCACTGTGATCATCTAGTCTGGCCTCCTTACATTAGTCCCGCATGCCCATGTTTTTCTAGCCGCCCCGCCTGAGAACGAGTACACTAGAATTTTGCACTCCATGTTCCTTCTTGGCTAAGCCATACCCATTTTAGGGGGGGAAGGATCACTTCAGAAGTGTAGAGTGGGTGGCCCCGGTGACAGCCACCATCTTGACCATCACTCTGGGGCTCCCCAGAGCGAGCTGGGGTTGTAATACACATATCCTCTGTGGATTGCCACACTGTGAGGGGCCCTGTAATATACACTCACCATGGGTTACACTCCCACTGTACACAGGCACGGCGGTTTACCCATTGTGAAACACAATGGTAAACTAAGTCCATACCATAATAATAATTGGAGATATACCAATCTCCTAGAACTAGAAAGGACCTCGAAAGGTCATTGAATCCAGCCCCCTGCCTTCACTAGCAGGACCAAGTACTGATTTTTGCCCCAGATCCCTAAGTGGCCCCCTCAAGGATTGAGCTCACAATCCTGGATTTAGCAGGCCAATGCTCAAACCACTGAGCTACCCCTCCCCCATACAGGTAGACAGGAGAGTTAAATGGTTTGCCCAAGGCCACACAGTGAGTCAGTGGCTGGAATCTCATAATTTAGGAGACCCTGGCTCCGCCTCACTTATGCAATCTATGCCGCCTCCTCTAAGGCATAGTATATTGGGGTCATTGTATAAAATTCAGATCGCTTTTAAAGAGGCGTGTGTGGCAGAAGCAGTCAAAATTAACTGATGCTTTTCGTTCTTGTTCAAAAATCAGTTTTGCAAAGGTACATTTGTTAATTAATTTTGCACAATTTCATTAGGAAAACTCCCTCCCGGATTAAAAATCTAAACGCCAAGTTTCAGCCCATAAGGGTGTTTTTGTTCCCCTTTTTCTGGCAACACGGTTAACCCCTGAAAATAGAGGTTTATTATGGAAATGCTGACAGCTCCTTAAGCAGAGCATCGCATTTGCAACTCTGTAATTATGCCTACTTCAAAATGCTCCAAAGAAAACAGGATTTTCTTGTTCAAACAAATCTTGAATGGTTTTAGACCCCGATTGAAATCATTCAGAGCAAGAAAGGACTGCCTTATATATTTGAAACCAGGGCTGTACCAGGGAGATGTGCAAGGAGCTAAATGCAGACTGACTTTACAACATTACTCTAATTAGATCCACATCTCTGCCTTTCTCTCTTGAATGAGTAAAACCCAGATTAACTTTATTATTAAATTTCTTGATTGATTTAGAAAGTCAATGTGGATTAAAGTGAGTCTAGATATCTTCCTCTAATCACACCCAATATGGAGCCAATCAACGTGTCTCTGTAACTAACAAACTTGTTTTATGTCATCTCTCAACAAGATACTGCATTATTAGATATAAGGTTAGTTGAATTAATGAATGGTCCTTAAAGAAAATGGAGCTTAGTAATTTCCCTGTTGCATTTTTATCTCCCCACAGATTACCACTCGTCAGCTTTTCTGTGGCCTTAAAGATGGTTACAAGTAAATGTGTGGTACCTAAAGTGTGTGGCGTATTTAAATTATAGACCAACCAGCATTTCATTGCCACTTTCCTGGTAAAGGCAGACATATGCCTATGTTGAAAAGTTTTCCAGGATCTCATTTCTATAGCATATGACCAGGGCATAGCTAGCTACGAGAGCATATATATACAATATATATGAACAAGATCACCAAGCTGCACCCAAAGGAGCACAATAAATTATAGAGGGGAATTTTCCCTCCCTCCATCTGCAAGTTATGATTTTTGTCATTATTGTTGTTTCTAAATACTGATTCTTCCCAGTTACATTCATTATACCCAAGCTTTACTGCGGGGAGTTATAAGCCTCAGACTAAGGAGGAACTTGGTTTCAGGGTGGTCCTGCTTAAAAAAATTATATGTGGGGAGGGATTACAAGTGACTCTCCATCTTCCCACCCTCTGTGCCCAGAGCCCAGGCCAGCTACTCAAATTGGGCGCTGGCATGAGGATTTGGTTCATAAGCAAACAAGAGTCTTCCCTGACTACACAGCCCTCATAAATTTTCAGAATGGAAATTTTGTACATCATTCTTGGGAATGGTTCTTTGTACTTCTGCTGGGGCGGCGTATCTATCATGAAGAGGCCATGTTTGGGCCTCTCCTTTTGGTGGTCCCATCTCTTCACCCCACATCACTTTCCCCTTTGTGAGGCTTGCAGTGCTGATGCCTTCACAGCAAAAACTCCTGAGAGGCCGGAGTAAACCTCACAAAAACCAGGCCGAAGCCTGAGCATCAGCAGGCAGACCCCTGTTATACGCTTTCAAACCATCTAGTATGCACTCCCAGCCTGCACTAACTCAGCTGGCAGATTCAAAACACAGGGCAACCACAGGTCTTGAATTCAGGGAGTTCAAAGGCTGCAATTATGTCTGGCCCCAACACAGGGTTGCAATGGGATGGGTGAGGGTATCCTTGTGCCCTTGTACCTCCATTAGTCCCCTGTGCAATAATCCAGTCTTGTATTAGTTTCTGTGTATATGGTGCTATGCAATTATGATAATTTTATTTGCTCTCTTCTGCAGCCTTACATTGCAAGAGCAGCTGCCATTAGGGATGCAGACATGATACTGCAATGGAGTCAAACCCCTCATGCTTTTTCCTTCTGTTTTTCCTGTTTCCTGCTGTGGTTCCTTTAAGATACCATAAAGGTAATTTAGACTGGAAGTATATGGTTTTTGTGTATGGAAAACCATGACAATTTAGCTTTTGTAGCAACCAAATATGTACAGGAAGGTGTTGCACCCATCTCAGCACAGCTGCATGACAGCACAGATAACCCAGTGGTTAGCCTGGGGCTCAGGAAGCTAGAGTTCAGTTCTCTGTCCTGACACAGGCTGTCTGTGTGACCCTACATAAGTGATGCAATCTAAGATTTTTTACAGGTATTTAGGCGTTGCTACACTCAGCATTGCAATGCCTTAGTCTCATTTTCAAAAGTGATGTGGGCACTTAGGAGCCTAAATCCCCCTTACTGCCAGGGGCAGCTCTAGGCGCCAGTGCACCAAGTGCATGCCTGGGGCAGCAAGCCGCGGGGGGCGGCCTGCCAGTCACTGTGAGGGCAGCAGTCAGGCTGCCTTTGGTGGCATGCCTGCGGGAGGTCCCCGGTCCCACGGTTTTGGCGGCAATTCGGCGGCAGGTACGCCTGACTGCCGTGCTTGGGGTGGCAAAATTCATAGAGCCACCCCTGCTGACTGTCAATGAGATTTTCACTCCTAATGAGACCTGGTTCCTAAATTAGTTAGGCATTGCAACATTTAGCATAGCAACACCTAAATATCTGGTCCTTAGTCTCTCTGTGCCTCAGTTCCCCATCTGTAAAATGGGACAATAGCACTTCCCTGCCTCACAGGGTGTTGTGAAGATAAGTACATCAAAGATTGTGAGACACTCAGATAATGGGGCCATATAAATACACACCTTGTAGAGAATCTAGAGTCGAAAAAGACCTTTTCACTAATTCAGCTAGCTTGTCACCCTTCCAAGTCTCCCTTCCTATTTTCCCCAGAGTCGTGTCTCATCTTAAAAGTAGTCCTGGCAGAAAATTTTCTGATGAATCCTTTTGTCAATGGAAAATTGGGCTTTTGACTAAACAAAACTTTTGGTGGAAAAGTGTAGCCTGAAAACAAACAAACAAAAATATCAGTTGAAAATGGCCTCGAACCAACATTTTCCATGGATTTTTTCCCCCATCCTCTCATTATTTTCCAACCAGCTCTATTTAAATGCCATGCCCATCACTTCCTTTAGAAGATTAGTCCATAGGCTAATAGAACTCACTATCAGAAGGCTGTGCATGACAGTCACCTGAATTTTCCAGAGAGGAAGGATAATGGTGTGTTTAATGCATGGTCTGGAACTCAGGGCATTTGGGTTTAATTCCCATCGCTGCCATGGATTTCCTGTGTGACCTTGGGCAAGCGACTTAGTCTATCTGTTCCTCAGTTCCCCATCTCCAACATCAGGGTAAAGATACTCCCTTTCCCCCATCCTTTATGTGTCTTGTCTATTCAAAGTGTAAGCTCTCTGGATAAGGACTGTTTCTTGGTGAGTGTATGTACATCCCCCACCACAACCAAGCTCCACATTCAGTTCAGTCCTCTGAGTGCTATTGTAATGTAGTATAAATAAAAAACAAATTCAGGTGTGGGTTCTAAAACCCCCCAACTTTCTTGAGCTGAAGATAGGTTTCAAAACCCACTGGAAGGGCAGAGGCCACATGCAGAATTTGAATTCTGATCTGGGTTTGCAGCGAATTTTGGATCTGGGGATCCTTTGACCCCATTCCCAACTTTTCCTTCTTAATTTCTTTTCTTTGTAGCTAACTGTATTATTCTGTTTCTTAGGCTAAATAGCTACTGTCTGGGCTTGGTTTTTAGAAAGGAGAAAGGAAGAGTGAGCAAAAAGTTCTTGCTGGGCTCTCTGCTGCAGGAAGAAAATGGGATGAGGTGGCAAAGACAAGCTGTGAAAGCACTAAATAAATAAAATCCAAGTAAGAGGAAAAGGTAGCTGTTACATCATCAGCTTTTGCAGAGTCCGCCAAGGTTTGTTCGCTTTAACAGCTGCTCATGTGAGCAAGAGCTTGCGGGGTCAGGCTCATAAGTGGGAGTGAGTTTTGCTATTGACACAAGCTCTGCAGGACAAAGGGTTGGACTCCAAGCTACACCAGAAAGCATTAGCTTTAGTAAAACAACGGATAGTTTAGACTGGAGGAACTAAGCTTCAGATGCAGAAATTTTACAGAAGCCTTATTCAAGCAGAACTTCTACTAGCTTCAGTGGCAGTTAGGCCCCACTAAGGAAGTGTAATCCTGTGATGATCTGCAGCACACAGCAGCAGCCCTCAAACACTTTACTGACACTTCACACTATAGATTTGCCCTATAATAGGAAATTTTTCTCAGCTGGGGAAAAGGGGCTGGCCTTTTAAATCTGGCAGAAATCAACAGCTGCCTCCCCCCCCCCCCATGTGGCCAGTTTGTAACTAGCTCCCCCTGGCAAGGTGTCCTCCTGGTAAGTCTTCTTAACTCCTGTGGAGTTTTCCCTTTCTTATTTTTGAGCATGTGACACATTGTTAGAGGAATGCAGGATCTGGTCACTAAACTGTGAATTTAAAAGTGTGAGTGGGTGTGGAACAATTTGAAGATATCTAGCTACTTTATGTGGGACTCTACCACTATCTGATTTGTAGGCTCTTTTTGGTTTACAAACAGACTTTTTTTTAAACTTCCTCTTGTGTTCAATTCACAACAGGCTCCAGCTTATCCGCTTTGTTTTTCTATTGGAGAGACATTTTGTAACTATTGTATTTACAGAGCAAATCTCTCCGCTCTCCTCCAAAAAAGGCCAAAGTGAAACAAAAGCCCTGAGATTCACAAAGCACAAACAGCATAGAAATTTAAACCTATAATAGTGTGCTTGGATTGCAGCTCTCCTTCAGGAAAACAACAAACCAAAGCAAAAAAAGGTCTCAATAAAACGGTTGACTTAAGAGGAGATAGCAGTTCTGCAATGATTCAGGCTCCATATGGAATTTATATGGAATGCAACATGCAATAAACAATAGTACACACAGATGAGTCTGTGGATGTTCTCCAGCTGTCTGCCCATGTCTTTGATGGCAAGCTACAAAGTTCTTTCCCTACATAGTCATCTCTGCAGGAAGTATGAGGTGACTCCCCTATGTTCTCATATCAGATTTAGCAGTGGAATAATAATAATAAAGGGAACCTGAAAGTTTATGAAGCCCAATACTGCTGTATTGAGCTTTAATTTCCATTTGTTCAACGCTGTATGCTTTTTATTATTTAATTCCTATTAAAATGAGCAAAGCAGTGAATGACTACAGTGAAATTCTAGGTGAAGAACAGCCATATTTTCCCAGTGGTATAGAGTTTGAGGCAAGTACTGGTGAAGGTGCTATTCTTGGCTGCCCCATTGGGGATAGTGGAAAATCAAACCTGGGTTTCTCCTACCTACCTGACCTGGGTGTGAATCATATTTGGGCTAGACATATATCTTGATGCTTCTTGGGCCAGCCAGTCTCGCAAAGACTCTAGTATGGAGTCTGACTGAGCTCTAATGAAAATGCTAATCCGGGTAGCAAACAGTATCCACTTCATTCTTCCCCAGTTTACAGATAGTCAGGACAGTGGTTATGCACCAAATTCTGCTGTCCTAAATGGAAGTTTTGTTGAACTAAGGTCCATAGAATTTGGCCTGGAATTTTTCCCCTGCTTGGAAGCCAACCACAGACAGGCTTTTTAGGGTAGGTTCCTTACTTTCAACAGGGCCACGGCCATTGGATTTGTGTTGTAGGACACATGGGGGGCATGTGTCCTTCCCCCAGCCTGTGGGGAGGATCCACTGAGCCCAGGAACTCAAATAATTATGGGGGACAACAGAAAACATAACAAGGGCAAGTGTGAAGGTCAAAAAAAGGGAACCTGAAGGGGATACTGAGCAGAGAACCCCAGAGAGCACCCACTGCTCCTTGAAGATGTCAAGGGAGCCAGCGGATGCCACCCAGAGGAACTTTGCCTGGATGCGTGAATAGAGGGAGGATCAGAAATAGGCCCCACGGTTGCAGAGAACCCCCTCAGCCAACATCCTCTCCCTGGTGTTGTAGATGGCCACCTTGGCCATCGCCAGGAGAAGGTTGAGGAGGAGGTTCCGTGACTTTGGATAGGGTGTGCGTATATGAGAAGGTGGGCGGGGGGAGAAGTGCAGCCAAAAATGCAGCAGTACATCAAGGAGGAGCTGAAAAAGGGGGTGCAACCGGGCACACTCTAGGTAAACGTGCGCCAGCGTCTCCCTCATGCTGTAAAAGGGACAGGCAGCAGGGACGGAGATGAACCACGCCAACTACGTGAAGGAAGGAGCTGCCAACCAATATCCCCTGCAGGCCGTGGGACTAAGGTGGAATCTAGGCTGGTCCACCGGGATTCCTCATGGGCTTGTATTGGATTTAAGGCAGTCAGGGGGTTTCAGGCACCAAAAGACCAGGAAGAGAGAGCCTTGGTGACTCTAGAAGTTCTACAGAAAAGGCTACTCTATCCTTCAGGACAGCCTGTGTTGTACCTAGATCTATTTAATGTGCCAAGTCATTTAATTGCCCAAGATACTGATCTCCTTGACTTAAGTGGTTTTACTCTGAATTTACAACAGTGTAGATTCTGAATTGGAATCCAGCTTTCTGTGTCTCTTTCTGCATCTGCAATCTGGTGATAATAAGGCTAATTTACATACTCCTTACTGGAATATCGAGAGGACAGATTGGTCCTTACTTGTACAACATTGTGAAGATGTAAAGTGTTATGACCAGAATTTTCAGAAGAGTGCAACCCCAAGGCTCAGGGCCAGTTTTTCAAAAGCTCTTAGTACCCATCTAGGGATCAAAATAAGCAGGCACATATTAAAAAGACCTGAGCATACTGGATGCTATGGCCTTTGAAAATCTGGTCATCAGAATCCCAATGGGAGCAGCTGGGTGTGGAGCACTTCTGAAAAATCTATCCATTGGGTAAAAAGAACGAGGACTACTTGTGGCACCTTAGAGACTAACAAATTTATTTGGGCATAAGCTTTTATGGGCTAAATAAATAAATTTTGTTAGTCTCTAAGGTGCCACAGTACTCCTTGTTCTTTTTGCTGATACAGACTAACATGGCTACCCCTCTGAAACCTGTATCCATTGGGTAGGGGCTTAAAATGGGAGCTGATCTCTTTTTACAATATAGACCCAGTTGTGGATGCTGAACGTTTGCATGCTGACCCTGAGCTCTTCTGAAAATTTGTCCCCCCATAAGCGGTGATTGCTATTATGGAGCTCCAAATTTTG
The DNA here is from genome assembly GCF_016161935.1 of Mauremys reevesii. Lineage (NCBI taxonomy): Eukaryota > Metazoa > Chordata > Testudines > Geoemydidae > Mauremys > Mauremys reevesii. The sequence continues at coordinate 194,240,179 of NC_052625.1, forward strand.
AAGTCCTTATTCTCAATCCTTGCTCAGACTGAACTCTAGTTGGCTTCAGTAGGACTTTCCCCTCAAAAAGGACTGATGAAGGACCTCAGAGTTTGGCCCATTATAATTGTTATTGTGATTATGGGACATTGGGTGGCTGAAGGGGAGGGTAAAGGTTTTGACCTCAATGTCTGCTGTTTGAATCCAGCCCAGGTTGGCAGTGGGTGAAAGAGAGAGTTGTTACAGTCTGGAATGATGCCCAATCACCTGGTCCATGCCACAGCATCTGCTCGTCTTTTACTGCAAAGTTATTCCATGCACACGCAAGCAAAGCAGAACATTTAATTGACAGGCATGATTTGATTTGTCAAGAGGGAATGTGGTCCAGTGGCTAGAGCACTGAACTAGGACTTGGACCCAAGTCTTGTTTCTGACTCTGTACTGACTTTGGACAAATTACTTCTCCCTCCCACTCTTTGTCTGTCTTCTCTATTTAGATAGCAAGCTATTCAGGGCAGGGACTGTCTCTTATTATGTGTTTGTACAATGCCTAGCATAACAGGGCCTCTAGAGGCTACTTTAATACAAACTTCTATTAATCATTAGGAAATATGCCTAGTATCCTACAGTATTCTTGCCATCAAGTTAAAGAAGTATGGATTGGATGAATAGACTATAAGGTGGATAGAAAGCTGGCTAGATCGTCTGGCTCAACGGGTAGTGATCAATGGCTTAATGTGTAGTTGGCAGCCGGTATCAACCGGAGTGCCCCAGGGGTCGGTCCTGGGGCCGGTTTTGTTCAACATCTTTATTAATGATCTGGATGATGTGATGGATTGCACCTCAGCAAGTTCACAGATGACACGAAGCTGTGGGGGAGAGGTAGATCTGCTGGAGGGTAGGCATAGGGTCCAGTGTGACCTAGACAAATTGGAGGATTGGGCCAAAAGAAATCTGATGAGGTTCAACAAGGACAAGTGCAGAGTCCTGCGCTTAGGAAGGAAGAATCCCATGCACTGCTACAGGCTGGGAACCAACTGGCTAAGTAGCAGTTCTGCAGAAAAGGACCTGGGGATTACAGTGGACGAGAAGCTGGATATGAGTCAGCAGTGTGCCCTTGTTGCCAAGAAGGCTAATGGCATTTTGGGCTGCATTAGTAGGAGCACTGCAAGCAGATAAGGGAAGTGATTATTCCCCTCTATTTGGCACTGGTAAGGCCACACCTGGAGTATTGAGTTCAGTTTTGGGCCCCCCACTACAGAAGGGATGTGGACAAATTGGAGAGAGTCCAGCGGAGGGCAACAAAAATGATTAGGGAGCTGGGACACATGATTTATGAGGAAAGGCTGAGAGAACTGGGTTATTTAGTCTGCAGAAGAGAAGAGCGAGGCGGGATTTCAACTACCTGAAGGGGGATTCCAAAGAGGATGGAGCTTGGCTGTGCTCAATGGTGGCAGATGACAGAACAAGATGCAATGGTCTCAAATTGCAGTGGGGGGAGGTCTAGGTTGGATATTAGGAAACACTATTTCACTAGGAGGGTTGTGAAGCACTGAATGGGTTACCTAGGGAGGTGGTGGAATCTCCATCCTTAGAGGTTTTTAAGGCCCGGCTTGACAAAGCCCTGGCTGGGATGATTTAGTTGGTGTTGGTCCTACTTTGAGCAGGGGGTTGGACTAGATGACCTCCTGAGGTCTCTTCCAACCCTGATATTCTATTATTCTATGCCCAGTAGCTACAAAATTAGGCCCTGATTGTGCAAACACTCGCTCACTTTATTCATGTGTACAGTCCCAGTAGGACCACTCATGGGCTTCATCCTGCAAGGTGCTAAGGACTCATGAGAGCTGCTGATTACCCTCCCATTAGCTTCATGGGAGTAGAGGGTGCTCAGCACCATGCATGATTGACCTGTGCATAAAGTTACTCATATGCATAAGTGTTGGCAGGAATGGGCTCTCAGTCTGTCCAGGTAGCTGTATTTTAGATGGATTCCTTTTCAGTAGTGAAAATGGACTTCTGGGGAAAAGGAATCTTGAAAATAGGATTTTATTAGTTAATAGGATATGGTTCAAGATTTTCTTATGCTGCAGCTTCCTGGTTACTGTATTTCCAGTCCGACGCCATTGACTTGTGTGATGTTGTGATGATTGGCTGCGTCTCAGGAGATTTAACAGTGATTAGTGGTTCCCATGTTACAGATATAAACATACCCCTGCCAATCACTTCATCCCCTGTTCCGATGCCAGCAGAATATTATGAGATCTTGTTCATTTTCCTTATGCGATTCACTTTCTTGTTCAGATCTTTCACACACACACCCCGCCTTTTTAAAAGAACATACAGTGAAACCAGTGTAGGTCATTACTGAGTTAAAATACTGGACCGCTAAACTTGTTTGCTTCTGACCAACCTTGTTTTCAGGTTTTCAGCTGACTGAAATGGTTCAATAAAAAGTGATAAATGTTAATATTATGAATTCCGTTGCTTAGTACTGTTGCTTATTCAGGTAGAGAAAAGTGAGGGCTTTTTAATCAGAAATGATAACCTAATTGCAAATGGCATTGGAAGGGTTACATTTAGGAATAAAGAGGTTTGACTGAAAACCTGAAAATGTTCTAACAAAGGCTTTCCTGTACAGGCAATTACATTATATTACTCCTACAGCTCCATACACCTTAAATGAGTTTTTTTTACTAGTAGGTTAGTGAATTGATGCTATGAAATGTTCTGACCTTGAGAGCATATTACATAAGGTTTCTGGCACAGGATGGCTGCAGTGTTCCACCCTAGAGGTAGCTGCATTTCCACAGTGTAGCTGAGTGAGTGATTTATATATATTTGGGCCAGATTCTGATCTCCTTCTGGAGTAATTCCACTTACTTCCAATGAGTTACTCTGGGTTTGGTTAATGTAACTGGCCCACAGACTGTAAAGGACTTTCAGGTTGAATGGAGGAACACAGTATAGAAATATTATTTGTTATTACAGCATGGCTTTTTCTATCCATTTTTATCAGCCAAAATACATTTGTATTCTATTTAACAACTGTGAGAGGTTAGGACAAAGTTGGTTTTTAAGCCAGAATTGTGCCTTTTCTTCTATGGTCATCTTGCAGCATGCTTGGCCATCAGCGTAAACTACACCAGCCTCAGAACTGTTCTAACCTCCTCTTGATTCTAACAGTCTTCCAGGGGCATTTGTGGAAGCTGAAAAGAGCTGGAGTGCAGCACGCTGTAGCCACGACCCTCCCTCCCTTGGTGTGCCCCTACACTAGGGACTACGAGAGACTGAGGGGCAGCATAGAGCTGTTCTGGAAGTTCTAGGCCACCAGAGGAACCAACTTACACTGAGAATATTTCCTGTGGGCCAGGAATAAGACCCCTTTGTGTTACCTGATAGAGTTACTGGCTTAGTAGGTAGTGGGGAAGAAGAATACATGATATATCTCTATTTTAGTAAGGCTTTTGACATAATCCCACATAAGCAAACTAGGAAAATGTGGTCTAAATAAATTACTGTAAGGCAGGTGTACTGGTTGAAAGACCGCACTGAAAGAGGAATCATCACCGGTTTGCTGTCAAACCGGGAGGGTGTATCTAATGCGGTCCAGCAGGGTCAGCCCTTCTCCTGCACTACGCAATATTTTCCTTAGTGACTTGGATAATGGAGTGGAGAGTGTGTTTATAATGTTTGAGGTGACATCAAACTGGGAGGGCTTGGAAGCTCTTTGAAGGACAGGGTTAGAATTCAAAAATGACTGATAAATTGGAGAATTGTTCTGAAGTCAATAAAGGCAGGTGCAAAGTACTTCACTTAGAAGGAAAAATCAAATCCACAGCTACAAAACTGGGGATAACCAGGTAGGTGGTAGTACTACTGAAAAGAATCTGGGGGTGACAGTGGATCACAAATTGAATACGAGTCAACAGTGTGATACAGTTGCAAAAAAGGCTACTATCATACTATCAAGAAGGAGCACCTTAGATCCTCTTCTTGCCCCATGGAAACAGCACAGACTCCAATGGGTCATCTCCATTGGGTGAATTACCAGGGCCCTTTATATGAGTTCCCTCCACGCCTGGTACAACAGTCTATTTACAATATTCTCTGTTCTTTCGGCCCTCCCCTCAGGATGTGAGAGGTCTCCCTTCTCTGAGGCCTCTGTGTGTATGTCTACATGGTCATTAAAAACCCACTGCGGGTCCATGCCAGCCAACTCAGGCTCGCAGCTCAGGGGCTGTTTAATTGCAGTGTAGATTCTCCGGCTCAGGCTGCAGGCCAAGCTCTGGGACCCTCCCACCTTGTGAGGTCCTAAAGCCCGGGCTCCAGCCTGAGCCTGAATGTTTACACTGCAATTAAACAGCCCTTGAGCTGCGAGCCTGAGTTGGCTGGCATGGGCCCGCAGTGGGTTTTTAATGGCACTGTAGACATACCCTGTGAAACTGGGCTCAGCTAGCCCTGTTCCTCCCCCCTACACTTCCTTCCTGTGTCTCTTTGTCCTTCTGGAGTGATGGACTCATTTGCTCTTTATCTCACCCTGCCTGCCAACCTGATTATCTAATTAGCTCAGTCAGCTTTCCCCAGGGGAACTAATTGGGGTCTGAGTGATCCGAGTGCAGGCTCACCTAATCGCTCCCTGCACTCTCTCACAGGTGTATTAAAAGGATCGTTGGATGTCAGGCATGAGAAGTAATTGTCCCATTCTGCTGGGCACTGGTGAGATTTCAGCTGAAGTACAGCATCCAATTCTGGGCGACACACATCAGGAAAGATGTGGACAAATTGGAGAGAGTTCAGAGGAGAGCAACAAAAATGATAAAAGGTTTAGAAAGCCTGACCTGTGAGGAGGAATGGTTGAAACAACTGGGCGTGTTTAGTTTTGAGAAAGAAGACTGAGGGTGGATCCTGATAACTGTTTTCAAATAGGTTAAGGGCTGTTCTAAAGAGGACTGTGCAATTGTTCTCCATGTGACCTGAAGGGGGAAAGAAGAAATGGGCTTAATCCGCAGCAAGGGCGATTTAGGTTAGATATGAGGGAAATCTTTCTAACTCTAAGGGTAGTTAAGCTCTGGGATAGCCTTCCAAGGGAGGTTGTGGAATACCCATCACTGGAGGCTATTCAGGACAGGTTGGACAAACACCTGTCAGAGAAGCTCTAGACAGGTGGCTGGACTTGATGACTTCTCAAGTTCCCTTCCAGCCCCACATTTCTATGACTCTATGATTCTGTAAGAGGCCCCAGAGCAGAATGCAGAATCTGGCCATGTGTTCTCCATAAAGTAGGACTTTGTAACTTCTAATACGTTGTCACTCTCTGACATTTTAAACTGATATAAAATTCCCTTGCTGTCTGGTATTATCCCCATTTTAAAGATGGATAAACTGCCGTGTTGCACAAGCAGCCCCTGTCATAGGTAAGGCTAGGACCCAGGCTCACTCCTGTGTTTTAAGCAGATCGCCTTCCACACTCTGGAATAATAATAATTCAGTTTTATTTTATTGGCAATGATGCCTTGTGGTCTCTGGGCACCTCAACAATAAGATAATTGAAGGCAATATTTACTGAAGAGGTTAACATGTTCCAGAGAAACAGAGAAGATCAAAGCAGAGAACCCAACCTCTCTTCCTGTGTACAATAAATAACTTCACAACAGATGTCCATATGAAAATTGATATTAAGAACATTGTTGCCTTTTTGAAGGATTGAATCCCCATTTCCAGAGCAGTCTCTCAAGCTGTGAAGCATTAATGCGTGTGACTGTCAGTTACTCCAGCATGAAGACTATGCTTCCCTTTGTGGTTAATGCTTTTCTCTGCAGTCATACCACACCAGGCTGCAATTTCATCAGCTCTCACAAGCCAAGCAAGGTAGGTCTTACGTGAGTAAATGGATGAGCGCCTTCCAAGGAGAAATTAGTTGCTGCAGCAGGAATCAGTGGGATTTCATCAAATACTTGAAGTTAACCACATGGCTCAGATTGGGACCTAAAGCATTAGGACTTCCATCATCTCTTAGGAGACCATTCATAGTCTAGAAGAGATCACCACTAGGAAACTTTTCCTAATGTTCAGCACATGGTTTCCTTTGCTTAGCTTCACCCCAACATTCCTAGCAATGTTTTCATGGACCACCTTATGCAATTTTTTTCCTTTTTGGTATTTACATTCTTTAAATACAAATATACTGTTATCATTTCTCCTCCTAGTCATTGTTTTTGACCAGGCTCACTTGCTTGCATGCATTCTCTAGATAGATAGATGGGGTGTATGGAGATAGAGACAGATTCTGATTTCAGTTTAAGCAATGTAGTGGATTTACACTGATGTATATATAAGATGAGAATCCATCTTATTTAGCCTAATCTTGGACCCTATTAAATCAGTGGCAAAACTCCTATTGATCTTTACTGGGGCTAAGATTGGGTCCATTATCTTTTCTGAATCTTGCTGTGTAAATCACAGCCTCAATTCATCTTATTCGTCTTTGTTGATCTTATCTGAGTTATCTTCTGTTTGTCAACATATTTCTGCTCTCGACTTTGAAGTGTCAGAACTTAATGCTGTATTCTAGCTGTGGTTTCACCAGCCAACAGCTAGGGCTTCAATGGGAAATGAAGGGTCTGAACACCTTGAAAGATCAGACCCATAGAGAGAATAAGATCTCTCTGTGCCATGACAGGATGCCTTTGCCTACACTATAGAACCAAAACTGCCTTTGCTGTTTTCTTTAGTCATACCATGGTGTATAGTCATCTCCTATTTGCGCTCAACCACCTTCCTAGGTCTTTTTCAACATTGCTGCTTTTCAAATCTGTCCCATTAAATGTCTGTGTTTTGGATTATTGGTCCCAGATTTATTAGTTTGCACTTTTCCAGACAGAAAGTCATTCTGTTTCCTACTCATATTTCTGACCTCTGGTTCCATTTGGGTAATTTCTCTGTCTTCACAATACTTTCATGTCTAGTGTCATCTACAGATTTAGTTCACATACTTTTTACACCTCCTTCCAGGTCATTAATTAAAGTATGAAATAACACTACCCCTAACACTAATCCCTGCTGCTCCCCTCCCTTCCATCCCAAAGTCCAGATACATTGCTGGTTAGCATCAAGGCATACATTTTACAGACTCAAGTAAAGTTAAAAATTCAGGGCAGATGCAGAAGGTGCAGGATGTAAGAAGATAGCAGAAATAGGTGGGACAAGGAAAGGAAAGGACAATGAGGCCACCCCACATCTGCTCCTTATCAACCAAATGGAAATTTGCCCTGTATATGTAAAGGGAAGGGGAGGCTGCCATATTAAAGAGCTGTGTAAGTCCCACTGAGCCAGATTCATGATGGCTTTGTATTTATCTTAGGTACTGATGTGGCCTCTATGACCATGGAATCTGAGCACCTCACAGTCTTTAATGTATTTGTCCTCGCATGGTGCAATTTGAGGCACTGTGCTTCTGGAATGGCTTATTTTCAATTGAGAGGTATTTAAGATACTGATGCTCTTTGCAAGAAAAAGGGTGTTACTGTTAACCCTGGTGTCCTGCCAAATTCCAATTCTGTGATTAATCCCTATTCCTAGGTAATTTCAAACAGATATGGCAATAATGTTCACTTTCCATCCTGAGCTTTTGTAGTCTGCTGCAGTCTATTAATCAGCTGCTAACTTCCACCAAACAGAAGCTGGTGAAGTGATTCCAGGGATTCGCCAGCTTGTCCATCATGCAGGCCATGTTTTCCAACAGTACTTATTCCATTGACCTACCTCCCGTGCATGTGGCAATGACAGCAATAACTTCTGTGAAAAATTCGCATTAGGAACGCATTTAATGTGTTTTTTAGTTGTCTTGTAATGCAGTGTTACAGCTAGAAAAGAGGAGAGGAAGTCAATACCATGTGAGTAGCCAATTCTCCTTGGATCACTGGGTTGGAAGCTCTGAAGCTGTACAGATATAGGACATGATTCTGCGCTGGGGTACACTAGTTCCTGCTGTCATGTCCCCGTACACGGGACCCTTAGTCGTGGAATGTTCATCTCAAAGTAAAGTATCCATGTATCCAGCCGTGTTGCACAAGCTTGAAAGCCTGTATCCAGCTTGAAACATGGGTGCTGCTGACTGGGAAAAAGTATGTCTGACATATCTGGAGGATTTGCTGATTCAGTTCATCTCTGGGGCAGCCCTCCTACCTGCCCTTCTCTGGGAGTGAATACCCCTGTTGGGTGTAGCTGTACCTGCTGGGGCAGTGGGGCAGGGGTTGCGTCTATCTGGCCCAGCAGGAGCGAACTGAGCCCATCATTTGTACAGTACTTCTGGAGAAATATGCTTTATAAATGTCAGTTAATATTATTGCTTTATAGAATCATAGAACTGGAAGGGACCTTGAGAGGTCATCTAGTCCAGTCCCCTGCACTCAGGGCAGGACTAAGTATAACCTAGGCCATCCCTGACAGGTGTTTGTCTAACCTGCTCTTAAAAATCTCCAATGATAGAGATTCCACAACCTCCCTAGGCAATTTATTCCAGTGCGTAACCACCCTGACAGTTGGGAAGTTTTTCCTAATGTCCAACCAAAACCTCTCTTGCTGGAATTTAAGCTCATTGCTTCTTGTCCACCTCAGAGGTTAAGTAGAACAATTCTTCTCCCTCCTCCTTGTAACAACCTTTTATGTACTTGAAAACTGTTATCATGTCCCCTCTCGGTCTTCTCTTTTCCAGACTAAACAAACACATTTTTTTTCAATCTTCCCTCAGAGGTCATGTTTTCTAGACCTTTAATCATTTTTGTTGCTCTTTTCTGGGCTTCCCCCCATTTATCCACATCTTTCCTGAAATGTTGCACCCAGAACTGGTCACAATACTCCAGTTGAAGCCTAAGCAGCGCGGCGTAGAATGGAAGAATTACTACTTGTATCTTGCTTACAACACTCCTGCTAATTCATCCCAGAATGATGTTTGCTTTTTTTGCAACAGTGTTATATTATTGACTCATATTTAGCTTGTGCTCCACTATGACCCCCATATCCCTTTCTGCAGTACTCCTGCCTAGGCAGTCATTCCCCATTTTGTATGTGTGCAGCTGATTGTTCCTTCCTAAGTGGAGTACTTTGCATTTGTCCTTATTGAATTTCATCCTATTTACTTCAGACAATTTATCCAGATCATTTTGAATCCTATCCTCCAAAGCACTTGCAACCCCTCCCAGCTTGGTATCATCTGCAAACTTTATAAGTGTACTCTCTGTGCCATTATCTAAATCATTGATGAAAATATTGAACAGAACTGGACCCAGAACTGATCCCTGAAGGACCCCACTTGTCATGCCCTTCCAGGATGACACTGAACCACTGATAACTACTCTCCAGGAACGGTTTTCCAACCAGTTTTGCACCCACTTTATAGTAGCTCCATCTAGGTTGCATTTGCCTAATTTGTTTATGAGAAGGTCATAAAGGTAGTAGCCACATTTGCTTTGATGCCATTGAGTGATTCACTTCTAAATTGCACATTGGTATGAATGCAGTCTGTGCTGTGTTTTATTAACATTCTTTTAGTTCAGTTACTACTGTTTTTTTCTCATAAACATGGAGCTGAGCTGCATATAATATGTGGGCTAGATTTTCCTCACTAACGCAAGCATAAACTAGAAGTAAATTAATTGAAGCCAGTGGAGTAAAACCAGTGTAAAAGGAGAATTTCTTGAATATTTCTTATACAATTGTGAATGGAATGTTGCCTTTCCATAAATGTCTGGAATTTAAGTATAGGAGTCTTGGATCAGTTCATTATCTAAGGTCGTGGTGAGTAATGCCACAATATGATCTTGTTGATGATAAATGAGTTCCACTGACTTCACTGATATGAAACTCTGATCCCCTATATTCACAATTGGTTACAATTTTCAGAGCTGACTAAGAGATTTAACCACATGGCTTCCACTGAAATTAACAAGAGTTGGGAGATGAAATCCTTTAGTCAGCTCTGAAAATCCCAACCAGGAATTTAAATTTGACTGCTTTTCGAGGGCATCCTCTGTGCGCCCACCACAGCCCCAGGGCTGGAGGAACTCGTTCACTCTCCCTGCTGCAGCCCTGGGGCCAGAGGAGTTCTGTGCCCTTGCTGATTATTGGGGGAGGGTATGCCCCTACTTGCCCACCCCCCTTATGCACGCCCCTGATCCCAACTAGCTGTTAAGGTTTCTGTGGCTATTGACGAAATATATGGGGCTGTATAGATAACCTTTTCAATGTGAAATGATGTGACCCAAAGTTAGTCAGTAAATAATTCTCCAAATTTCAGGAGAGGAATCAACTCTAACACATCTTTGCAAGAAATGGTGTTGGTTTGAAAGAGTGGTACCATTGTGCCTGCAAGTACTTCAGGCAGATAAATAAATATTCCTCAGCTCTGCACTTCACTTATGCAAGCAAAACGTTTGCACAGAGTAGCAAAGTATGAGAGTTCTCTGAAAGTCTTAGCACAGGAGAGCCACAACTTTGCAGCCGCCATCATCATCATCAATACAGAATCACTGTGATATTGCAGTTACGGGGGCCACATAAGAACTTGTATAGATAGAGGTGCATCGTGTGGAGACATCAGATACCAGTTTGCAAGTCAGGGGTCAATCCTACAAGGTGCTAAGTAACTCCTGGATGTGCTGATCGCCCTTAATGCCAAATGAAGTCAGGAGTTGCTCAGCACTTAGCAGAATCAAGTCCTTTGCCTGCAAGCCACATTTTGGCCACCCAATTTTAACACAATTATTGAAACCGATGGCATTTATAGAGTAGCAGGCTTGCAGCATAACTGAAAATGCTCTATTTTCACGAGGATATTTTTATTATTTTCTTGTAAACTGCAAGGACTATGTTGGGTGGGAACTGCCCTGTGGTTCTCTCACCTCTCAATCAGTTGAGGTCTAAACAACATGTGATAGAGACCCAAAACAAGATAAAAAAATACTGCAAGACCTTAAACTGATGGTGTTCATACGATTAGTATTAAATTGCATCAGAAGGATAATTTACTGTGGTGGGGTGGCTAAGATGGAATGACTAAGCATTTCCTGTGTCTCAAGTTGTTTTTCTCATTTTGAACAGGCCTGAGTTGAGGTGTAACAAACATCAGTTTTGCCACCAACAAAAAGGAAGTGTTTTCTGATACCAATCTCCTAGGGGTCTTGTGAGGTGTCATTAATGAATATTTATAAAAGTGCTTTGGAATGTTCTGTTGAAAGGAGCAAGTTTGGTGCAAATGACGATAATCACAGAATCCTAGGACTGGAAAGGATCTCAAGAGGTCATTTAGTCCAGTCCCCTACATTTATGGCAGGATGAAGTGTTATCTAGACCATTCCTGACAGGTGTTTATCTAACCTGCGCTTAAAAATCTCCAATGATAGAGATTGCACAACTTCCCTAGGCACTTTATTTCAGTGCTTAACCACCCTGACAGGACATTTTTTCCTAATAGCAACCTAAACCTCCCTTGCTGCAATTAAGCCCATTGTTTCTTGTCAGAGATAAAAAGATTAAATTTTCTCCCTCCTCCTTGTAACAACCTTTTATGTACTTGAAATCCGTTATCATGTCCCCTCTGTCTTCTCTTTTCCAAACTAAACAAACACATTTTTTTTTTCAATCTTCCCTCAGAGGTCATGTTTTCTAGACCTTTAATCATTGTTGCTCTTTTCTGGGCTTCCTCCCATTTATCCACATCTTTCCTGAAATGTGGCACCCAGAACTGGACACAATACTCCTGGAGTAGATAGAAGAATTACTTCTTATGTCGTGCATACAACACTCCTGCTAATACATCCCAGAATAATGTTTGCTTTTTTTTTTTTTGCAACGGTGTTATATTATTGACTCATATTTAGCTTGTGGTCCACTATGACCTCCAGATCCCTTTCTGCAGTACTCCTTCCTAGGCAGTCATTCTCCATTTTGTATGTGTGCAACTGATTGTTCCTTCCTAAGTGGAGTACTTTGCATTTGCCCTTATTGAATTTCATCCTATTTACTTCAGACCATTTCTCCAGTTTGTCCAGATCATTTTGTATTTTAATCCTATTCTCCAAAGCACCTGCAACCCCTTCCAGCTTGCTATTGTCCAGAAATATCATAAGTGTACTCTGTATGCCATTATCTAAATAATTGATGAAGGTACTGAACAGAACCGAACCCAGAACTGATCCCTATGAGACCCCACTCGTTATGCCCTTCCAGCATGACTGTGAACCACTCATAACTACTCTCTGGGAATGGTTTTCCCAACGAGTTATGCGCCCACCTTATAGTAACTCCATCTAGGTTGTATTTCCCTAGTTTATGAGAAGATAGTGCAAGACAGTATTTAAAACCTTACTAAAGTCAAGATATATCACATGTATCACTTTCCTCCTATCCACAATGCTTTTATCTTGTCGAAAAAAGCTATTTTGCTGAAAACTGAAAGAAAAAAAATGCTTTTAGCACTTCTGACACTTCCACATTTTCTGTTACTGTTTTCTCCCCCTCATTGAGTAATGGGCCTATCCTGTCCTTGGTCTTCCTCTTGCCTTCTAATGTATTTGTAGAATGTTTTCTTGTTACCCTTTATGTCTCTAGCTAGTTTAATCTCGTTTTGTGCCTTGGCCTTTCTGATTTTGTCCTTAATTATTTGTGTTGTTTATATTCATCCTTTGTCATTTGACCCAGTTTCCACTTTAATCATAATTTTATTATGATTTCCAGGAAATTTGTGAAATAAGCCCTTTTTTTTAATTCAATCATGTGAAGTAGGTAGCAGATTTAATGAAGAGAAAGGGGCAGCTGCATGAACAGGATAGAATACACAATAATACCAGGCATTTCAGAACAGATGGAACAATTTCCAGTAGTGAGTAATACAGCTTACACCTTACGACCTTGGAACAACATTTGTAAATATTCTCCATTCCCTATAGACCCACTCATAAACATCCTGATAGGACAAACACGCTACACCAGATTGACAATTGTGTCTTTGTTGATAGTGGAGAAACCAGGCACACCCTCCTCCTCCATCAAAAATGAAAAGGATTCTAAGCCAAGCCAATTATATCCTGCTCTACCTGCCTTACAACAATGGGAAATTGGATCGTTTGTGCAGAAAGCTGTCTGCATCTTCTTTCACTGCCAGGACATATAAGGAAGGCTGTGAATCAGCAAACATCAGGAGCCTGATTCACTGAAGCTGGCACAGGAGAGTACACATTCCCTCCCAATCCAAGCAACTGAGCCCCGAGTGTCCTGGGGGTGAGCAGTCACTTAACCATCTTACTGCCACCATCTCGCACTCCAGCTCCCGGACAGGGCCATAACTCCATTGGTCAATATAAGCTGCTGAGGGGATGTCCTGAATCATCCAGAAATCCTTCACAGACAGCACCATCTGCTATTTGTTCTGTGTTGCCTCTATGCCAGAGAAGAAGTTGTGGCTGCTTCCCACGGCCATAGCCAACTCCTCTGCTGGGCTTTCTGCTGCCAGTGTCATATGCCAGGATTTCCCGTGGCACTAAAACCAAGGTGAATCTGTCCTGGGGGCCTGACTTATTAAACCTTGACTAACCAAGCTGGAGATGCTGGAGTGATTCCCGCCTCATGGGAGCCTCCTGGTGTAGAAGTAAGAGCATGATGTGGCATTGGAGACCTAGGCCTCTAGGACATGACTTCCCTTCAGTACTCAGGAAGCCAGAGTCCTTGTGAGAGAGAGATGTAGGCAGTGTATGTTAGCCTGCTGCATTTGGAAAATCTTCCTATTAAATAAAGGGTGGTGTGAAAGGTAGATGAAGGGCTCAGTGAAAGAAGGTATTTACTAGAAATAGAAATGGTGAGATCATTTACAGAGAAGTACCTAGCAACTCAAGAGATGAATCAACATACCCTGAGGACTCTAAAATTTTGGAATGTCATCTAATGGATTAGAGACATGGCGCAAACCTTCCCTGTGAGTCCATCCCTTTAACTTTCAGTTCCCTTTCCTTTTGGTAGCACTGGCTCCAGATGAATGGATTTTTAAGGCCTGAAGGGATGATCTAGTCTGATCTTCTGAAAGATTATCCCCTGCTTTGTCAAACTGATGATTCCCATAATTGTGGCCTGCTTGTTCGGCATCAACATCCTAACACTGAATTTCCCATTCTTCCCTTGAGCCCAATACCTTCTCCCCAGAAACAAGAGCACCACACAGTGAAATGTCCCGAAACCCTACACCAGTGAGGGCAATATTCAACAGCAATTGACTGCCTCCATTGTGGACATGAAGCTGCAAACCCTTACTTACACTGAGTTCCATTGTTTCATTGTGGCTGCTCATGTGAGTAAGGACCCATCCAATGTGTAAAGACTGCAGGATCAGGCTATGCACTTGTATCACATGGTGGCCAGGAAGCCATCACACAAATTCCTGTATTTCCGAACCTATGTTATAAACTTCAAAATATATATTGACTTTAAATTGCAGTTTTGGAAGTCATTTAGTTCACAGCAACATTCATTCCACAATAATGAAGCGTCTGATCCTGCAGTCCTTCAGCAATCCTTATTCTGAAGTAGTCCCTCTGACTTCAGTAGAAGCATGTAAGTGAGGAGGACTACTCTTGTGAGTAAGGGCTGCAGGATCCGTTAGCCTTTGGTACTTCAAAGAGCGATTAATGAAACAAAATCAGCGATAGAGTGGGGCTCTATGATGCTTCTGTTGCCATTAGTCTGGGATGACCATTTTGCTGATGTAGTTGTCCCAAATAAGTGGCCAGAAGATCTTTCTAACAACCACATGATCACGTATTCTAGACACGCTGCATTTTTAATAGAGAATCAACTTACAATGCACACAAAGCAACTGAGCCCGCATATAATATTTTATCATCAGCCAGCAATTCATCTTCTTTACTAAAACAATACGGTTACAGTTACATTGACCAAAACTCTTTCCCGGAGTAGTAGCGTAGCACTCTGTTGACACTAGCACTATCCATTTCTAGGTATTTCTTGACTAGACACTAGTATTCCTCCCTGGAATATTTGCTGATCTTTGAAAATAAGTGAACACATTAAGTAAACGAAACTAGCAAAGTTGAGCAGTTACAGAGGAAGATTTATTCCAGTTTCATGAATCAGTGATTGTTCAATAATTTCAGCCATAAATTAAGGTGCAGTGCAAAGGGGAAAGAAATTGTATGAGTAGAACAGGCAGGAGTTAAAGGCAATAAAAATATAGCAATTGTGCTTCCAAGTGTCTGGTTTATTTCTGAGTTTGCTTTGGAATAGTTTAGCTTGAGGAACTACCATTGGAGGGAAATAAGAGCTTTGAATGGAAAGGGCCTGCAGGATAATAATAATACTTAGTTATAAAAAGCACTTTTCATCTCCAAAGCAATCTATGGACATTGGCTGATACATAGATTCATAGATTTTAGGGTTTTAATTAATGCTGATAGCATGCCTGTAAAGGAGGTAAAAAAATCTCTGCTTTACAGATGGAGAAATAGAGGCTGAGAGATTATTTGCCTGTGGCCACAGAGAAAACTGAGATGAGAACTCAGAGACTAGAGTGAAACTAGTGGAAAAACTTTACACATAAATTTCTGCCATTTGGGATATATGACATCTCTCAGAGTTAACTTTTTTTTCCCCTATGAAACTCAACAAAATGTCCATCTCTGCATGAATAACATGCAAGTGTGTGAAATAGGATCACTGAATTCTGAGCTTCAAAGACATGTTTGGTTAGGTAGGGGATGGTCTTCACATAGAAATGGGTTCATGGTCAATGGAAAAGCAGCCCATCTTCATACAAAAACAAAATGGGGAAAATCTGAGGCAAAATGTGCCATTTTTCTGATGCGCAAATAAAATTCAGAGCTCAAGTAATTTTCTATCTACCTACTGTACTTATATGGGCCCCTTTATTGCTGTAGTGTGGTAGCAGCTCTCATTCTTTAATCTATTTATCATCACAACACTCCTGAGAAGTAGGAAAATGTGATTATCCCCATTTTACAGGTGGGAAACTGAGGCACGGAGAATTAGCGCTTGTCTTCACAGTTTTTACACTGTTAACTGATTTAGGCCACAGTTACACATACAGCACTGCAGCAGTGCAGTTTTACCGATATAGCTGCACAACTGCAGCATGTGTGGGGAAGACGCTCTATGCTGATGGGAAAGAGCTCACCCATTGGCATAAAAAAACCCACTTCTGCAAGTGGTAGAAGCTATGTTAGTAGGGGAAGCTCTCCCACCAACATAGCGCTGTGCACACGCTTGCTTATGTCAGTGTAACTTATGTTGCAGGGGGAGGGAGGGAGAGGGTTATTCATACTACTGAGCAATATAAGTCATGTCAACATAGCCTAAATTATTTCAGTAACCCCCAAGTATAGACACAGCTACATGGGTATGAAGGTGTTCACGTCAGGATAGATTTATTGGTATGAGCTGTAAATACTTTTATGCCAATATAACTGCTGATTTAACTAAATCATAAACCTGGGGGTGAGTAGAGATTTGAACCCAGGTTTCCTTAGTCCCAGGCAAGCAGCATAACCACTAGGCCAACTCCTCTTTCATGTCATTGCTATTATTTATCTTATTGTGGTGCCTATGATCAGAGTCCCATTGTGTTTGGTACTTTGCAGATGCATAGCAAGAGATAGTCCCTGTCCCTGTCCCAAAGATCTCACAGAATAAATAGATAAAACAGGCAAAGGGTAGGAGAGAGAAACAGAGAGAGGCAAAGTGTCTTCCCACAGTAGGTCAGTGGTAGAACAAAGCTCAGATCTCACAAGACTCAGGCCCTGTCTTCAGAGAAAGCAGCACTTCAGGAATTATTTGGGGGAAGTTCTGTAGCCTTTGTTATAAGGGAGGTTGAACTAGATGATCACAATGGTCTCTTCTGGCCTTGGAATCCATAAAATCTAGGTTTTAATTTAACTAAATGGTAAACCAGGGCAATTTTGGTTTGAGAATAGCTTGTTTCGGTTTAGTTTAAACTGATTCTTAATCAGCTTAAACTGAAATAAGTCTAGTTTAAAACCAAACGTCTGCACCTGCTTTACATTGGTTTAACTAAATCAATTTACCTTCTGATCAGATAACCAATACCTTCTGTTAAGGCTGTGGGGTGGGATGTATGCCCCACACTAGCACTGACAGAGATTAATGGAGCTGGAGAGCCCCATTAGGGCATGTGGGTTGCATCTCAAGGGTGGGCCAGGCCCAACTGAAGATGAGAGAGGAGTTGTGGTTAGTGTAGCGAGGCAGCCCAGAGTAGAAGTGGGCTGAAGGGGCAGTGTTGGCCTTGGGAGCCTTCCTGAGCAGAGAATTCTGGCAAGAGGCCAGGACAGACATGGAGAAGCCTCTGCAAGCTCTGGCTGTGAGCCTTAATGAAAGGACTGCATCAGACCTGCGGGGGGGGGAAGCCCAGGGAGGTATTCAACTGAGGAATGAAGCACAAGGGAAATGTAAGAGAGCAAAAGTGGTTTAATTTATATTTTCATTTGGGATTTGTTGGGGGAACATCAGAGAGGAGCCATGTGATCCCCTGCCTGGAAAGACGGGCGAACTTGGAAAGGTGGTGAAGCTGGGAAGAGTATGGGTACACCGTGTGCCCAAGAAGGGGATGTGGGAAAGGCCTGAGGTAGGAAGAAGTTCAGGGAGGAAGCGGGTTGGGGAGTCTGAATAGACACAGCCTGTGACTGTTTGCTACAGTGTCACAGGGCTGGAACTCAGAGGAGAGGGAGGGCCTGCCTTCCCCTGCAGGCCGATTGAGAAAGGTGGTGCAAACACCCTGGAGACCAGGGGAAAAGGACTGGTGAGTCTAGACTCTGATCAAAGACTTGGCATGAGGCTGTTTGTTGGACTCTGTTACTGTGGAAGGGAGGAACTAGACGTGACCTGGCCAGAGGGCTAAGACACGAAAAGAAGCAGTCCATTGTAGAGCCAAAGTAGCTGTCAACAGGCGGTACCAGACAAAGAGGCCCTGCTATGCCATGCTCAGCCAGGAGGGGCACACCAACTGTCCAGAGGCTGGTGCAACCTTGTTGTGTAGACAAGGCCTCATTTCTGTGCCTTATCCATGAGGCAACACTGCCTCTCCAGTTTCATTCAATTTCTCTTTCAATGTGATTTTTTTCACACTTCTCTATTTAGGAGCACCAGGTTCCCAGACTCGTGCCCAGCCCTGTCCTAAGAACATATAAACAGCCGTACTGGGTCAGACCAAAGGTCCATCTACCCCCGTATCCTGTCTTCTAGCAGTGGCCAATGCCAGGTGCTTCAGAGGGAATGAACAAAACAGGTAATCATCATGTGATCCATCCCCTGTCACCCATCCCAGTTTCTGGTAAACAGAGGCTAGGGACACAATCCTGGCCCATCCTGGCTAATAGCCATTGATGGACCTATCCTCCATGAATTTATCTATTTATTTGTCCTTAAAATAGACATTGAGTCAGCCCCTTACAAGCTATTAGTTTTAACACAGGTTCACTCAGAAGAGAATGGTCATGCCAGTTACAGGTTAACAGAGAATTCCTCCTATATCTAGCAAATTCACTTATCCTGGGTACAAAAGCAATGAGGTAGAAGTGAAGTCTGGAGTCAAAGCCTACTCTTGTTTACAGAAGTGTAAATTTGGAGTAACTCTTCTGAAGTCTATGGAGTTATTTCAGATTGACACTAGCATAGGTTGACCTTGGATAAATGCTCCTCTCTTTAAACACCTGTGAAAGCCAACATGATATGATGGATCCCCAGAGATTCATCTTAGGTAAATGTAAGCATATGTTTCTACATTCGTTTTCATAGTAATTATGTTTTACTGTAGATTTCGTTTAAAATGTTCAGAGGAACTTAACAACTGATACTACACTTTAAAATCCTCCCAGGTGAATTGATTCCGGAGAAGGTGATAACACTCTTCCTACACTATATGGATCGGACATGTTATTTATTCATTTCCCTTTCTGGGAATAGCAGGCAAACTATATTAAATCGATAGATATGCAGTTTATTCATTCAAAATAAAACTGACAAATAGATTCAACAACTCACATTTTGTAATCCTGAAGTCTATTTTATGGGCTAGCCCAGCATATTAATCAAATGATGAGTCCAAGTAAAAATGGATTAAATTATCTGAAAAGATAGAATTATGCCATCAGATCCTCTGCTGATGTAAACTGGAGAAGCCCAGTAGAGCTACCTTGATTTACATCAGCCGAGTATCTGGCTGAGTATCTGGCTTTACAGAGACAGCAATTTGGCTGGATATTTGTCCTGGTCAATGAAAAATTCAACTCCCCAATTTACATTATGGTAAAGTATTTCGATAGTAAGGTCTTTGGGGCAGAGACTTTTGCACTTGTCTGCAGTGGGCATATTTGTGCTAAATAAATAACCTTAGGATATAGAATAAATAATAGGTTTGCCAGTCTCCAGAATAATGATCACTGTTGCTGTGTGTACAATTTATTGAACCTATATCCCAACTCTTAGTTGGCGAGGGCACTCTGCTGCTATTAGTGCTGTCTTTACAACAAAATGTAAAACCAAGGTTCAAACCCCTTGTAGTTGTTAAAGATCTGATGGCAATTTTCTCAAGAACTGGGGTATTAATTCTGATGTCCTGGCTAAAGTTCCATTTGAGTAATTGTCTGTCTGTCTATAGTCAGCCTGCCTTTTCGTTTAGATACAGCAATTTTGCATAGTTGTGCTGTGCCCTGCTAAAAAGCCAACATATTCCACTTCAAAGGTGTCTCCATTTCATTGATGTGTGATAAATATATTCCACCATTTATCTTTCTGTTATCAGCCTATCACCCGGGTAGCTATCTATCTACTGTACTTTGTGGTCTGTGAAATTGTAATCCTAAAGACAGTTTCGATGTGTCCAGAATATCAATCAGTATTAGAGCTGAGTGAAATGTTACAACTGAAACTTCTTTTCAGTGAAAAACGCAGATTCAGCTACTACACCAAAACTTTTCACCAAATTGTTTGTCAATAAAACAAAAAACACAACCACAACGAAATCTGAAAACACCAAAATCTTTTGCTTTGACATTTTTTGCAACAAAATGTTTTGGTTTTTATGTGAAATGGCTTTTTGTTTTGAAACATAATTTAAATTTATTTTTAAAAAAATTAAAAATTATAAAAATAATTAAACAAAATGATTCATTTCAGGTTCAACCAGATGTGTTGTCTGATCTGAACCAATTTTTTTTTCAACTTTTTATTTGACAAAAGTTTTGAAAAATATAATTTTTGGTTTGACACAAAACATTATTTTTATTTTTTTTGCTGGGATTGCCAATGAAACAAAATCCATTACTCACCCAGCTCTAATCAATGTATTAAACAAGAACCCAGGAAGGATGGTCTGGTGGCTAATGAACAGGAGTGATAGCAACCATGGCCAAGTGATAGTGACCTTGGCCAGATCACTTATCCTCTTTCTTCCTCAGTTTATGAATGCGCGAAACAGGAATAATTCCCTCTCACGTAGGTTTTGTGAGGATTAACCAGTTAATGGGCCCAATTCAGTAACATACTTAAGCACATGCCTAGCATTAAGCACGTGAGTAGTCCCATCAATTTCAATGCAACTGAGAACATGCACAAATACCTTGTTGAATCAGAGCCAATATTTGTAATGCCTTTTGTAGTACTTTCCATCTGAGGATTTCAGTCTAAGCATGGTGGTGGACTAGTGGATTGATCATGGGCTAGGAACAGGGGCGACTCCAGGCCCCAGCACGGCAAGTCGCGGGGGGGCGCTCTGCCGGCACCGTGAGGGTGGCAGGCAGGCTGCCTCCGACGGCTCGCCTGCGGAGGGTCCGCTGGTCCGCGGCTTCGGAGGACCTCCTGCAGGCAAACCTCTGGAGGCAGCCTGCCTGCCATGCTTGGGGCAGCAAAATTCCTAGAGCCTCCCCTGGCTAGGAATCAGGAGTCTTGGATTGTATTTCTGAATCATTCATGCTAACTCACCGTGTAACGGTGGCCAAGTCACTTAAGCTCTGTGCCTCCATTAACTCATGCGAATAAAGGGTGTACTAATACTTACCCATCAACATTAAGTGCAATTTAAATACAAAGCATTAGTGGATGGTATTATATGTAAGTGCAGAACATTATTGTTTCTATAATGCTGTACCATAGAAACAAAGAATAGTATTTTATTTTAGCATGGTTCTGGATGTGTTTAGTGATATGTACATGGTGTATTCACTTACCAGCTCAAAGGTGTCTTGAACATAGTTTTACATAAACCACTGCTTACTCATCTCTTATCTTGGTCCAATAGAATACATTCAGTAGAATAATTAGGAAGACAGATTCCCCTTATAAACATTTTCTGCTCTTGTGAATACTTTTTCCATTTTCTAGCCCTATGGGATCATTAGCAACAGCACAGTAAATCTTCAAGATCTATTCCCCTTATGAGCGTGATTCTCTGTAGTTTGCCATGTTACAAGAAGGATAATTAGGACCCATTCATCTGACAGATTAACGAGTGGAGCAGCAAAGGCCAGATAGCAGTATATTAAACTCCTAAATACGGCAGTCTCTGCATCTAATATAATCACGAAATAGCACATCTTCTGTAACAGTCATTTCAACATATATATTTTTAAATGTATCAGTTTTATGGTACTTTCTTTACAGTGCCTTGGTATAAATATTTATACTTGTGGCTTGGCTCACCAGTAAATATTTAGCATTTTGTTCTGTACAGTGATAGCCTCAAATTCATAAGCACAAAGTCCTGCATAGATCTGAGCCACTGAGAATGTGCATTTGGCAATAATCATCTCTTAGAAGGACTAATAAATAGTCTTCAATCTGCTGTGCATCAGAGAGACTCGAAGGATAGAGTTGCCTAATGGTGATAACATACACAGCAATTTTAAGTGAATATGTTCAATAAGGCTGTGTTAATATACACTCATTGGGGTGGAAGTCTTTATTACTATTTTTAATCCCATTTAAACAAGTGGATTACTTGAAACTGCTGGATTGTGCAATTTGAATGTATTTTTCAATGCTGATCAAATAATTCCATGTGTTCATTATGGGCCCAATACAGCTCTTATTAATGTGATTGTGTAACACCGACAGACCCCAGTTGTCGGCAGGTGGGATCAACCCCGGGGACTTCTGGAGCTTAGTGTATGAGCCTCTACCACATGAGCTAAAAACCAACTTCCTGTTAGCTAAGCCTATAGAGCAAACTCATCAGTCTCTCTCTCTAAGTGATCTCTGCCACTAAATGGGACAGAACACCACACCCAGGAGGTGTGTGGGTTACAACTGAAGACTCTTGTAGACTTTATTCTGGGTTAGGGACTGGCCCTTATTAAACATTCAGAATGGACAGGATTATTATTTATCTGTATAGTAGTAGCATCTAAAAACCCTACTCAGGGATCTAGACCCAACTAAGGTAGGCACTGACTGTACACACACACGTAAACCACCCAAAGAGCTTAGAATCTAATATAAGAGTCAGACAGACAGCTGGTTCTTGTAACCAAAGGAGTGCTCAGAACCATGCAGTTTTTAGGAGATAATCGTATAAAATATCGCCAGCAAAATAGGCTAGTGCTTGGTCACTATTGGGATGGGAAAGCCCACAGAAAACACAAGCGATTCAGTAGGGATCGCTCGTCCCTTTGGGTCAGAACTGACCCTCTCCCCTTGTTAGGGTGCATGGTGCTGCACAACAGAAATACTGTCTTTTGGATACAATGTAAAACTGAAGTCCTGATAAGAGATGGTGGGAGAGGGGAGGAATTTTCAAAAGTTATTAGCAGAGAAAAATGCCCTTTGAGCTTTTAAATGGATGTTTTAAATGGATGGAGGTTTTTGCTGAAAAACTCAAACTTTTGAAAACCAAAAATATTTCTGATTTTGTTTTTTGATGAAATCCTGAAAAATTCAACAAACATGAAACATCTTTTTTTTTTTCCTTCAACATTTTCGCAGGTAATGAGATACATTTTCCTACCAGCTCTAGTCCTGATCAGTTATAATCCTAAAATACCTGGTGTCTCTTTTTCCCATGATCAGGGTGTCAGCTGCAGGGTCTGGCTATGATGCATTTTAAGAAATTAAATGTTGTTTGTCTACATTGACATTGTTTTATTAGTATTGTGGTAGACCGTACAGCTCCCAGGCATGGATCACCTGATGCTAGGTGTCTGTACAAGCACAAAAGAGAAGGATTGTACCTGCCCTGATACTATTTATATAATTCATTTTGGTGAAAAGAAATCGGCAAAGCAAAGGTACAGCAGGTATTGAACAAAAGTATTTGTGCACATTATTAGTTAACATAATGCCTCTGCAACAAACTCTAATTTAAAAATAACCACAGCAAAAGAGAAAACCCCACACACTAACTCAACAAGAAAAAGCAGACAAATCACTCAGTAATCTCCCTATCTGAATTCAGTTTCAATTGTACATGGTATTCTCCACTTCCCCTCTGCTGTGGTGTCCTTGTTCACTCTTAAACTTCTGCTGTATTCTACCCCAGAGATGGCTACATTTCAGTGTTTGGTGAACTTATTCCTTCTGAACTGGCAACGTTTAAAAGGCACGTTGGATCCTACTGAAGGAAAGGGGCAATTCAGAAATTTGCATGCTTTGGATATGAGCTTTCAAAATTCTAGATCAATATAAAGAGATTACAATGCTTTTTAATATAACACGGAGCATCACAAAAATACTTTATAGAAAGTGAATCCTTCAGAGCTGGATTTTCTCTTGATGGTATTTATTTGGCCCGTAACGCTGTACTGTCTGAGCACTTCATAGTCTTTAATCTATTCATATTCCCCCAACTCCTCTATGAGGGGGGGCAGGCAGCAGTGTGTGGCCTGGGACCCTCACTGGTGTTGTGGGGGAGGGGTGCTGGCACATGACCGGGAACCCTGTTGGTGCTGGGGAGGGATGTTGGTGGGGCATCAGGCTCCCTACCTGGCTCCGCACCTCCCCGGAAGTGACGACTTCCCCCCCTTTGTCAGCTCCTAGGCTTCTTGCCCTAACCTCTGAGGATAGGACAAGAATGGGGGGAGGGATAGCTCAGTGGTTTGAGCATTGGCCTGCTAAACCCAGGGTTGTGAGTTCAACCCTTGCAGAGGCTACTTAGGGATCTGGGGCAAAAATTGGTCCTGCTAGTGAAGGCAGGGGGGCTGGACTCAATGACCTTTCGAGGTCCCTTCCAGTTCTAGGAGATTGGTATATTTCCAATTATTACCTAAGCAATGGGCTTAAATTGCAGCAAGGGAGGTTTAGGTTGGACATTAGGAAAAACTTCCTAACTGTCAGGCTGGTTAAGCACTGGAATAAATTGCCTAGGGAGGTTGTGGAATCTCCATCATTAGAGACTTTTAAGAGCAGGTTGGACAAACACCTGTCAGGGATGATCTAGATAATACTTAGTCCTGCCATGAGTGCAGGGGACTGACTAGATGGCCCCTCGAGATCCCTTCCAATCCTATGACTCTATAGCAGCTTCACCCCCACTGCCCTAGGCAAATGCCTCCACCCTGTCCTGCAAGGTGATTTCTGTGTTTGATAGTGTGGCTTCACCCACCCACTTGCCTCACTCCTTGCTTCTTCGTGGAGACTATTCACAAGGATGCCCACTGTGATGCAGACACCTGTTCGCTAGCAACTGAACACCCGTCTCATTTCACAGAAACCACAGAACAGTAATAATCAGACAGTAACGACTTCTGCTAACCACCAACCTGAGTCACATTTGAGCTTGTGACATGGGGGTAAAAAAGGCTTCGTAGCCCACTGCCAACTCTGAGACAAGCAGTATGTACAATACCAGAGACTAGAAAATATTATCTTTTGCTGGGTGAGGGTCCATCTAATGCTTTGCTGGTCTCTCTCCAAAATAGAGACAATGGACCCAACATTGCCCTGGTATAAGTGGATGCTGCTCCCTCTTATTTAGTTCATTGTCTCTGGGTGAGAATAGCCCTTCAGATCTGAAAATGGTTCAACTTATTTTTCATACTTGTGATGCAGGGATGCTGGCAGAACAGTAACTAAAGTTGTGTGTGTGTGTGTGTGTACCTGAGTGTGCGTATGTTTGTCTGTTTGTGTGGGAGTATAGTACAGAATATGGGTTTCAGTTTGTGTGAGCATGGTGAGAAGTATTTGCATGTATCTTGTTTATGAGAGTGGGTGGCATAGCATGTTCATGTGTGACAGACAATGTGGTTTGAGGCTGTGTGATTGTGAGATGTGTGAGTTTGTGCGAGAGCATGTCCCGTAAACGCTTCTACTGTTAAGGAGGATTCTTAAGTTTCTGCGTAACAAAAAAGAGTCATGTGTTCCCGTTGCAAGGCTCCATGCTCTTGTTCAGACAGCACCCCAGCTCGGTTTGTTCTGTTGTGCTGAAGAAATGGAACACTTCAAAACTTTCAATAGAATTGGAACATGCAGTTGCTTCTCCAAAACCAAAAACTTGTGTTTAAAACAAAACAAAAACTTTGTTGCATCATTTCAGCTTCTGACCTTTGACAGCTTTAGACACTGAATCAAAACCAAAATTATAGTGTATTTTTTGCTTAAAGAAAACCTCATTATTACTATATATATGCTGGGACAAATTCTTCTTTCACTTATGGTTGTAAACCTTAAGTAACTCCACTGCAGTCAATGGTGTTGCTTGGATTTATAATGTTGCAACTAATCGGTGAATTCCATTCTATCTTCCGTAGGCCCTATGCCAGCAGAACCTCTGCTGTGCATGGGGGGCAGGATTTAGGCTGCCCCAGGGTGTGCTTCTGGAAAGGGCAGAGCCCAGCTCCTTGGGATCTGCATCTGAAGCAGCAGCTTGAGACAAGCTTGGGACAGAGAAGAGCTGTGGATGAAAAGTGCTACGAAATGCTTGTTCTCATCTAGGATTCTTGTTCTTATCAGTTTTCAGAATGGAGAGAGGCAAATAGTGGTTTCCCTCTGGGGTCTGTACTGGGACCAGTCCTATTCAACATACTCATAAATGATCTGGAAAAAGGGGTAAACAGTGAGGTGGCAAAATTTGCAGATGATACAAAGCTACTCAAGATAGTTAAGTCCCAAGTAGACTGAAAAGTTACAAAAGTATCTCACAAAACTGAATGACTGGGCAACAAAATGGCAGATGAAATTCAGTGTTGATAAATGCAAAGTAATGCACATTAGAAAACATCATCTCAGCTATCTATATAAAACGATGGGGTCTAAATTAGCTGTTACCACTCAAGAAAGAGATCTTGGAGTCATTGTGGATAGTTCTCTGAAAGCATCCACTCAATGTGCAGCGGCAGTCAAAAAAGAAATCAGAATGTTGGGAATCATTAAGAAAGGGATAGATAATAAGACAGAAAATATCATATTGCCTCTATATAAATCCATGGTACGCCCACATTTTGAATACTGCATGCAGATGTGGTCACCCCATCTCAAAAAAGATATACTGGAATTGGAAAAGGTTCAGAAAAAGGCAACAAAAATGATTAGGGGTATGGAATGGCTTCCGTATGAGGAGATATTAATAAGACTGGGAATTTTCAGCTTGGAAAAGAGACAGCTAAGGGGGGGATATGATAGAGGTTTATAAAATCATGACTGGTGTGAAGAAAGTAAACGAGGAAATGTTATTTACTCCTTCTTATAACACAAGAACTAGGGGTCACCAAATGAAACTAATAGGCAGCAAGTTTAAAACAAACACAACTAAGTAGTTTTTCATACAATGAACAGTCAACCTGTGGAACTCCTTGCCAGAGGATGTTGTGAAGGCCAAAACCACAACAGGGTTCAAAAAAGAACTAGATAAGTTCATGGAGGATAGGTCCATCAATGGCTATTAGCCAGGATGGGCAGGGATGATGTCCCCTAGCCTCTGTTTGCCAGAAGCTGGGAATGAGCAACAGGGGATGGATCACTCGATTACCTGTTCTGTTCATTCCCTCTGGAGCACCTGGCATTGGCCACTGTCAGAAGACAGGATACTGGGCTAGATGAACCTTTGGTCTGACCCAGTCTGGCTGTTCTTATGTTATGTTTGATAGTCTAGTTAAAGCACAGGGCTGGGATACCGGACACCTGGGTTCAATTCCCAGTTCTGCCCCTGACTTTAGGCTAGTTGTTCAATCTCTCGGTGCTTTCACCTGCACAGGGATTGTGGTAGATCTCAGAGGCCATTAATGCTGTAAGGTAGGAGTAGCTTCCTTGGAGCAGCTCCATATTGTTCTCTCTGCCTCATAGGAAAGATTCTTTCCTACTTCCCATCCCCCCTCCCCAGTGACCTCACCAGTGTCCAGCCACATTATGGAGGTCATGTGATAGGGCATGGCTTTGTGCACAGAAGCAGCATATGGTACCTTAATTCTGAATTCTCTCCCCTCTCACTCTCTAATAGACAAACACACATAGTCTACTGAGAATCATACATCATACCAGGCATCGTAGAGTGAAGTTCCCAGATCTGGCTCAATCTGATGAATCCACAAATATCTGGGATGGCCCCATCAGCGACACAGGTAGGGTCGAGGCGTGCACCTCTTTGCATGTCGACAGAGTTTGAGAGCATGATGTGTGTTTTTGTCCATCCTGGTGACACGGCTGCAGAGCATGCAATGCTGCTTTTGAATTTAGTGGGTAATTGGAGGAAGGCCAGACCTCAGTGAGATTATGGCATTTCCACAAAGTCGAGCCACTTTATGCTATATATAATATAGATGAATATTAATTTTCTTCAAAGACAGTTGAAGCAGCCACATGTTTTACCTGGCAAATGTATTCAGGGTGACTCATTCCAAGAACACTCTGAAAAATCCCCACCTCCCTTTTACCTCTAGGAAATTCCCTTTTCATGGGAATGAAAATCACAGCTCCCACGCCCACAGATTTCAGGGCCTTGGCCCTTCGAAAGGCTACAGAGACTAATCAGCCTTGCAGCAAACGCAACGCTTTCCCCATCCGGATCGTATTTTTCAATCTGAACATTTTTATGGTAGGCTTAAGCGACTTCCTATGTTCCTGTTGTTGCTTTTAATTTTTTCCTACTTTGGGTGAAACCCCTGCAGGGGGAACTGCACAGGGGGAAAAAGAGAGAGAGAGAATAAATAAATAATGAAGAAAATGTTTCTCTTTCCCCTCCCAATGTAATGAATGTATGGAAAGCTTTAAGCTGCAGCAGTATTTTGACACTGTGCACAGTACTGCTCTCTCTCCACCCCCTATTCCTTTGAGGTTCATCTTTCAGACCACAGCTCTGTTCCACTGCCAACTTGTTGGAAGTGTTTAGTGACTGGAGAACTGTTGCCTGCTCTCTTCAGAACTTCACACTTCATTTTTCCAGATCCCTGCGAGCAGCAGCAAATATTTCACCAGCCTGGTTTGCTGGCTACTACCATAAATCAGACTTAGAATGCAAAAAAATATCCAGGCCTGTCAAGGCATTAAGCTTTTATTTTCAGGCTGAATCCAGTGGTAAATGAGGGCTTGTATTTTCCTTTAAAACTGTAAAGGGATTTTAAGGATTGTCGTTGGACAGTGGCCAGATCCAAAAGATACAATGCAGAATGTAACTGGTTAGAGGAGATTTGAAAAAGTCTTAAGTATGAAAAATGGCTTTTCTTAAAGGTTTTTCAATGAAATGTGAAACTGGGCTTGAATTTCGTAAAGGCTTTGGGCATAGACTGCTTATGAGGAAAGCAAGAGGAGAAACACAAGAGGAAGATCTTTCTGGAAGTATAAGAGGCTATTTGTTCAGGCAAATGGGCCCATTCATTAGCCCATTACCTGCCACTATTGTCAATGTGACAGTGAGGAAAAACTGAGTAGACAGATTTATTTTCTTGACAGTAATTGCTTGAAAATTCAGATGTACACTAGGACACCTAGTGCAAAGCGATTGTGGAAATACACTGAAGCAAGCTTGCAAGGTGCAATAAGTCAGGAATCTTGCTCTCAGTGCGGATGCTGTAGAGAGAACAGGAGTAGACCGGAGGCTGGCTTTTTAAAAAAAAATAAAAGCCTCTTGCAGCAAAGAAGCAGAACCCCCCTGCTCTGCTATTCATTACTGCAAGCAAACAGCAGCATGGCTTAGTGAATAGACGCTAGACCGGTAGTCTGGAAATCTGGGTTGTATTTCTCTGCAACTGACTTGCTGCGTGGCCTTGGTCCATTAAGTTTTAGAAATCTGGTGCCTGAATGCCCTAATTTGCATATTTGATTAATTTAACTTATTTTCCCAATTTAAATGATAACAAGTGTCCCGATTACTTGAAAGGAAGCCTGGCAAGGCTCTCTCCAGCATGGAATGAACTTTCTGAACACAGGAATTGCTGTGCCCCTGACAGGCTCCCTGGGTTGGTGTCCTGGTAACTCTGGTGGCTCTGTGGGTTCTGCCCTTGGTTACTCCTTGTCCTAGGCAGTGAGTGGAGGGCCTGTGGTTGAGTTGGTGGCCCACGGTATGGGCTGCTGCTTGCCCTGGGATGGAAGGGGGATCTGGCTGGGCTGGCAGCCCCTAGCTGCTGACTAGCCCTGGCTGACCCCTTGCTCACTGGCTGAGGTAGAGGAGCAGGCTCTAGTCAGCTGCCTCCCAGCATCCCTGCCCAATGACAGCTGCTTCACACATGGACCTCTATTCTCAGGGCAAGTCACTTAATCTTCCCAGGCATCAGTTTCCCCATCTCTAAAATGGGGAGGATGATACCTCCCCTCCTTTGTGATGTGCTTTGAGAGCTAGACATGAAAGTGCTACATAATTGCTAATTCTTCTTAATGGTATCATCCAGGGTGGCCTTGTGGTTGAAACACTGGTCTGGGCTCAGACCCTAGCCCTGCCACAAAATCCCAGTGGGAGACTTTGGGCAAATCACGTCACTGCTCTGTGCCTCCGTTTCCCATCTGTGAAATGGGGATAACGAAATCTACTATGCACAGGTGTAATGAGGCTAAACTGATGGACATTTCAAGGTGCTCAGACATCATGGCCATAGAAAAGCCGCCAACTACATACAATTTTGCAAATATATTGGAATCAATTTTTCTTTTATGGGGACAAAGAGCCCTTTCCCAGTCTGCATGCTGGACAACTGCACCCGTACATAGCATGTCAATTTTGTAGCAGGCAGGGTATCTGCTTCAACAAGGGCTGAAAGCAAAAACGACTGCAATTCAGATTAAACCAACATGATAGGCTATGGTTGTTTACTCTCACTTTGCCTGATGCTGCTTTTCCTGATACCCACAGCACTTGGGATAATAATGAACAGCACTTTTAGATGGCTTCACAAACATTAACTAATTATCACACACACACAGACACACCTTGAGCAGGTAGGTCGGGTTAGCTTCTTTAGCCGCAATTGACAAGCATAGAGAAGCTGAGTGACTTGCCGGCTGCCACACACACTCAGGCCCTAAGAAGGTAGGGGCAGGGGCTGTCTTCTTTATGTTTGTAAAGGATCTTATACACTCAGGGTGTTCTGTCCATAACAAATAATAACCAAAAATAAGGGAACTGATTATATTTGGAGAGACTGATTGGTGGTAAATAAAATTACTGAAGCCACAGGAGAAAAATGGTGATGACAGATACCTAACTCTTGTTCCTTTTTATGACCAGAATGATTGCCAAGGGGCTTATTCCCAAACAGATGGCATGTCTGTGAACGAGCTACATAATTTAAGATTTCTTTCCGGGACGAGGATGCTGTGGATTTGCTCACTGGATTCACAAAGATAATCTTTCATGTGCTCTTTGCATGCCTGGAGAGAGAGAAGGGGCATCTCCAGGCACATGTGTCCCATGCTGAGCCAGAGGCATTCCCAGTTAAAGACATATCCAGCCTGCATCCCCTTCTCCCAGTTCTCCTGAGGTCTCTGACTCGCCTCTCCTTGCTGGGTCTGATCTGAATGCTTTCCTTTTTATGTTTCCTCACTGCTGCCCGCTACATTTGTTGCAAAATTTCCCACCTCCTCTGACCTTGCTGCTGCTGCGTCTTGGGTGTTCTGTATTTGAGGCTGCTTCAGCAGCAGGCTCTGAGTCAATTAATTTTCCAAATTATAGCTAACTCAGCAAGCCGTTCACAAGCAGCAAAGTGGGGAGGCTAGTTTTGCTGGAGGAAAAGGAGTTTAATTGCTGGATTTTTTTTAGCTTGGAGTATGGTGAGGGCAGGCAGGAATGGATGGGTGCTACTAAGCACAACAACTTTCCAGATACATTTAGGGTGCATGCACCAGATTTACAATCAGTAAAGGGACTGACTTTCCTCTCACTAGGAGAATCGGGCCCTGAGAAAAAAAAATTCCTCTACCTTTAGAATTGTTGCAGGGTTTCGCAATTGTGGGGGGAAACAGGCAGATCTTGCCTTCAGTGGAGTTGCTCCTGACTGACACTGGTGTAGGGCAGAATTAGGGCAGATCTCTTGCTATATTTTTAATAGCACTGAGCACACTGATGGTGCTTAACAAATATATTAGTTAATAATCATACTAACTAACTTGAGAAAGAAGGTTTGCTGGTCAGGGTGTTAGCCTTGATATGGGAGATCTCTGCTCACTACCCTGCTCCACCATAGACTTCCTGTGTGACCCAGGCAAATCACTTAGAGCCAAATCTTTAGAAGGACCTAGACACCTAACTCCCATTAATTTCAAAGGGAGTTAGGTGCCTAAATACCTTTAAAAATCTGGCCCTTAGTCTTGCTGAATCTAAGGTCCTCATCAGTAAAATGGGAATATAACAACAGTGCCTTACATCCCAGGGGTGTTGAAAAAATAAATACATTAAAGATTATAAGGTGCTCGGTTGCCATAGTAATGGCAGGGCATATAAGAACTTTTGATAAATAATAACGTAAACACTCTTTCTCTGTGGTTGTCACTATGTAATTACAGTGGTTTTTTTAAATGATTTTAATCAGTCATCTTATTTGTCTATCGCTGCTGTGTAACATGGAGATTTAGAAGCACAGTACCTAAGTGTGTGTGTGAAATGAACAACTTTGCACCTTCTCTCATTAAAATATATGACACAGACTTACCTCGCCCTTCAATTTAACAAAAACAGTGGTTGCCACAGAAGAATCTGTAAGCATATATGTTACACCCTTTGAGCCAGATTCATCATTGCTCCGTGTAGTCATTGATTCTAGTGCAAGGTTGGAGCACAACAGTCGGGGCTGAATTATCTTCTGATGTAAATGACACAACTCCATTGAAGTCAATGCAGCCACGCCCCCTTACTCCAGCAGAGAGTTTAACCTGGCCTTTCTGATTTGATAGCATTTTCCCTCCACTTTGCACAGGGGTAAAGGACCGTACAAGATGCAGAGCAATAGTGAGTCTCTCGCCTCCAGATTATATCCATCAGTGTAACAGAGGCTGGACGTATAGTGTCTTTCTGGACCAAATCCAGACCTGACTTGCATTGACTTCAGTGGAGTTCTATGGAATGTAAATCAGGGTGGCATATTGAACGCTTTGTATATCGCCTCTTGATTTTAATAATAAATTGGCTTATTTATTAGAAACATTATGGTTTCAGTGCACTGATACTCTTTGAAGAACACCGTGCTAGGGTTTTCTTCACTTTAGTAAAATCTGTCCTTGGTGCCATCTGTCTCTTTGGCAGCCTTCTCTAGCAGTTATCTTGGCTTTTTAGAAGTTGCCTCTGGGTTTGTCATCTGGTTAGGCTGTTTGCTTGTCTGGGTAGTGAGGTCCCTTAAGACTGCAGCATCCTTTTATCTCACCTTGGCTTCATTCTGAGCCATTCACACAATTGCATCCCTTTGGAAATGTGCTTCTGCACAAACCCCTCGGGAGATCTGGGAATGACGTGTGCACTGCATTGTGGGTAATATACATGTACTGTTGGTATGTCCAGGCATGTTTTGCAGGAAACTCAATGTGTCTGTCACTCTTCAGTTAGTTTTAGTTAAGGTGAAGGCCCTCTGTGACACAGTTCCTCTGTCTAGGACAAGAAAACATTTTTAAAGAGTGCACACACTTAAAATATCCTCACATGTCATCCAGCCCCAAATTGGCCACCTCCAAATGTGTCCTCAAAAGTTTGATGCATGTAAGAGCTGGGGATGGCCTTTTCAGAAGTGTTTAGCATGGGCCTAATTCTTCTCCCCCTGAGTTCAACCAAAACTGAGCACTTTGGGGAATGCCACCCTATGATCTAAGGGCCAGATCCAAGACTGGTGTAAATGGGCACAGGTCCATTGATGCTGAGGCTGTTCATAATGGATGCTACAGAATAGTAATCTTCCCAAATACAGCGTATGTTCGAGTGGAATGTAGAAGCCCCAATCAGGGTTCAAGGCCTCATTGTGCTAGGCAGTGTATGTACGTACATGAGCACACACACTAAAATAATAGTCCCTGTCATGCTGAAGTGCAGTCATTCCTGGGGGTGGGGGAGGTGTTTAGTGGAGGTGGTGGGCTGAATTGGAAGGCACCACTAAATTTCCACGCAGGATACTAAATAAATAAATAAAGACAGTGGTAGATTGTCTTCTCATCACTGAGTTCCTTTTTGCCTTTAGTCTCTCAGCTATAAATAGGAGAGTCTTTGTTCTGTACCCTTCGGATCATAGCTACAAACATGAACTGTGGAAGACTCTCTCAAGTCTTTCCATGTTCCTTAGTTGTTCTCCTGCGAGGAGGTCATTACACAAACAAACAAGCTGCTTTGTTTGTTCTTTCTCTGAAGTCACAATTTCTTCCATTAAATGTTTATGCATTCCGGAGTCAAGTAACTTGACTTGCTTCTTGGGAACCCAAGGGTGGTGATTCACACTACTTTCTTATGAATTTGAAGATGCATGCTGGATGGGTTTGGTTAATGATGTAATTAGCCTGTTTTTAGTTGAGGCTTAACCTTTTGCTGAAATCAAAACACAACTAACATTTATTTTGGTACTAATGGGGGAATATTTTCTTAAATAGTAAATTCAGTGCTGGTGGATGGATGCAGACTTGGCAGCCTTTCAGGCTGCGAGCCTGATCCAGAGTCCCAGTGACGTTAATGGGAATCATTCCATTTTACTTTCACTCACGCCCTATGATCTAGCCATAGAACAGGTAAGGCAGTGCAGGCTTCCCACACAACGTGCCACCAATGTCCTCAACTCTGACCTGGAGGAAATGCGAGAATAACTTAATGGCCCAATCAGCCCCTGGGCTCTTTTTTGGAATGTTCAACCAGGGATTCTAATTATAGTGTGGGCTTCTGTGTTATGCAGGGACCAGGTGAGAGCACCAAACAGCTTGGTCACTACTGACTTGGGCTAGATTTGATCCAGTGACGTAGAGGCATGGAATCCATTCCTGATGCACATTCATTCACTGCTTTTCAGCCTTCTCACTTACTCATTCATCTGTGTAGCTGTTTTTCCCCCTTATTTTTATCTCCCCTGTTCAGTTCATCCTGATTTCCCCCGATTTTTTTTTTAATATACAAAAGAACTAAATTCTATAAACCCCTCAGTATTGCTATCCGGCCTTTTTTTTTTTTTTCAACTTGGCATCATTTATGAAGTTTCCCTTTGTACACTTTCCTGTTCCTGTATTTCAGGCCTTCAAGTATCGTATGCAATAACCAAACTGTGGTTTTCCCATGGAATTGTATTGTATTGATGGCAACTGTTGTAATGCATTTTCATATCAGGATGATGTCTGATAAAAGAAACTTTATAGTGTGTGCTGCACAAAAATCTCTGTGCTACACTAGATGGTGCAGAGTGTATCTGTGTATATGTTGTGGAGAGCAATCCTGTGTTGGACTGGGGAGTGGACAAGGTAACCTAATAGGCTTTTTTTACCTGCAGTTTGGATGATCAATTATTACAATATAGGTGCACGTAGGACCGTAACTTCAGCAGTGATTTGTGTGTGTGTGTGTGGTTTAATTTTGGAATAGCTGAGCTCATGGTTCAATGCAGAATGTTATTTCCATCCTCAGTTCAGTGTCCCATCTGTCTCCACAAGTATCTACTTGGCTGCTGCAGTTATGCTCTGATGGGGCAGTCTGATTTGCCTTTTCTGCCATTGAGAGCAGTGTGTGGGAGTTCAGCTCCCCATCAAATCATAGCTTCTGGCTACAGAACTTCTATTTGTGGAGCAGTGGTGCTTAGTGGCCTCAGTCAGGAATCAGGGCATGATTGTGGTAAGCACTGTACGGACAAGTAAAACAATGACAATCTGCACCGAACAACCCATGGCTTAGCTTTCACTCTGTTTTGTTAGCAGCCCAGAAGAGAAGGCGATTTGTGGACCAGCACCTTCTCCAGCGGCTAGGGATGGCTAATTCTCAAAAATCTATCAGGCTGGCTTCTCTTTTCCCGTCTTTGTTTCAGCGCTGTCACCTCACCTCAAGAATCTCAGCCAGCAGCGCCTCCTATCATTGAGTACTGCCTGTGGAAATCTCTCTATGGAATGTGCATGCTCTGTCTTTGATTGTGGGGATCAAAGTACACAACCTGGCCTACTAATGCAAAACGCCCACCTGGCAACAAGTGGCCTGCTACAAGGTACAGACTCCGTTTAAGAACTGAGCCTGTAGTTTGTCATTTACTCCAAATCTGATATGATTTCTTGGTTGGTTGGTTGATTTCTTTGCCCTCTGCTGCTTACGGAAATGTGCAGTATGGAAATTGGCCTTTGTTTTAGGTGCCACCTGTTTCCATTACACATCATCCCTACCAGTACTTGTGGTCTAGTTTATTAATTGGTTCATAATTTAACACTCTTTTAGATTTCAGCTCTTTTGTCATTTCAGCATCCACTTCTCTCATTTGAGATACAGTTTGCTTCCCTTTCTATGCTTTCCTGAGCTTTTGATCCTCTTATGTTTAACTTAGCTTGTGAGTTGTCGCATTGCAGCTCTGTTTTCATGTGTCTCCTATTACTTCCTTTACCCTTCTTGTCTCCTCTCTTTTGCGATGTCTTCTCTTCCTGGGCTTTCTCTCCTTGTTCAGTTTTGCTTTATGACAGGGAGAAATTAGCATTGGGGAAACTAAGTTTAGGTTTTGTAAGGACTCAACCACTCCCAGTCTTTATTTAGGCCTAATCTGATGGTATCTAGTTTACTTTGATAGTATCTAATTCCAGTTCTGCTGCTTCATGTTGGAGTCTGTTTTTGAAATTTTTTTGTTGAAGAATTGCCACTTTGAGGTGTGTTATTGAGTGACCAGAGAGATTGAAGTGTTCTCCTCAAAGTGGCAATTCTTCAACAAAAAAACTTCAAAAACAGACTCCAATGTGAAGCTGCAGAACTGGAATTAATTTGCAAACTAGATACCATCAGATTAGGCCTGAATAAAGACTAGGAGTGGTTGGGTCCTTACAAAACCTAAGCTTAATTTCCCCAATACTAATTTCTCCCTACTGTTCAGGGGCGGCTCTACCTTTTTGGCCGCCCCAAGCAGTCATGCGCGGGAGGTGCCCCAGAGCCGCGGGAGCAGCGGACCTCCCGCGGGCATGACTGCAGAGGGTCCGCTGGTCGTGCGGCTCGGCTGGACCTCCCGTGGCTGCGGACGGTTCGCAGGTCCGGCGGCTCCGCTTGAGCTGCCGCAGTCATGCCTGCGGGAGGTCCAGCTGAGCCGCGGGACGAGCGCCTCCTCCGCAGTCATGCCTGCGGCAGGTCCGGTCGTCCCGGGGCTCCGGTGGACCTCCCGCAGGCATGACTGCAGCAGGTCCACCGGCCCAGCCTGCCGCCCCCCCGGGAAAGGGCCACCCCACGCGCATGCTTGCCGCGCTGGGGTCTGGAGCTGGCCCTGCTACTGTTACTCACACCTTCTTGTCAACTGTCTGTAATGGGCCACGCTCTTACCACTTCAAAAGTTATTTTTCCTCCCTTGGTATCCTGCTATTAATTGATTTATGTCGTTAGACTGACCTAACACTTGGTAAAGCACCCCCATCCTTTCATGTATTTATACCTGCTCCTGTATATTTTACTTCATACATCTGATGAAGTGGGTTCTAGCCCATGAAAGCTTATGCCCAAATAAATTTGTTAGTTTCTAAGGTGCCACAAGGACTCCTCATTGTTTTTGCTGAAATCTCTTTGTTCCTCACCACTTTAAAAATGGAGTCTCTTACTGCCTTGCTTTGTCACTGTCTGGACTGTCACACCAAATTCATAATCCTCATCATTTCTGGTTTCTGGGGCATTTGATGGGACTAACTTTTTTTCATTTCTTTTTTTGCAAAACTCCATCTTTTCAGGGTTTATCCATCACCTCCTGAATTTATTGGTAACGAAACAAGACTGCCATCTTAAAACTGAGACTAAGACTACAGCAAATCTGATAAATGTTTTTAGACTTTGCACCACAGAATCCACATCTCTCTAATAGTATATATTTCTGGGAGAGGGGATTTATTGTAGCGGTAAGAACATGGGACTGGGAATCAGGAGACTCCTAAGTTATCTTCCAGCATCTACAAAAGACTTGTTGTAGGATGTTGGGTGAGTCACAGAGTTGGTTCAATCTTATCTCCAGTTGTTTGATTTCAAGAACTAAACTAATAACTTGGCAGACGTCATGATCAACATGACAATGTCCTTAGAAGAAAATGATACATGGTTAATTCGATGGGTCCAAGTCCTCGGAGTTCCAAAACATTTGGAAAGTTAGCTCTCCACAGACTAAGCTTCCCTGAGAAGCTCAGGGTAGAATTACCACATGCTTGGGCTAGGGATAGCTCAGTGGTTTGAGTATTGGCCTGCTAAACCCAGGGTTGTAAATTCAATCCCTGAGGGGGTCACCTAGGGAGCTGGGGCAAAATCAGTACTTGGTCCTGCTAGGCAGAGGGCTGGATTTGCTGACCTTTCAGAGTCCCTTCCAGTTCTATGAGATAGGTATATCTCCATATATTAAAAATAAATGCTAAACCCATTTCTAATGGAAATAACACACACCCTCCAAGGCTTTGTAGATAAGTCAACATTTGGAAGCTAAATAGAGGAAAGCTTTTATTAGCCGTTTGAAAATAATTAAACTTCTGGATGGCTTTATATTGAGAAAGACAGTGTGCGCTTTGGATCCTCGGGTGAGGTTACTATCTAGATGTAGCTAAGCCTAAACTGCCCCCCTTTTCTCAGTCCCATAACATAGTGAGGAGTGTCGAGTGGCATTAGTGCAAGTTGAATCAATAAAAAACTTTCAGGTGAATCAGTGGGACAGAAATGAAAGAGGTGAACCTCACAGGGTCCTTGTCACCTTAGTTGAGGTTCTGTAAAATAT
The DNA here is from genome assembly GCF_016161935.1 of Mauremys reevesii. NCBI lineage: Eukaryota > Metazoa > Chordata > Testudines > Geoemydidae > Mauremys > Mauremys reevesii. The sequence continues at coordinate 194,278,467 of NC_052625.1, forward strand.
GAAATGAGTAGAAATGTTTCAATGAATTAAAAACAAAAGCTGTAACCATTCCCTTGCTCTGAACTCACAACAAACAGTGATGTTTTTCTCTGTAAACCAAGCCACTTTACCTACACTTTGTGTTTGTGAAGCACTAGTCTTACCTGGGGCACTGTATAAACGAATACCAATCACAATGCTTATAGGAGCCCATTCTGTACCAACCTGAAACAGAGAGAGTCAGACCCACTGCCCAAGATGGGGAAGTGCAAACTGAGAATGTAAAAGCAACTAATGAGGCCAGACTCGCGTGGCTCAGTCCTGTACCCCCTTGCTATTCAGCATCTATGTGAAGCGGTTTGGCAGCTGGTGAAACAGCAGGGGCTACGGTGCCAGCAATACATCGATGGCGCTCAGGCAGTGCATCTCCGTTACATCAGATGTCAACAGCAAGATCTCCTTAGACAAAATCGGCAGTTGGGTGCAGGCAAGTGGCAAAAACGAAACCCCGACAAGACTGAGAAAATGTGTCACCTCTATAACATTCCAGTACTGATGGCATCTGCCTGCTGACTCTTAATCTAGTTCACCACCTTGAGAGCCGTTTGAACGCCTCATTGTTGCCGGATGTTCAAATAGCTCTGATGCCCCCCCCCCCCCAAAAAAAAGTCTGTATCCCTCTGCATGTGGCAGAAGATTATGCCCCCATATGCATGCGCACACCTCGCCACAGTGATCCGTGCATTTGTGATCTCTAGGTTTGATTATTGCAAGTCATTTTATCTAGGGTTGAAGCCGCACCTCTGAAAAAGCTTCCTCTTGTACAAAGAGCAGCAGCCAGTGCAGGAGACAACACCAGCTGCTGTGATCACATCACGCTGTGCCCAAGCTGCCCATTGAATCTGAAGTCTAGTTCAAGGTCTCTCTCCTGATAGTCAAAGCCCTCCATAGCATCAGCCCCAGCTATCAGTGAGATCGCCTCTCTCCCTGCAGCCATGACCGCCCACAACAACATTGCACTGGCTTAATGGAACTGCTGAGCAATAAGGGGAACTCTTATGAGTCACCATCTCTTGAAGTCTCCAAACCAGGACTGGATGCCTTCCTGGAAGATGTGCTTTAGCCAAACGCAAGTTATTGGTCTCAATACAGGGGTAACTGGGTGACATTCTATGGCCCATATTATACAGGAGTTCAGACTTAATGATCTAATGGACCGTTCTGGCCTTAAAATCTATGAATCTGAGTGAAAAATTGTTAGGAGATGTGTTCCTGGAGTAAGGAACTTACTCCTGCAACAGAAACGAATGGTATCTGCATTCAGACCTAAGTGCAAAACTCATTTCTTCAACATAGCTCTCCCACAATACATTTTTCAAACTCTCACACAGTTCTACAACACACAGGTTCACTTTCACACAGAAACATAAAGGCCCCCCCACAAAAAAACTCACAAAAAACCAAAACCCAAATACTGTGTAATCAAACTATTTTTCCCCAGGATGGGAAGGAAACGAGTGTGAGAGGTTTCAGAGTAGCAGTCATGGTACTTGTGGCACCTTAGAGACTAACAAATTTATTTGAGCATAAGCTTTCGTGGGCTACAGCCCACTTCTTCAGATGCATAGAATGGAACATATAGTAAGGAGATAGATATATATATACATACAGAACATGAAAAGGTGGAAGTAGCCATATCAACTCTAAGAGGCTAATTAATTAAGATGAGCTATTATTAGCAGGAGAAAAAAAACTTTTGTAGTATAATCAAGATGGCCCATTTCGGACAGTTGACAAGAGGTGTGAGGATACTTAACACGGGGAAATAGATTCAATCTGTGTAATGACTCAGCCATTCCCAGTCTCTATTCAAGGCTAAAATTAATGGTATCTAGTTTGCATATTAATTCAAGTTCAGCAGTTTCTCACTGGAGTCTGTTTTTGAAGCTTTTTTGTTGCAAAATTTTCACCTTCAAGTCTGTTACTGAGTGACCAGAGAGGTTGAAGTGTTCTCCTACTGTTTTTGAATGTTATGATTCCTGATGTCAGATTTGTGTCCGTTTATTCTTTTGCATACAGACTGTTCGGTTTGGCCAATGTACATGGCAGAGGGGCATCGCTGGCACATGATGGCATATATCACATTGGTAGATGTGCAGGCGAATGAGCCCCTGACGGCGTGGCTGATGTGATTAGGTCCTATGAAGGTGTCACTTTAATAGATATGTAGACAGAGTTGGCATCGGGCTTTGTTGCAAGGATAGGTTCCTGGGTTAGTGTTTTTGTTGTGGGGTTGCTGGTGAGTATTTGCTTCAGGTTGGGGGGCTGTCTGTAAGTGAGGACTAGTCTGTCTCCCAAGATCTGTGAGAGTGAGGGATCATCTTTCAGGATAGGTCGTAGATCTTTGAGGATGCACTGGAGAGGTTTTAGTTGGGGGATGAAGGTAACGGCTAGTGGCGTTCTGTTATTTTCTTTGTCGGGCCTGTCTTCTAGTAGGTGATTTCTGGGTACTCTTCTGGCTCTGTCAATCTGTTTTTTCACTTCAGCCGGTGGGTATTGTAGTTTTAAGAATGCTTGACAGAGATCTTGTAGATGTTTGTATCTGTCTGAGGGATTGGAGCAAATGTGGTTGTATCTTAGAGCTTGGCTGTAGACAATAGATAGGTGTGTTCTGGATGGAATCTGGAGGCATGTAGGTAAGTATAGTGGTCAGTAGGTCTCCGGTATAGGGTGGTGTTTATTTGAGCATCGCTTATTAGCACGGTAGTGTCTAGGAAATGGACCACTTGTGTGGATTGGTCTAGGCTGAGGTTGATGGTGGGATGGAAATTGTTGAAATCATGGTAGAATTCCTCAAGGGCCTCCTTCCTATGGGTCCAGATGATGAAGATGTCGTCAGTGTAGCGCAAGTAGAGTAGGGGTGTAGGGGACAAGAGCTGAGGAAGCATTGTTCTAAGTCAGCCATAAAAATGTTGGCATACTGTGGGGCCATGCAGGTACCCATAGCAGTGCCGCTGACTTGAAGGTATATATTGTCCCCAAATGTGAAATAGTTGTGGGTGAGGACAAAGTCACAAAGTTCAGCCACCAGGTTTGCTGTGAAATTATCGGGGATACTATTCCTGATGGCTTGTAGTCCATCTTTGTGTGGAATGTTAGTGTAGTGGCCAGGATGGTGTTTTCCGGAAGATCACCGATGGATTGTAGTTTCTTCAGGAAATCAGGGGTGTCTCGAAGATAGCTAGGAGTGCTGGTAGCGTAGGGCCTGAGGAGAGAGTCCACATAGCCAGACAATCCTACTGTTAGGGTGCCAGTGCCTGGGATGATGGGGTGTCCAGGATTTCCAGGTTTATGGATCTTGGGTAGCAAATAGAATATCCCTAGTCGGGGTTCTAGGCATGTGTCTGTACAGATCTGTTCCTGTGCTTTTTCAGGGTGTTTCTTGAGCAGATAGTGTCATTCCTTATGGTAATCCTCAGTGGGATCAGAGGATAATGGCTTATAGAAGGTGGCATTAAAGAGCTGCCTAAACGAATGTTCATTTCGTTTAGGGCACACCTCGCCCACCCTCCACCCCGGGCCCTCTGGACCTTTTCATCAGGCCCCTGATGAAAAGGTCAGGCCCCTGCCCCGTGGACTCAACTGCCCCCTCCCCGCCCTTTCTCCGTAAGCCGGCTGCACAATCTGCTGCCGGTCCGCTTCCAAACCGCGCCAAGGAAACATCTCTACACGCTCGTGCTCCACACCCTTCACTTCCTCACCCTCGTGTCCCCCCCCCGACACAAATTGGCGGGATCTCCTGCCACCTCTGGAGGGTGAGGAGCCCCGGTGGGCCAGCCTATACTCCACCCTGGTCCTGAGGTCCGCCAGGGATATCAGCTGGTGGCTCCTTCATGGGGCCGTGAGCACGGGCATGTATTTGGCGTGGTTTACCCCTGTCCAAGACACCTGCCCCTTCTGCGGCATGAGGGAGACCCTGGCGCACGTTTACTTAGAGTGCACCGGGTTGCAGCCCCTATACCGGCTCCTCACGAACATACTGTTGCATTTCTGGCTGCACTTTTCCCCTCACCTCCTTCTCTTTGCACTCCCTATCTGTAGCCCCACAAAGTCACGGGACCTCCTGGTCAACCTCCTCCTAGCCCTGGCTAAAACGGCCATCTACAAAACCAGGGAGAGGAGGTTGGCCGATGGAGACTCCGGTGACTGTGGGGCTTGTTTCCGATCCTCTGTCCGTTCACGCATCCAGGCAGAGTTCCTCTGGGCAGCGTCCACTGGCTCCCTTGACGCCTTCGAGGAGCAGTGGGCGCTGTCTGGGGTTCTCTGCTCGGTGTCCCCGTCAGGATCCCTTCTTATGACCCTCTGACCGCACTCCTGTCCCTGTTCTTTTATTAGTTGTCCCCCAAACTCAGTTGGGTTTTGAGGTCCTGTAGATCCTCCCCTTAGGCTGGGGGTGGGGATCCTTTAGCAGTGGGTGGGCCTCCGCCCACCCACTTCCTGGAACCCAATAAAAAAAGCCTCTTGTCCATATTCCAACTTATTCCTGATGACGACAGGACCTCCATTGTCGGCCTTTTTTTATTATGATGTCAGAGTTGTTCCTGAGGCTGTTGATGGCACTGTGTTGTGAGAAGTTATTATTTCTATTCTTAAATCATAGAATCATAGGACTGGAACAGACCTCGAGACATCATCTAGTTCAGTCCCCTGTACTCATGGCAGGGCTAAGTATTATCTAGACCATCACTGATGGGTGTTTGTCTAACCTGCTCTTAAAAATCTCCGATGATGGAGATTCCACAACCCCCCAGGCAATTTATTCCAGTGTTTAACCAGCCTGACAGTTAGGAAGTTTTTCTTAATGTCCAACCCTAAACCACCCTTCCTGCAATTTAAACCCATTGCTTCTTGTCCTATTCTCCGAGGTTAAGAAGAACATTTCTTCTCCCTAATCCTTGTAACAACCTTTTATGTACTTGAAAACTGTTATCATGTCCCCTCTCAGTCTTCTCTTTTCCAGACTAAACAAAACCATTTTTTTCAATCTTTCCTCATAGGTCATGTTTTCTAGACCTTTACTCGTTTTTGTTGCTCTTCTCTGGACTTCCTCCAATTTGTCCACATCTTTCCTGAAATGTGGCACCCAGAACTGGACACAATACTCCAGTTGAGGCCTAATCAGCGCAGAGCAGAGCGGAATTACTTCTCGTGCCTTGCTTACAACTCTCCTGTTAATACATCCCAAAATGATGTTCGCTTTTTTGCAACAGTGTTATGTTATTGACTCATATTTAGCTTCTGGCTAAATGGCACTTGGAGAATTCAGTAACAGGTGCTGTATGAGTATCTACATACATATTTTTAATATATGGGCCCTGATCCTTGGGTACAGCCAAATGCGCACATGGCTTAAGGGGAGGCAAAAGTGGCTTTACATCACCTGCATGTTCCCCTGATCCTGAGGTAATTGGGAGGCCAGTGTGGTCCCCAGCACTAAGTAAGGTAATCTAAGGGCTGCTTTAGGATTGCACATGCAAAACTGTGTGCTCATGCAGTCATGGTAAATGGGTGCATAAATTCAGCATGCCCATTTGTATGGATGCAGTTAGGAGTCTGCAGTTCTAAAAATCAGATGCAATCTTTCCATCATGTCACAAAGATCATTAATCCACCAGAGCTGTCATCTGTGAACATCACTCAGAGATGAAACACGTAATTGTGAGGCACTGTAACCTACGTCAGCTTTTTCTCCTGGTCAGGGTGTCAAACCATAGTAGTAGAACATATGATGTAACCCTGCTCAGGAACAATATTCTGCACTTCTCTAGCACCTTCCATCCAAGCATGTGAAAGCTCATTGCAAACGTCAATGGTTTTACTGCCATCCCCCCACACTCCTGCCAGGTAGGTATCGTGGTATCAGTGATGCAGATGAGGGACCTGAAGTACAGCAAAGTTAAATGACACACAAGGTCTTCCAGAGAGTCTGTCAAAGAGCTGGGAATTGACCATGTCTCGTGACATCCAGGCTTCCTTCTTAACCAGAAGACTATCCTTCTTCCATCTATTAGAATTACTCTACTGCAACATAATAAGCAGATAAATATAATAGACTAAGAAAAACAAAGGGGGCAGGAGAGGGGAAACAAATAAGAATAGCTCAAAGATGCTGTTTTAAATCGCTGGCTTCAGTTCAGGATTTTACTCTTTTCTATGGCAAGGAATAAGTCATATAAATTCCACGTTAACTGGTATTTTGTACAGTCCCATAAAAGCCAAGGGGCCATGGGTTTTTAAGACCTTTAAACTATAGGGGAAAATTCAAGCCAGTGACTCTATGCTGTGCCAAAAATCCTGAAAGGCATGGAGAGTCATGTAACGCACACAGCAACTGGTTTGAACAGGGATGGAAGCAGAAGTACGAACTGGATTTTCAGTCCAGATTCTGTGATCTTGCTGCCAAACAGGGGTTTGCAAAGCAAAGACCTCTGGAAGATTTCTCATGCTTCTTGGCTTATTCTCCTGGTGTTCATCTTAACAGAAATCAGCTGTTCCCCTTCTCACTTAGCCAGTGTGTTGCAGGATAGAATTTAGCATCTGGTCTGGCTAGTGTTAAAAAAATGAGAACATCCTGCTCTGTTAGGAGAACAGCACCACTGTCAATAAAACGGCAAAGATTATTCAAGATTCCAGAGACCTGCTTGAATTATTCTTTCTTTCCACTTCTTCCTCAATGAATAGAGCCCAGTGCTTGCCTTTCTTATTCCCTGACATTTCCTTCACTTGCATTGTGCTCCTGATTTCCTAGCATTCTGGATCAGGATCATTCTCTTTTTTGGGAGAAGCTGCAGAGTTTATCTCGGAGCAGTTTGATGCAGTAGGATGAGCTCAAGCTACCAAGGACTTGTTTTTTATTTTTGGTGGGGGGTGGGCGTTGTTTATTTTTGAACAACTGCAGAAAGGCAAATGTAAACATCAGTATTTATGCTCCAGTGTGTGTATGTTTAAGTGCACAAATGCCAGAGTCTGTAGGAATAAAAATGACGGGGGACAATTTCAAAGTGAGTTTAGCACCCAATTCCCATTGAATTTCTATGGAATTTGGGCACCTTACTTCTCTGTGCCTGTGAGAATCTGGCCCCCAAATGGCCATATGGTGCCATCAATTTTTAAGAAGTCACCGTTGAAGTCAAAGAAAAATTCTGCGTAAAAAAATCTGATGGAGTGATAAAGCATTAAGCTATTGAGTAATGTCAGCTGAGTTCCTGCTGACGTACACTGATGTAATGACTATCAGAATCCAGCCCGGTTAACCATAGAAATCCTGACAACTTGCTACATAATGTCACATTTAAACTTTGCCATTTTTTCTTTCAAATGTTGGGTTATTCTATCAACGTTTACGCTATATCTTAATGATTCTTTCTATTTGAAAAGGAGAGGCTGAAAATTATGTTACGTGCAGATCAAATTGTATCCTGCTCTTAGCTATATCTTTGTAAATCCAGGGTGAATCTGTTGACAGAGCAGTATTTGGCCTTACGTCTGCATTGTTATTGGCCTGCTCAGCAACTTGCAAACTGGGTTAACTTTCTGTAACTGTGTGGTTTAGAAACACGCTGTTTAAAGAGATACTGGCCAGTGGCTTAGACCCAAACACCAAACTTGTAATAAAAATGGAAATTAAAATAACAAATAGCACGGTTGAAGCACTCAGTAAATATTAACTAATCCTCAAATAACCCCGCAAAGTAAAGAAGTATTCATCTCTCTATTTTACATTTGGGGAAACTTAGGTTATGTAGGGGATCATTAGCAACCCAGAGAAAGATGTTTTGGAGGCAAGTCATTTAACCTTAAATTTGCAAGTGGCTAGTGATTTTTTTAGTGCTGGTTTGGAGGGTGAGGGAGGAGTTGGATGCCCAAATGGAAGGAACAGTTGTTGTTTTTTTTTTTTTTAAAGATCTGAGCCACATGGCCTCTGAAAATCAGACCCTTTTAAGATGACTCAATTTAGGCACCCAAAAGTTGATGCAGTCAACGAGAATTTAGGCATTAAGCTCTCTGCACCTATCTGTTAAATAGGGATAAGAACTCACTGTTTATAGAGGGTGCTGTGAAGATCGATAAATGAACGATTGTGAGGAGCTCAGATACCACAGTAAATGGGGGCCGTGCTACAGAGAGATAGTGGTGTTTTGGAGATAAGTCCTGTTCAGATACTACAGCCATGGAGAGAGATGTATAGTAATCGTGTACCAATAAGAGTGAACCTTGTATTCTCTATTTCTTTCATGTCGTTTTTCGCTCTTAGTTCATGATATGCTACGGGCTGTTTCCTTAGGGTGCTGAGTTGAGCTGCTCAAACTATTCATGCAAACCCCTTTATCTCCCGGACTCAGCCTCTATTCACAAATCGTCTGTGAACAGCTCGCAAGTTTTTAATACATTTGCTTGTTATTTGAAATTGCCCAACATACTTTTTACAAACAAATTTCAGCCTCTGCGTTCTTCTCAAACTGTTCCCTATAAGAATGAATTCAAGTTTGGCTATATGAGCAGTACAGCTGGTTACTTGACTCACATGGCATTTTTTCTATTCCCTGATTGTATACCAGTTCAGTCCTACGCTTTAAATAGTACCAACACTCTGCCCAGGGGTGAACTCCACCCAAAAACATTTGAATAATTTCCCCACTAATTGCCTAGATCTAGTGCTTAGAAGCTTGCAGAATTTGACCAAAATCTGCATATCAGCTGCTTGAATATAGGACTCCATCTTCTCTCCTCTTGTAAAAACATTTTATAATTTATTGTCTGTTTGATGTTAACAGCGAGCTCAGTGTTGAACATAAAGACAGATGCTGTCCCAAAGAGCTTGTTTAGGATACTGAGAAAGTAGATTTAGAGCTTCTGTTCTCCCTCTCACAGCAGAAGAACAATGGGATAGTAAATGAAATTGAAAGATAGCAAATTCAAAATGGATAAAAGGAAATACTTTTTCATTCAGTGCAGAATTATACTGTGGAACTTGCTGCCACATGATGGTGTTGAGGCTAAGTTGTTAATATGGATAATAAAAATGTCCAGAGATTTAACAATTAATGCAAACAAAGTTTTAGAAGAGATAAAAACCTCATGCTCAGGGATGCTGGAACAATTTTTATAATGGGGGTGCTGGGAGCTGTTGAAACAAACTATGAACCCTATATATAATGGAAACCATTTCAAGCCAAGGGGTGCAGCAGCACCCCCAGCACCCCTAGTTCCAGCACCAATGATCATGCTTCAGGGTTTAAGATGGTCTCTAACTACTAGGAATTAGAATGAGACTTTTGTGGGGCAGATTATCTCACATCTGCCTATTGTGGGGTTCTTGCACCTTTGGCCACTGTCGGAGACTGAATACTGATCTAAATGGGCCACTGGTCTGATCCAGTCTGGTAATTCCTATGTTTTCTTCTAGGAAAGCGCATGAGCTTTCAGTTCAAATCCCTTTGTTCCTTCAGCTATCTATGAAGCTCACCTGCATGCTCATCATCCAATTAGAAAGAAACTATTTCTTATGCAAAACAAACTGCTGATGTGCTGTAGATCAGCTTGAAATACTCTGATATTTTCCCCTTCCCTTACGTTTGCACACCCTGAAAGTACAAGTGTCCCTTTTTGTTTGGTGGGCTTGCCTGTGTTCTCAGACCTGTGTCAATCAGGGGAAAAGGCATGAAGTGGAACTGGTCTGAGATCAGACTGGAGCAGATAAGATACAAGGGTGCTTCCTCTCTGAGGTTATAACCAAAATCTGGTCTGGAGTCTGAGGCTAAAGGCCATAGCGTTTGTGTGCTTTTGAAAATCCCTCCACTCATTTATTGGAATGCTCTGTTTTACATTTGTCTTCTCTTGGATACTAAACAAAACAAAAAGTTGAGGCAGCCCTGTTTGCTGAGGGCATGTGAATGATGAGTTCTCAGGGCAGCGGCAAATCAGCGTGCAGAGTTGCATGCTCTACGATTACTGAAAATGACTGCAGTTATGAATCGGTGACTGCAGCCATCCCTGTTCTCTGATTGACCAAGAGGTCTATGCACTAATGATTTTTATAGTTTATGGTATAAGCGCTTACCAAACTCATTAACAATAAGACTTGGAATATATTGATACACTAGAGAATGAAGTATGTTGCCAACATGCTGGTGGTTCTTGCTTCCCAGGCAAAGTTTTCCTAAAGTCGAGGCCAAACTGGTACTGTCTTCACCCACAATCTGAGGGACTGGATGTTTGTATTAAAACAAGTAGCTATTAAATAGCTATTAAATTGCCATTTACATTTTCATCATTAGACTTCAGCATTAAAGATTTCTTGAGACGGGTGGTGCCTATCACATCTCCCTGGCCTTTTTGTTTCTCTTTGGAAGCACTGATTTGGTTCATGTCAGGAAGGTTATCTTCATCACTACAAAGGGCAGAGACCTAATTGCTTTAACTATATTTCACAGAAACTGATGGGGCTTCTAGAGAAGTGATCGTTTGGTGTTATCACTGGATCCTCAATCCTGAGTAAAGTACAATACATCAAAACCTCACCTCTACTTTTTTGCCCTTTGTTACTAGAGATGCAGTCGAACTGATGGAAAGGAAAAGAGCTATTAACTCCTATCCATATGCCTTCAGCTGCAGGCAGCAGATACATTACTCCTGTCTCAGACCCACACCTAAGAGCTGCTATATATGCAAAGTAGTTTTCTATTCACAAGGTAAAAAAAATCATGCAAACTGATACCATGAGGCTAAGGCATTTGTGGGAATGCTCTACCAGGGATACTCTCAGACACAAGCAATGCAAACAGCTATTCACTCTATTCCTCCACATGCTCCTGTGGCAACTGACCAGCTCACACACCAGGCTGAGCTCCTGCTGCCGCTGCCATGGGGAGAGGAGGAAGTTAACTTCTCCCAGGTCTCTTCCCCACAATCTGACCAGGAGCAGGGGTCAGCAGGGCCGGCTCTAGGGTTTTTGCCGCCCCAAGCAGCAAAAAAAAAAAAAAATTAAAAAAGCCGTGATCGGCGGCAGCTCTACCGCGCTGCTTTCTTCTTCGGCAGCAATTCGGCTGCAGGTCCTTCCCTCTGAGAGGGACTAAGGGACCCGCCGCCGAAGAGCCTGACATGCCGCCCCTTCCCCTTGGCTGCTCCAAGCACCTGCTTGCTGAGCTGGTGCCTGGAGCCGGCCCTGGGGGTCAGTCAGGTAGAAGCAAGAATGCTGAAATCTACTCAAGGTCTCCCCAAAATCCTAAACTCTGCTTACAATGCCTCATGAACTGGCTGTTTCTGTTAAAATTCACCATTAGGTTTCAGAGTTATCACTCCATTAAAGTGAACGGGGCTGTTCACATCCCTCTGAAAAATTCTCTTTAAAGTAGTTTGGCTGTAAACTCAGGAAGAAAGCAGTATTTCGGGTGGGGGTTCAGATCTGGAAGGTTTTCTTTGCAGCCATCCAGACTGGAAACTTATCTTGATGTTTAGATGAAAACTTAAACATTGCAGAAAATGAAGAAACAACCGATGAAAAATTTTGGTATAGTAGCCCATGGTATATTAGCTCTATCCAGTCCTTGACTGTTTAGGGGTGTGGCTTGGATAATTAAAGAGACAGCAGAGGAGAAGAAGCAATGAAGAACATTAACCAAAAAAAAGCCATTTTTATTGAAAATGAAATTCAAACTTCAAATTAATATTACAATCATGAGAAAATGCCAAACAATTCAATTTACAGTTGCAACATACAATACAAATAGTCCCTTTGAACTTAAAGTAAACTCATCCACAATCGCTGTCTGTGGCACAAAGCAGAATGTGTTTGTACAATATGTGCATGAAAAGCAAATCTCGGGCAATGGTATTTGAAAAAATAAAAAAATTAAAGCTTGTATTTACAAGAAATGCTACAAATGTTTTGTTCCAGCAGAAATTCAAGACTGGTAAAACATGTTTAACAACAACAACAACGAATGTCACTTGTATTACCTAAAACAAAGTTACTGTAAAAGTATGGTTTTGGCTGATATACTTAAAAGTACTGCATTTAAAAAAAAAAAAAAGCAAAGTTATCTGTAAACGTGGAAGTAAACAAACATCTAAAAAAGTTCTCAGAAAATGTTAAAATGAAATGCATTATATTAAAAAACAGTAAGAAATTCAGGGGTTCAGAGAATCGAGCTTCTTTGATCTTGAACTCATGGCTGGTACAGGTTATAATTATTGCTTTAGTTCATGGCTTGTTGTCTGTCTGAATCCTGGCACATCGTATCACCTGGATTGCATGGCAGGCTCCAGTAACCAAGGCAGAGCCGTATTCCGATAAGTATGACAGTGCAAAAGTTTCCCCACTCAAAATGGCACCTGTTGAGACTGATAAATCTTTGCTGGGGGACTGCTGGCAGGAAGTTCAAGACTAAGAAGTACACAGCAGCTGGTCTGGTAAAAGAATCCATAAATACCACTCTAATGACATTTTAGGTCAAATCCAACTCGGTTCATACATGTGGTCCCATTGACTTCAGTAGGCCTACTTATATGAGTACGGAGGGCTGGATTTACCGCTCTATTTTGTATAAAGGACATCATACCTGTTCTGATGTAAGTACATCTTTGGTAGAATCTGAGAGAGCTGGAGATTAACAAAGGCATTTCTTTCTTTCTAAATCCATGAACTGCACCAACACTTCCACTCCCCAAAGGAAAAGGGCTCTTGTACCTCTGAGGAAATAATCCTCATAATAATCATAATGTAAATGACACTCTAAGATTAATTCCATAACATAACTTTTTCCTGAAATCCTGAATCAAGGACATTTCCAAATGCACTTGGAAGTATTTTCCAAAAGCTCAGACATGCAATTGTGCACTGACATGTTTGTGCAGTTACCCCCAATCACCTGTGCAAATATAGGAAGAGATTTTTCAAAAGTGCCAAAGGGATATAGGAGCACGCATTCTATTAAAAGTCCATGGGGCTTGTGCTCCTAAATCTTTGGGTGCTTTGGATGTCTCCTTCTTAGTATTTGCCTGCTCACATGGGCAAAATAAACCATTTGCCTGTGTGATCCTGGGAGCTGAGGGCATATCCACATAAGCCATGGCAGCAGACCACCCAACCCTGGTCAACAGACTCTAGACTGGGGGGCTCATGATACTTGTGCTTAAAATAGCTATGTAGACAGTGCTTTGAAGTTGCAGCTTAAGCTGCAGCTCAGGCTCTGAAGCCTAGAGAGGAGAATGGGCTTTAGGGCCCAACTGCAATGTCTATGCATCTATTTTTAGCGCAGTAGCATGAGCCCCACCCCCACCCCTGATCGACATGGTCTGCCACAGCGCAAGTGCAACAAATTAGCCACACATTTTGCATTGCATAATTGCATGCTTAAGCTATTTGCAAGTCTGTCAGTTGAACAATGGGGGTGACACAGAGTTATGTAGGTACTGAGCAAAACAGAAATCAGGTCTATGATGGATTTATCCAGATATAAAATGAAGTGCTTGAATTGTACAACAAAATCTTTAAGGAGAAAAAAATTTCTGGGTTGCTGCCTGCAGCCACTCTAACAACATTTCAACACAAAAGCATCCCTAAAAAATTACTTAATATGCATACAGTAAATCTTTAAAAAGCCCTTCTCAGCAATAACAAATAATGTACAAATATAGTACCTTTTATTAAATAGGAAACAGCTTGCACTGGCAGTACATTTTTTTTTTTGCTTACTAAACAAAACACAAAACTGAAATGTGTAACCAGACACTGGCTTTTTAAGTGCTGCTGAAATTAGCAAACGTATTTTACAGTTACAAATAAATGGACAGTGGTATGCTTCAAGCTACCACAAACAATAAATAGAATCAATTACAGCTTCCATCTTTGAAGGAAAACTAAGTATTAGAAAAGTGTCTTACTTATTTAAGCATACTTAGTATACAACCTTTAGAAGGCAAAGACTTTTTTTTTTTAAGAGCAAGTAATCACACCAAATTGTGAGGAATGTACCATGGTAATCTCTGTAGCTGAGTGGCTAAACCATTGACTGATGATAATGTCTATATTGTCCAAATAAATTATTATACTGGATGACTGTTCGCCATGTATTTAGTGTGAGGGTTACATCCTCATTTTCAACAGAGTTGCAGCCCATGGAGAATACTGGTTACTGGATGCAATTAAGGCTAGCTGGGTCAACAGAGAGCACTGCATGCTGGGAGCATGAATCCTAGGCAGGCTGCACTTCTTGTTAAAAGCCAGGGTGGCTGCAATCTGATCCACTCTATGGCCCTGATTCAGCAAAACACTTAAGCGTGTTCTCAAGTCCCAACGAAGACAATGGGAATTAAGCATGTGCCTAAAGTTAAGCACGTGCATAAGTGTTTTGCTGAATATGGATGGACTGCTGAATCGGAGGTTAATATGTACAGTGGAAGCCTGATCCAAAAACCCATTGAAATCAATGGAAAGATTCCCACTAACTTCAGTGGGGTTTGTATCAGGATCAGACTCCTGAGAACTTGCCAATGCAGGCCTTGGTCTGCAAAATTTGGGTGCCTCTGTTTACAGTTTGGTAGCAGACATGTTGATTAAGGGTATCAGGTGCAATTTCATATCCCTGTATTAGTGTACCATGTTTAATAGCCAGGAGTCGGCTTTAAGGTGACTTGCATCTTAAGTATTACGTTTGAAGATCTGACTATTGCTGAACACCGGACTGGCAGAGCATTGGTCTGCAGAGCAGTTATTCCCTTGTGCTTGTCTCTGCAATATGACAACTGCCATATCTATTAAAAAGTAAACAAAAAAGAATCCTCATTGCTCTAGCATTTGATGCTAGTGAATTGTGACTAAATCACAACAAGAGGCTAAATACTATTGGTTTTGTTTCATAAACCTAATTATTATATACAGCTGGTTGAAATTTCCATGAAAGAAACATTAATCACAATTTCTCCGTCTCCCATTTCTGAGCAATTGTTAGTTGAAATTTTTATGAATTTTGAGAGGCTGACAAAATTTTTGTCAAGGCTTCAAAATTAGAAACACATTGTCAAATTTGACAATGTTTTGAATTTAACATTTTTCAAATGCTGATGAAAAAACAAGGAGAAAGGAAAATCTAGGGGGAAGCACTCATTTTTCCTTCCTGTTTTTCAACCAGCTCAGTTATTACTGATTAAAAGGCAAGACTGTGCTGAAGGCAACTAGATAGCTAATAACATTTTAAACACAATATTTCCTTCATAGGTTATTTTTTTAAAAAGATACATCCAAAATAATTTGATACGGATGCATTTTGGTTTGGGGAGAGGGTTAATCACATTGTAACCAGTTCACACTGGAACTGTTTTTCAGAGTTCAGGTACCGGTCTGAGGTTCACACCCCTGAAGAAATTTAATTATTTTTTTAAAAAACAACCCACTTTTAGAGACCGAAGTCAACAAAGCATTACATTAAGAGACGTTTAAAGGGTCCAAATGTCATTAAATAATTATAAATATTTCTTTAAAGTTATATGATTTATGTTAGCAAATAATTTCAAATTTCACACATTTATAATTTAAAAAGAAAAAAAAACCCAGCCAAACACAAGTACTACCTATACCATTTTGGCTTGAGTATCATATATTGCCATTTTTATTTTTTGCATAAGTAATAAGATTTTGCTTTAATTTTGGAGGGTTGGGGTTTATTTTTGGTTAATTGGACAAAGGCAAAAATAATTATAGGAAAAACAAAGAGGAAACCCCAAGATTGTCTATTGAGATTGGTACCTTGAAGGCTCTCTTTAAGTACCAAAAAGAAAAAAAAGTAATGAACCGAAAAGTTCCAACTTTTATGTGCAACAAGGCTTGGATAGAAATTTTGAACATCTACCATGATCTGAATGTATTATCGCAAAATGGAAGCAACTTGATCTGTGCTTTCCCTTTCATGTGCACCACTACAAGCCAGTTGAATTGCACTATGTGAGTGAACAGGGTCCCGTACATTGTATGATTGCAACTGTATCTGGAGCTCAAGGTTTTTAAAAAATAAAATGGAGCGCAACCTTTGCCTTGCTTCGCCATGTTTTTCCTGATAACTGGGGAGTCCGTTTTCTCCTTATTGGCAAACGAACTCACTATTTATGACAACAGTCTAGACCAAAAAAAAATTGGGTTATTTTTGTGTGTAAAAAGTACATTTTAAATATAAAACAAGGTGTAAAATGTTTCCAAGAAAAATATGTGCTTTGATCCACATAATCTGAAACATGGATTGTGCTTGGTTGGTCACTCTTGCGTTATTTATGGCCATTACCATCTCATCTAAATAGTTGCACATATCAGTAAAATCTATTTAAAAAACAGGCACTTTGTAGTTTGTCGACCATTTGTTTTTGGCTCACGGAGATTGGGCTGCGCAGAGAAAATTTCAATATGGCCTCCAAACGGACTCATCCATTCTGCCACTAGAATTCAAAACAGTTGGGGAGCTGCTGTGGCTTCCATCAGCCTCCACACCGTCATTCTGGTTAGGCAAGTTAGGATTTAATAGTGTGCTGCCGTTTGATGTGGTGGTGCAGGGAGGAAGCATTCTGGAAGGGGAGCGGTCTCCTCCCGGCACCATGGGGAACTGGTATGATCCTGATGAAGTGCCATAGTAGAGATATGGAGTGCTGCTGGTCTGGAATGGTCCACTTTGGTTTTGGGAAGAGCCTGGATAGGGCGGTGGTAAGTAGGTGTGGTAGTGAGTGGTTGCTGACATACCCAGTGACATGCCTGAGGTGACTGGCGGTGTATAGGTAAAGGTAGCTGGATAGTGCATTCGTGGGTTGGAGAAGCGGCTCTCAGTGAGGGATGAAATGCTTGTGAACTGCCTGGGATCTGAAAATGGGCCCAGCTCGGAAGCACCTAAAAATTATAACAAAAGATGGGGGAAAAAATCTGTAAATATCAATTTTTTTTATAATAAAGTGATATTTTTTAAAAGAAAACCCACTTCTTTTGGTCCCCCAAAGAACAGCAAATCATATCAAATAACACATTGCAAGGAAAAGAATCGTAGACCTGTCTTATACAAATGCTGGGCCAAAAGCATCCCTGGTGTAACTCCACTGATGGCAATGGAGTTAGTAGTATTGCCAACTCCAAGCACTGAAAAAAACACTGGTCAGCCCCACCCCCCAGGAGACTTTAAAAAATAATAAATGCTTAATTACATTTTGTTTGCCTTCTGGTTTCTGAACATAGAGGGTGCACTTGGGTCACCGTTACAGGCTTTCCTCCGCAGCCATGAGTGCTAGAAACCTTTTGTTTTAAAAGAAAGCTGTGTCTCATGTGAGCACTGGCCTTCAAAAGCTGGGGCTTTAAGAACAACAGTCATTATCTTGAGACTTACAATAAAATCACAAGAGCTGGCCACACTGAGTTAGTCATGCTAGTGACATCAACAGAGTTAAACCAGGGATGAATATGCCCCCACCATTCTTATCACTCAATATATCTCAGGTCATGATCCACTGGACAAGGTTTTCATCTATGAAAAAGGTTATTGGCTCCTTGTCAAGAGTTTTAAAACAGGGTGAGCCACCAAGCTGCAAGGAAGTCTGCGTGTTTTAATTTTCAGCACAGTGCATGGCAAGTTGCAAGCCCAACACTCATTATTCACAGAAGCTGTCTGCTTATTGTGTCTCTTCCATCTGGTTGTCTATAGATGCCACAGCATGTGCTTACTCTAATGTTCTTGGTGGTAACACTCTACAATAAGTTCGTCTCTGACATGAAGCAGGGATGGGTGAACTCATTTAGCTCAATTTCCAATTCCCTTCAAACATCCTAGGTATGAAAATAATAGGTTGGGTGTTCTGCTTAGGAAACTGGGGTTGGGGGGAAGGAGCAGAAACAGGGATGGTGGAAGCTGGATTAGAGAGCTGGCAGAATGAAAATTGGGGAGGGGGAACAGAGAGAGGGGCAAAGAAGTTGTCTAATGAAAAAATAGAATGCAGTGTAGGGGCACTCACTTGTGCCGCCCTACCTTTAAAGGTAGGAAGGATATATTTCCCTAGTGCACAACCCTTTAGAGTGTGTGCTCACTTTCTCCTCATATGAAGTGTGTGTGTGTGTGTGTGTGTGTGTGTGTGTGTGTGTGTGACACGCATATGGAGGGAGCACTGGTTTAAATTGCAGGGAAAGTGTCCAGGAGCTAAAACTGCTTTGGCTCTGTGCTTCTTTGTTTGAGAACTTAGCAGCTTTGCGAAACTTCAGGACCCATGAGGTTCACCCATCTCTTCTCCCAAAACCACCAAATCTGTTATATTTTAAAGGGAATTTAGGGCTCCTGTCAGATACCAGATGACTCACCTCAAACCTGACCTGAAAACATTCCCATCTAGTGAGGGGGTAGGTTGGTCAATTCCTGTCCTTGGCCTTGACGGCTAGAGACGACGATTGGCATGAATGAAAGCCCTAATGCAGAAGGATTCTGTTGAGTGCCATCAGCTGGCATGGTGGTTTTTATGATTTCGACATCTGACCATTGGAAACTACATCAAGACCACTAACTCATTTGACATAAGCCAGTTGAAATGCTGCCAGTGGTGATTAGAAATGTGCCGAAAGGCAATGTTCAGAACCGGAGTAGGCGTAGGGCAGGGGTTGGCAACCTCTGGCACATGGCTCACCTGGGTAAGCACCCTGGCGGGCCGGGCCAGTTTGTTTACCTGCCGCGTCGGCAGGTTCGGCCAATCGCAGCTCCCATTGGCAACGGTTCGCTGCTCCAGGCCAATGGGGGCTGCGGGAAGCAGCGCGGGCCGAGGGATGTGCTGGCGGCAGCTTCCTGCCGCCTCCATTGGCCGGGAGCAGCGAACCGTGGCCAGTGGGAGCCGCGATCGGCCAAACCTGCTGACGCGGCAGGTAAACAAACTGGCCCGGCCCGCCAATGTGCTTACCCTGGCGAGTCGCGTGCCAGAGGTTGCTGACCCCTGGCGAGCCGCATGCCAGAGGTTGCTGATTCCTGGCGTAGGGTAAAATCACAAGGTCTGACTGAAAGTGAAGGATTCTAATCCAACTTCTTCAGAAATTTAAAGAGAGCTAGATTTAAAGTTCCAGTGTGGGGCCATTTCTAGGAGTGATCATTATATGATTACTACTACCTGATCTGGAGTTGAATCAGTGACCTAGAAATGAATGACTCCATATCCATTTACCAGCCCACTAAACCCCAGCACTATTGAATGTTATATAGCTTGTACAGTAGAACCTCAGTGTTAGGAACTGACCAGTCAATCACGCACCTCATCTGAAACCAGAAGTACGCAATCAGGAAGCAACAGAGATTAAAAAATAAAAACCAAAAAAACAAATACACATGCTGACCATACACTACTAAAAAAAAGGGAACGTTTTTTTTTTTAAATTGACAAGGTAAGGAAACTGTTCCTGTGCTTGTTTCATTTCAATTAAGATGGTTAAAAGCAGCATTTTTCTTCTGCATAGTAAAGTTTCAAAACTGTATTAAGTCAATGTTCAGTTGTGAACTTTTGAAAACAACCATAACATTTTGCTCAGAGTTGCAAACAACCTCCATTCCCAAGGTGTTTGTAACTCTGAGGTTCTACTGTATTTTTATAGCAAACACTGTGTCACTGCATGCAAATTCTTTGGTTCCTAACTACAAACAGCAGCCAGAGGCCATACCACCCAGAAACAAAGCTGTTATTTTGGAATGCTATCATGTTGCTCCTTTTATACTGTGAAAAGGTCTGATACATATCAGGAAATGTAAGGTTACTGTACAGTTTCTCCAGCTGCTTGAGATACTGAGTCTGAATCTGTTAGTGCTTATGATGCTTTCACATTAATGTAACTCTACTGACTTGAACTAAGTTGCTCCTAATTTACACAGGTGCAAGTTAAATTCAAAGGTAGATGTGGCATTCATACATTAAGTATTTATATTTTATTTCTTTGCAATAAGTACAATTCTTTTTTAAAAGCCCAAGATGCTTTTGATGATTTTTCACTGTTGCTTATAAAGCACAGAGTCCTGTTTACCCAAACACTGAATACATGTAATTTCTTCCTATAGGGTTATGTCTGCACTACTCCTACTTGCAATTTGGTCACTGCCCAATTTGCCAAATTCCCTTTTAGCCACATCTTTAACTTTTTGGATTAGGTTGCAATGTGTTTCCTTACCAACATTTCTGTACTGCCCTTGTGCAAGCATATTATTTTCAGGGTTGATCAGAAAAGTGCTGGGTTGCAGGGAGTTCTTAATGGGAAAACAAATGTCTGCCATGTCTTGTTTTTCGTCTCAAAACCCACTTTTTCAGGCTTACTTGGAAAATCTAACTCTCACTGCATCAAACCATTGATATCACATCTTTTAAAAACTGTAACCCTGGAGACTCATACTCTAGCCTCCCCTGTGCCCATGTCATTTTATTGACCTCACTTTGCCATAGGCCCACCCCCTTCCCTCCTTGTCTTATCTACTTCTACTGCTTTTGTTTTAACTTAGGCCCTGATCCTGCAACCACTTCATGCATGTAAATTTAAACATGGGCATAACTGTTTGCAGGATTGGGATCTTAGATGGTAAACCCTTCTGGGCATGGAATCTATCTTTATTTGTATTTGTGCTACGAAGTGCCATGCACATAAGTAATGATGATGGTTATAGCAGGGGTGGCCAGCCTGTGGCTCCGGAGCCACATGCGGCTCTTCAGAAGTGAATATGCGGCTCCTTGTATAGGCACTGACTCGGGCTGGAGCTCTACAGGCGCCAACTTTCCAATGTGCTGGGGGGGGTGCTCACTGCTCAACCCCTGGCTCTGCCACAGGCCTTTCCCCCCATTCCACCCCTTCCTGCGCCCTCCCCTGAGCCTGCCGTGCCCTCGCTCCCTCCCAGAGCCTCCTGCATGCCATGAAACAGCTGATCGGGAGGTGTGGGGAGGGAGGGGGAGGCGCTGATTGGCGAGGCCGACGGTGGGTGGGAGGTGCTGGGAGCCGGGGAGGTAGAAGGGGGAGCTGATGAGGGGCTGCTGACATATTACTGTGGCTCTTTGGCAATGTACATTGGTAAATTCTGGCTTCTTCTCAGGCCACCCCTGGTTGATAGTATAATAATTTGAAAGTGCAGTAAAACGTGCGTCTTGAAATACCGCCCCTCCCCCACATCCCAATCAACAATTAAAGTTTTACATTGATTTTTCTGATATACCAGTAGTGAAAGTAGTTTGAATTTGAGGCCTCCCAGCCTCACAAAGTGTCACTTTTCACACGAGTGGCACATGCAACCTGCAGCCTATTTCAGGGCTGAAAGCTTTGCCTAAGCTACACTTGTTTAGTGAAAACAGTGTTTCCTCCACTGCTGTTGCAAAGACAAAAATGGAAATAGGGATCTCTAATGCAAGTTCTGTCTTCTATGATATGATCATTTTATGGAGCTTAATTAACAACATAAAAGAAAAGTCAAATCAGAGTTTACCTCTTTACCCAAAGGATTTCCATCTCAGAGAGTTTGGGTGAACTGTACTTAAATTTTCTAGGTAAATTCTGCACAAATGTAGTTTGGCATACAAATTGTCCGTGAGATATAAATTTAGAACAGAAATGAAGTAATGTTAAAACGTCAATCTCTACACTAAAGCAGTAGGTTAGTACGTACTTTCTTTCCTACAGACCATACTGCTCTTGTGTTTTGTATTTAAAATAAAAACAATTAAAATTCCATGTGGTTTCACTTATTTTGATGCAGAAGCCTCATTAAAAACCCTAGACTTGGGAGCTTGCCAATAACAGTCTAGGATTGGTTTTGCATGAGTTTTTTTTGTTTTTTTTTACCTGTTGCAGCTTCACTGATATATTGTTTACAGCACAGCGTGTGCCACGGTCATTTCTCCGTTTCAGTTTACGGATGCCAGCTAATGCCAGTTGACATTCATTTTTCAATTAATGAGCTCTGCTTGTAGTTTATAGAGAATAATGCAACAAATTTCTGCCTGGTTTCAGCACTTTGGCCAATCACTTCCAATTATTATGGACTGCAATGTACTGTGGGTATATTAACTCCTTCTGGGTACAGCAAGCTGATGTGAACTTTAAAAGGATTATGGGATAAATTTATAACTTACAAACATTGCAATTTGCTGGAATGTGCTTAGTCATTTTTTGTTATTGAGACATTACTGAAGAAACATTCCCTAAACGTATTGCATATGTCTGCTGTGGAAGGGATTTTTAACAATCCAGTGCAGTGTATAATCATTTTTTAAAAAGTATGAGAAAATACAATGGTGTATGTCTATTCTATGCTATATTAGAAAACAATTGAACAGATGGACCCAAGGGACCTCAGCTTGGCATACTTATAACTATCACTAGGGCCTGTTTTAATGAATTATATTTCACCTAAATGGTGCACTCACCGCTTTTAGGCTTCGTGTTATGCCTTGCACTGTTTAAAGATTGCAGTAATTATCCTATCCTGAATAGGCAGGGACATGGGACTAATTGATTTGTTATGCCTTTTTTCTTCCCTAATGTCTACGATTTATTTGTGCAGTTTAGCTTATTATAGCTAGGGGTGGTAGCACACCTATTTATTACGGTTGCCTGACTCTTCCCGTTATAAGATCCAGTTTTCAGTTTTTTATAACTTTGTCAAATTTTTAACCATTTGAGCTGAAATTTTCCATGTTGAGAGTCTGCCTCGGGCTCTTTTATTTATTATTATGATTATTATTATTGTTGTTATTATTTCAGCCAAAACAGTTCTGTTGTTTCTGAGAATGAGGGAAGTGGAAAATAATTGTTTAGCCCTGTGGGGAGTGGGGCTGGGTCCAGGATAGATTGGCAGGAACAGAAAAGATGTCATGCTTGGGGCATAATTGGCACAAGAGTTGGTGTCCACTAGAGCACATTCCCTCAAGAGCCCAGAATGGAACCCAAGATTCCTGAATATCACCATTCCTCCTCTGTCAGCAAATATCTGTGCATCCCACTGGCAAAATGCCCCATAACCCTTTAGTGCTGGTCCACACAGAGGACAAAAACCTAGTATTGCCACTAGGACAAGTGGTACGTCTGTGTGGTGTATCTAAAAGTTCCAACCTTGCTGAGGACCCATGTGGCTGTCAATAGGATGTCACATGATGGAATTTCTATTTGATTTTCAGTTTACTTTTTTTTTTAAACCTAGGAACTTGAAGGCAAAAAACTATGCTAAAAGAATATTATTAAATCAAGCACTCAAAAGTCAGGATACGTGAGAATTAAGGTTGCCTTTTCAATCCTAACTTGGATCCCTTGTGCATGTGCATTATGATACAATTCTTGATTACATGATCGCATACTATTTTTTCCCCACAGGATCTTGCCTCATTCAGTGCACAAAATGGACATGCTCTGCAGATGAATCAGAGCTACATAGTGAAGGAGGTTGTCTGTAGGGCCCTTGTCTCATTTGTTGCAGACATTGGAAGGTGTGTGGTGAATGAAGCAGAAGACTGCACAAAGAGAAAGGGTGGTCTTGTGGTTAAGGCAGCTGAATGCTGTCCTGGAGAACTGAATTCTATCCTTTCTTCTGCCACAGAGTTCCAAGGTGATGCTGGGCATGTCATTTCAACCAGACTTCTCAGGGGAGGTCACTAGTTATGTATTCCTCTTTTGGGGGTGCCTGACTTGATACTCTGGGGTCTGATTTTCAAAAGTGCTGAGCACTGTCAGGTACAACTGAAGTCAATGGGAGCTATGCTTTGAACATATAAAATGCTATATAATGTTAAGTACTCTGAAAAATCAGCTCCCTAGGTATGTCAGATTTGGCACTGAAAATTAATAGATACTTCTGACCCTAATTTTTTTGTGCCTCAGTTTCCCAATTGTAAAATGGGATAACACCACCCCCTGCAACGTGTTAATGTTTGTGAAGCACTCAGATGCTGTGGTGAGGAGCACCAAAGAAAGGCCCAGGAGGAAATTAATAATTGTGTCTTCAGAGCAGAGTTTGAATAGTGTGCATAAATAAGGCCTGGGGCCACACACTGAACAGTGAGGGGAATAAACTGCTCATTCAGTGAGCAATGTCCATCTTGGGCACTGAATGAGGCAGTGGTCCTATGGGAAAAATAGTTATGTGAACATGTAATTAAAGAATGTATCATGATGCATACATGCAAGCAGGCTGAATTAAGGTTGCACAGGCAGCCTTAATTTTGGCATTTCCTAACTTTTGAATGCTTGACTTTGCCACCTTAATTTTTTTTAATACAGGGTTTTTTTGTGTGCAATTTATATTTGACTTTTTCCACAAACACACTTTTGCATTATTGTGCCATTTTATTTTACTTTCATCACTCTTTATTTTAATTTTTCTTCTACTGCATCTGATAGTATTTACAGAACCAGACCCTGATGCTGTAATTGGATTTCTACAAGTAGACCCTTGGCTTCAAGGAGGCTGCATACAGGCACAAGGGGTGACTGTGTGGATCCAACTGCTGGACTGGGGCCTGAGGTGATGCGTGTGGGGTGGGATGCGGGGTCATATGCCACCCCTACCCCAGATTTGTACTGAGCATGCTCACATGGACTGAGCATGCTCAGTAACACTGTTGAAGCCAGCTGCCCTCACTCTGCCCCTTCCCGCCCATACACATACGCTATCGGAAGGCCCGGGTCGTCTCTGCCTCAGACTGTAATTTCCATGTGGCACAGGCTGCCTCCTTTTATGACTGTTAATTGGCATGCACGCTTCAGCTCTGATCCTACACACGCTTACACATAAGCTTAACTTTCTGCATGAGCTCAGTGTGACGACTTGCATGCATTCAGTTGAGCATGTGTGTGGATGTTTGCGAGATTGGGGATTTTTGGTGCTATGGAAATAATTATCATCATCATTTTGTTTTTTCTCAGTGCCTCAAATTCTCCATTTTGAAGAGAGAATAATAATTTCCTACTGCTTGTGCTAATTCTTACAAAATCCTGGGTCTACATTTGTAAAGCACTTCATAGCTGCCTAGTGGTAGAGAAACGCAAATTGTCAGTAATTATTATTAATGTCATTACTCTCACAAATGATCCTCATCATTTTTACTTCATGAAAGTAACATTCTGTGAGGTCTGGGATTTTGTTTTTTAAAATACTTTAAAGCCAGTATAGCTATTACTTTCTATCACCAACCAAGTACGTCTGTAATTAAGGATTTCTCAGCAAGCTATGCTGTCATAAAACTATATATTCTGAGCAAGGCCAGAAGAAGATCAGGAACATTGTTTTTTTTTTTAAAGTGAATTGGGGAAAGATGCTCCCCACAATTTTTTTTCTCTGTTCCATCCTTTTCTATACTGTGACGCCCAATTGACAACAAAGTAAAGTTCTGGGATTCCCCTTTCCATCTATTCATAAAGAAAGGGAAGCTTGTTGTGACCCCCTGAAACCTGTTTGAAACCTCCAAATTGAGAACCCATCTTCTATGGAACCAGAGACTTTTAAAATAACATTTTTAGCCTTCTCCAATATGGAGACACAGTGTACACCAATGCATAGCTGCCTTGTTATAGGTGAGCTAAAAATATTTTAATAACAATACTAATTAGGTGCATTTATTTTTATTGGAGCTGCACACAACTTTCATTAAAAAAAAACAAAACCCCAAATCACATGGAACTCACTTGGGGTTTGAGCCAAATCCCATTAAAGTCAATGGGAGTGGGATCAAGCCCTGGCTTTGGGGTTACCATCATTGTGTCTTCCATGCTGCTCCCTATGTATGGAATGGATTCTCCAAACAAAAAACTAAGGTTACCCCCCTGCCCTTCTTAAAACATACTTCTGCAGAGATGCCCACGATAAGCTGCTCACTGATAATGGTTAGGAAGGTGTCCTGTGTGGAATACTGATTTAATTAAATATCTTGTTTTATTGATATCCTAACAAAACCAAACCAGCTTTGTCCTCCTCTCTGCAAGCCCTCTGTTTGTTACTCACTTTTTGTATCTCCTTTCAAACAGGCCCCAATTCTGAAATCGGATCCCCACAAGTGAACTGGCCTGGAATTCCATTGAAATGCAAATGGTTCC
This sequence comes from Mauremys reevesii, assembly GCF_016161935.1. Lineage (NCBI taxonomy): Eukaryota > Metazoa > Chordata > Testudines > Geoemydidae > Mauremys > Mauremys reevesii. The sequence goes on from NC_052625.1 coordinate 194,304,550, forward strand.
ATCCGCACAAGTGGGATTACAGGATTGGGCTGTTAGGGTAAAACTCCTTAGGGTTACCCTGTAGTTATCCTGTGTGCATGAAAAGCTTAGTTTAAACAAACTGCGCCAAATAGCTCCTTGTTGTTTGGGGCATTCAAAAAATAAATATATATTTTTACTTAATATGTGTTAAATATTTTCAAATTGCATTTTTAAATCAGTTTTCTACACCAAAACTCTGTCCCCAGACAAACAATAGCAGCAGTAGAGGTGTGAACTGCTACCCCATTCGCTTCAATGAGGTGTAAACTTCAAAGCCTAGGTGGGACCATTTAAACTGTAATATTATTGAGCACAGCAGTCTAACAAAACTCAACTGAACATTTTAACTCCTTCACAGCTGTTCCATTGCATAGCGTCTTCCTGGCCTTGCACTTCCTCTATTCGCATGTGAATTTTGATGATATTTCACTTTTTTTTTTAAACACTGACTTGTGTGTTTTGGGGCTTAGGCAAGCTGAGTGGCACATTAAAATGCCATCTGTTCTTTAGTTATATAGATAGATTAGAGAGATATTTTCCTTGGATTTTTTGTGTAGCCACCAAGCACTTTGGTTCATCTAATATCAACTATCAAAGTACCAAGTATACAACAAAGGAGAGTGATTTCCAGGTTTATCTGGCAGGTTGCTTAGCAGGTAAAATAGTGTCTTTTCACTTTCCCATTTAATCCAGCATAGGCTCTATCATTACCCACCCAACTCCCTTAACAGGATGTTTCTGCTACAGTGGCTGCACAGGAAGAAGAGAGAGGAACTCCTATTTGTTTATGTATTTTAATTATTTTGCCCCCTGTTGCATATCTGTGCACTGGTTTTCACTGAGAACAACACCCCTGGCCGGACTGCTGACAGCAGGGATCGAAACAGGGATCGCTGGTTCTAAACGTATGGGTCTGTAGCTCAAAGTACCTTGGTGCAAAGGATATAGGAGACTCCTAAACCTTTCTATACAGGCCCAGCCCCTAGATGGGGACAGAGTGCACACTGTGTAAATGTAGTTTACACTTGCATTTGTCAAGAATGAATTTCATCTGCCATCAAATGCTGCCCATTCAACTCGCTTGATTAGGCTCCTTGCTGTCTTCTCTAGTTTTCACTATCCCATCTTGGTAATCTTCCCCACAATCCACATGTTGGCCCTGTGTGATCATGGTGGAGAGAAGGAACTGGTTATATTTTGGGGATGAGGGGGATTCATTCTCAGACAGCTCGACTTGTTAGAAATTTCAATGTTCTCTAATGTTGGGACAGAGCTGGCTGCTGAGACAATAGAATTTAAAAGCCTTGACACTTTTATGCATCGAAAAGTTATTTGTTAGTCTTTTTTATATAATATACCCCACAAATAACTATTCCCCACTATTTTTGCACTGGATGATGTGATCTTATAGATATATAACATGGAGTCTGTCATATAAAGCACTTCTCCCACCACTGTAATAACATAGCAAAGAATCCTGTGGCACCTTATAGACTAACAGACGTTTTGGAGCATGAGCTTTCGTGGGTGAATACCCACTTCGTGGCATCCAACGAAGTGGGTATTCACCCATAAAAGCTTATGCTCCAATACATCTGTTAGTCTATAAGGTGCCACAGGACTCTTCATTGCTTTTTACAGATCCAGACTAACACAGCTACCCCTCTGATACTGTAATAACATAGTATATCAGCTTTTCCTGTGAAATGCACCAACTCTTTAACTAGAGTGACCAGAGATCAAGTGTGAAAAATCGGGATGGGGTTGGGGGGTAATAGGCACCTATATAAGATAAAGTCCCAAATATCAGGACTGTCCCTATAAAATCGGACATCTGGTCACCCTATCTTTACCAGTTAACTGTGCACAGCAACACTCACAGCAGTTGAAGGCAGGAAGTGCAGAAGATCATCAAACCCTCTTGAAACTAAGTTCTTATACAAGGGCTCATCACTACTTGTACCTATCTATTAATGTAGGCAATCGGTGCAGTCTGATGGAAGTAGAACATACATAATACTTCTTGGAAATATCACAAGAAGTCTGGCAAATCTACAACGCTATGCAAAAAAAGGGCCAATACTTTGTGATGTCACTCACACGTGAAACACGCAAACCCTGTTCAGTTTCCCAAAAGTTTCACCACTTGAATTTCAGTTGCTGCAGTTTTTCACCAGCCCCGGCTACAATGCACTACAGGGAATGTTTGAGGATTTCTTGGATAGCAATCTAAACAGAGCTGTATACACCAGGAGAACGAAGCCACAGGGCTGAGATCTTTAATGTACAGCAATAGAGAGTGTCTGTATAATAATTCTGTGCAACTCCCATGAATGGGAAGATAATATACAATGGGGGTTAGGAGTCTAGTTTATTATTATTATTATTTTATTTTATTATTTCAGACAAATGTGCCTTAACAATCCAATATAAATATTTGTTTCCCATGTTGTCATGAATTGTACTTTTCCACTGCATGCTAACAACTCTCAAATTCCATCTGATCCTCAAGCACAGGCAATGAAACTATGCTGTGCAAAGAGGAAAATAAATCTTGGAATTTCACTGTAACTTCAACCTTTAAACCCCCTCTTTTTTTCTTCCTTGCCAAATTTTCTATTAGTATCCTGTTCAAATAATACACTTCCCTTTTGTGGAAAGAGAGACGGAGGATTCCTTGCTGGTTCTTGATTAAGAACGTTTAAGAAACCGGGAAGGAAGAGACTCTTTGAAACTGGATCTACTGTAGGACGGAAGCCAACACACAAGACATGGTGTCTTTTAGAAAAGGCCACACACAGTGCCACTGCAGTCATATGACTTTTCTGTCACATCCTGAAGCCATTTCCAGCTCGTGCGCGAGTTTGTACTCCCATTTAGAAGAGGATGGGATATATTGGGAACACACACATGGAAACACTTTCAGGGAATCAGTTTCCATGAAATCCATAATGAGCCAAGTGGCTTCAGATGTGGCGGCATGCCTCAGATTAGCCAAAAAAAAAAAAAAAAAAAAGACAAATCCACCCTTTCAGCCCTTATTTCAGTTTCAGAAAAAAAAAAATTAAAAACCACTAATGACTTATGGCTACCAAAACATGAAGCCACAAAAAAAAAGGGGGGGGGGAATCTTGCCCTCCTCAATATTGCTTTTTTACTGATGTTCTTATCAATCAGAAGGAACTATTTCTGTCATGGCATTGGTTTGCAGGGGCTTAATTAGCTCTTTCTGAAGTGTTGCTAAAAACACTGTGTGGGTGAGGGGTGGGTGAGGGGTGTGTATGGGGTCAGGAGGCAGCCTCTGGTTTGATAACATGTGTGGTCAATTAAGATAGTTTTCAAAATTGTAGTTAAATGATAAATGGTTGGTTAAGTAAATCTCTCCAGAAAAGGTGCATTCAGATGGAACAGCCTTATGTTTTCCTTTGGCCCATATTGGTTGTAACTGGGTCATACGGAAAGCCGGATTTATGAGCTGGCAGGTCTGATGTGCTCCAGTGTAAGGAGACTTAAAGTTCAAGAGCAGACCTGAGCCTGCCTTGCTGAAAGTTACATGTGATGAGGGATGGAGGAGTAGTTCTGGATCTAGCTTAGGAATGAGCCACTTATTATGGACCCCAAACAGTGAGATGGAGGCTGCACTGCAGTTCAACCAAGAGCATAGTAAGGACTAGGAGGCAGAATTACCGGTGGAAGAACAGAGCAGCAACCCACATCCCAGTTTGAGTATTAAGTCAAATAATTGGATGGCTGAGGATGTAGGGAGCATGGGGGAATCATGCACTGACTGAATTGGGGCATTTAAAACAGGAACAGAAGAGATGTTGAGGGCATCTTTTGTTAAAGCTACTTTACATTTTTTTCACTAGCAAATATGATCGGAATTTGGCAGTAGCCCTTAATTTGGATCAGATCATGCCACCTTTACTCTCCCTGAGTAGTAACTTATTCCACACACAGTCCCTGTGTTTTCAGTAAGACTACTTGTGAAACAAAGGATCGCCCAACATAAGAGTGAGAGAATCAAGCTCTCGGGTAGCCAGGCTGGAGCTTGCTTAGATCTCCAAAAGTTAAATTGAAAAATGAAATCCCAATGAATTTTAAAGCTTGTTTCTACTGCTGCTGCAGTTAAGACTTAGCCTGGAAACTCTGAAGGAGTCTCATACTCCATTAATACAATGCTCTTCTCAACTTCCGCCTCCAAAACAAGATCTGAGATTTGTTTTTCAGACTGTTCTTTCCACTAGAGCTCGGCACAGTAAACTAACTCAAAACTTCTGCATCAAGGAAAAGGTCTCTCTTAAAGTTTTGTTTGGCTTTGCTTTCAAAGAGCTGTCTGTATATTTTAGAATATGTAGAATTTTCCTTTGATTTAAACCTCCCTTTTAACAATGGACAAGAGATGATTTCTCTGCTGAGTGATTTAAACAAAAACAAACATATTTTGGTTACTGAGGGCCTTGTTCTTAAAGCGTTTTGGGGTTTTTTTTCAGGGAAAAATCAAACCCTACAAATTGTTATGCTTTTGGCAAAAACGTAAACTCCCAATTCAGTACAAGTTTCTCCTTATTCTAGCTAAACAGTATAGTACAAAAGAGTAGAAAAGGTACCTCCTTGTTCCATGCATATATAAAAGGACTTCATGTCTAATGTAAACAAATAAAAACGTACTGTTCTAGTACTGAAATAATCTTTGTCTCTTAAACATGCATTTTCAACCTCCATCTCTTTCCATTTCCAATGCCCTTGTTTTTTTCCTTCCCCCCTCCAGTACGAAGTTCTCTGTCTCCTGAATGTAAACAGACACACCTAATTCTGTACTAAGGTGCCTGAAAGCAACTCCTTGGTTTCACAGAAAGAACTATGCGGAAGACAACAAGACTGAAGCTGTAGAAGCAGGAGCTGCCGCTACTGTGCTGAGTGGGAAGTTTAACATGTAGACTGCTTGTGAATTTCATGGAAAACAATATGATTCTCTTAGGTCAGGCCATCTTGTGCAGGGCAAAATACACAGTGTAGCTCAAACAATGGAAAGAAAACTCTCCTGGCAAAGCAAAGGGAGCCAAGTTAATTTTTCCCTGTTACCTTGATGACAGTGAGCATAAAGTGATTTTCCTAAGTGATGCCCAAACCATCTTGTTATTGGCAGCAGGCTTTGGGTAAAATTTTCAAAAGTGCTTAAATGACTTAGGAACCTCCATTTTCAAAATGGTCTTAGACACTTAGGCCCAGATCCTCAAAGGTAGTTAAGCACCTAACTCCTAATGGGAGCTTAAATTATCTTTGAGGATCTGGGCCTTCGGAGCCTATGTCCCACTGTCATTCAATGAGACTTATGTCTTGTCTACACACAAAAGTTGTACCACTTTAACTATATCAGTACAGTTAATTTTATCAATATCAATATAATTAAAGCAATACAACCTCCCCATGTGTGGATTCAATTATAGCAGTATAAATGGGTTTATTATGATATAGATTATTCCAGTACAGGACGGGAAAGAACCTATACCAGTATAAAGCACCTTTATGTCAGTATAACCGTGTCTATACTAGGGATCGTACCCATATAACTATCTTGGTAAAAAGTCACACCCTCAACCAACATTCAAAAGTGCGTGTGGACCAAGGCTGTTGGCTCCAAAGTGCCTAAGTCACTTCTGAAAACGTGACCCTGTGTCTGTATTCAAAGCTGCCCCGGTGCAATGGAAGGTGTGATTGTTCAACCAATTTAGTGAAACTGATGCAAATCCATGAACGGACATTCTTAATTTGACACAAACCTGAACTCTATTCCTTGCTGAATTCAGCTAAACCACTATAAGCCAAATTTAAATTGGATGAAGCGCATCCATGCATGGTTTTGCACCAGTTTAATGAGATCAGTCTTTAAACTGATTTAAAGTTTTAACCAGTTTCAACTTTGAATATAGAGAAAGCCTCAAAATAGTTTTTCCTGCTTGGCAGGGCAGGGGGCAGCAAGTGGGTCAATTTGCCCCAGGCCCTGCAGGGGCCCCCATGAGAATATCATATTCTATAGTATTGCAACTTTTTTATGGAAGGGGCCCCTGAAATTGCTTTGCCCCAGGCCCCCTGAATCCTCTGGGCAGCCCTGCCACAGGGAAGCCTTTGCATTTGGCTTTTATCCTCCCAGGGGGCAGTGATAAGGAAGAAGGGGACTGGGTTTTTATAACAACAGGAGATATACCAATCTCCTAGAACTGGAAGGGACCTTGAAAGGTCATTGAGTCCAGCCCCCTACCTTCACTAGCAGGCCCAAGTACTGATTTTTACCCCAGATCCCTAAGTGGCCCCCTCAAGGATTGAACTCACAAGCTTGGGTTTAGCAGGCTAATGCTCAAACCACTGAGCTATCCCTCCCCCTATCTAGCCTGCATAGTACTTAGTTACTACAGCACTACTGGGCTGAACCATTATTCTCTAAGAAAACATTAGCTGAATTGGCCCGATGTCAAGAGGCCTTGGGATGTCTCCTTCCCAGGCCAGTTGGAGATGGGGAGTGTCATGGAAATATTGTTCAGGATGACTGCAAGTGAGGAGAGAAGGAGGTTTTGAAAGCATCCTCTTCTCATCCAATCGCTGCAGCTGCTTACAGAGAGGGAATGCAACACAGTCCTTACAGCAGAGTTATTTTCTGGCTCTGGCACTGAGCTGCTGTGTGACATTCAGCAAATCACTTAATTTCTCTGCCTATGTTTTGCCACCTGTCACATGGCATTCTAGTATGTTACCTGCCTGACAAGGTTTAATTAATTAATGTTTGTGAAATGCTTTGAGATCTACTCACGGAAAGTGCTAGAGATAGAAAGACCAGAGGCAAAACCAAGCCAATAATATCTTAGAAAAGCTCTTCTGCAGATTAAGTTGAACAAAATGTGGGAAACAGAGAGCATGGGGAGAACTCTGCTTAAGATAAACTTTCACGTTCAGTCACAATATATAAAGAACATTTTAGATGTGAAAGGTAACAGTGATCAATCCATATTATCTTCCGTTGCCTTCAACTGCTCTCAGAGAGAGAGATAAAGCTGTCTTAAACCAAACTTCTCCAGTTCATATGCACAACAGAAAGGGGCTAAGAAATTCAGAAGTTGGCCACGAGCAGCCCTAAGGCACTGAGTTTCTAAAGTTGCGTAACTTAGATCGATCCCCTCCACCCAGGGTAGACCAGGACTTAGATTTGACATTCATAGTTTCCAGATTTTTTTTTTAAACTACAGCATTCCAGTATGGTTTCCTCCTCTTAACCCCACATAAATTACTGATACATTTAAACCTGACCTCCATCTTAACAAAGCTTTTGTCTGGGAATTGTCTTTCTTTTGAGGCAAGGCTTTGTTTTAAATAAGTACACTTCATTGGCTTCTTGATCTAATGTATGTACCTACTGGCTTGGCAGCTCTGTGCTGGCTGGCCAGGGTTGCCACCTTTCAGCTAGACAAAAGCCAAAGGGAATTCTATCACTAGTACTACTCAACCCTTCCACCTAAGCACCTTTCACTCTGTCTTGAGTTTTGCCTGTTGGGTTGAGGGTCCTCCTAGATGCACCGAAGGCAGCAGAGCTATAATACAGGGCAGGATGTTTGCTGTCTCAGTGCACTGCTACTTTCTGCTCTGTCAAGCTGCATCAAATATTAATGCTACTGAGCTAGGTGGGGATTTTCAAAGCTGACGAAGGAATTCAGATACACAACTTCACTAAACTAGCCCATAATTCTTTACATTTTCAAAGAGATGTACAGATATAAACAAATTAATCCATGGAGCCCCCTTGTGACATAGGTGAAGGTTGTTATTCCCATTTCACAAGAAAGCAGGGAAGTGGCCCTAAGAAGGTGAGTTGGGGCGGGGGGGGGAGGAGGAAATGGTTTAATGTTAGTGGGTTAAGTACAGTCTACAACTGGGAGTCAGAAGCCTGAGTTTTGATACTATTTGCCACTGACTCACTGGGTGGCCTTGGGCAAATCACTTGGGTCACTGTTTTCAAACCTGGGTGCCATGAATGGGAAAATGAAAATCAGACCACCTGTTTAGGTGCCTATACGTTGATTATACATACTTGACTGTCATCTCCCACACTTTTAAATTTTGGCCTTAATCTCTCCAAGCCGAAGTGCTGCCAATGGCAGATGCGATAAATCTACCTGACAGGAAGGAAAGAGGGTTTGAGGCAGAATTAATGTTTGTACAGTACTCAGCTGAAAATTACCACCTAAGTATAAAAACTATCATTAAGCGCATGCATAGTGGCAGTGGATCTGGAACAGAACCTGGAAGATCCTGGCTCCTAGTCCTCTGCTCACGCCACTAGACTGTGCTGTTATCACCCTGTAAGGTCTAGCAGATGTGGCAGTTCTAGTGGGGTTCCCCAATTGCATCATGCACAGTGACTTGGCCTCAGTTCTGGAGACACTAAGGTCTTGCCATATTAGGAAACTCACACTTGAGCTGCAAAATATAGCCTTTACCACAGCAGAGTACCACAGATGTTTCAGAGAATAAAGTGAGTTTTCTATGTAGGAGCATGTGTACTCTGGGAATCATCGGGGCCACTCCCATTTGCCCAGGTGAAAATGATCTTTGTGCACAAAGAAAGATCTGAATACACCAGTTGTTCTGCCACATAAAAACAGCTGAGAGTAGCAGTGCACAGGGCGATACCACATCTGAATTTTGAGGGAAAGGATGTTCTGAGAGTAAAGGCTCCGGCCCTTGACTCAGAAGGTCTGGATTCAATACCCTGTTCTGTCACAGACTCCTTGTGTGACTTTGGCCTCTTGGCGCTTCAGTGCCCCATCTGTAGAACTGGGAGGCTGATAATTCTGCTACTTCCTGTGTTTATTTAGATTGTAAAGCCTAGCAAAATGCGGCCTGATCTCAGTCGAAATCTCTAGGTGGTACTGTAATATGAATATATTTTAACAATAATGAAGCAGGATACATGGAGAAAGCTGCCACTGTACACCTGAACCACCCCATATAACATCATGAATCAAGAGGAAAGAGAAGTGTTGGTCAATCAGCCTGCTAGGCTACTGCCCCCCTGAATTTTGCTCAGAAGACTCCCAGCACTGAGTAGCCCCTTTCTCCATCGCCTCAAACATAAGCTACTGTACTTGGCTTCTTTCCAGGCCCTTCATGGCTCAGCCTCCCTCCTCCTTATGGTCTCTTTTTCATTACTGAAATGTTGACTCCCACCTACAATCGGCCTATGTCATAGAATCATAGAATATCAGGGTTAGATGGGACCTCAGGAGGTCATCTAGTCCAACCCCCTGCTCAAAGCAGGACCAATCCCCAGCTTCCAATGTCACCAGCTTCCATTGTCTACTTGTTACATTTTTCAAACAAGCGCTCTGTGCTTTCTCCCATGCTTCCCCTCACTCTTGGGAAGACGTACACATCCACAGAGCTATGTCACTTCAAACTCTCCTTTGTCAGGACACCTGACGATGGGTAGGCTGCTGGCGGGCTGCTTATCATGCTGACTGATACTGCCTCACAGTTTCCTTGTGTTCCCCCATCTGTCTGTTTGTATCCATCTTTGTATGCAGTGTTATTGTAGCCGTGTTGGTCCCAGAACATTAGAGAGAAAAGGGGGGTGAAGCAATATCTTTTATTGGACCAACTTTACTTGGTGAGAGAGACAAGCTTTCGAGCTTACACAGAGCTCTGCTTCAGCTCTGGGAAACTTACTCAGAGTGTCATAGCTAAATAATCTATTCCACCTTGTATTGAGCTGTGACACTCTGAGTAAGTTTCCCAGAGCTGAAGATGAGCTCTGAGCCAGCTCGAAAGCTTGTCTCTCAAACAGAAATTGGTCCAACAAAAGATATTACCTCACCCACCGTGTATCCATCTTGTCTTGCATTTAGATTTGTAAGCTCTCTGGGGCAGAGCCTTCACCTGTGACCCCTTCCCGCCCCACTCATGTTTGTACAACACCAAGCACAATGGGTCCTGGTCTGTGATGTGGCTCCTAGGTGCTACCACAATACAAATAATAAGCGGCTACGATATGGTAATGGTAGGTGGCTGGATGACAATTCCATAGATGGCTTAGCAGCCACTCTCAAACGTAATCATTGCTTTGATCGTTAGCCCTATGTCTCTAGTAAGGCAACTGGTCCAGGTAGTGTGCACTGCTCTGGGAAAGCCTTTGTCAAGAAAAACAAAATGCAACTTGGAACTTGCAAATGCAAAGCTGTAGCCAACATCCGCTCTTGGAAGCCCTCTGCTTCCACAACTGAGAAGGGTAGCATGTGCCAGAACTTCATCAGGCATGGAATTAAAATAGCCCTGGGCTGGGCCATGTGTTTCTCAGTGCATCATGCTATCATCTCCCAAGAGTCTCCTAGGTCCCATACGCTACTTTTTCCTGGGGACTTTGCTGGGGCTGATGTTGCTCTGTTTTCAGAACAACACAGGCACTTGGCCTCACAGCAGGAATTCACATGAGGTGGTTTCCCTCCACCCACACCCTTCACAACGTTCTGCCGCCCCAGGTCCAGATGTTAAGAGGTGTTTTTTGTATTAAACACAATGCTTGTTTGGCAGGTGATGCCATAAAGCAGAGGTGCCCAGGCGTTGGAGAGTGATAGCCCAGCTAACCCATCAATGACGTACAGTGCAAATTGTTCATGTGGTGTCATTAACTTCCCAGACGGTGACCGCTTTCATTAGCCCCTTGCCAACTGAGAGAGACACATTGTTGGTGCAGATGCTGATACTGACATTCCGTGTTGCACCTCCTCCAGTAACAAGCATGTGATGCCAATTGGCAAAGACAAGCAAGAGAAGGACCTTCCACATAACTCCCTCTTAATTACAGTGCGCTGTTTAAACACAGGTGTTAGTCCACCGACTTCAACGTAAGTACTCCTGAGAGGAGAATCAGCTTCTGGTGGGTCCTCTACAGCCAGTACCAATATGCTGTACAGAAAGCAGGAGTATTTCATGTATGCCACAGTCCAATTCGGACATTAAAGTGGGAGCTCCACATCTATAGCCACCACAGTGCGAAGGATCAGACTGTGCTTCCTCTTCCTAGTCTCAAAGATGTTGTTGACTCTCTGCCTCAGTTTGGCTATCCCTCAGTTCATCCCCCTCACCCATCCATCTCATCACTGGGATATCTAAGCATGGCATCCCCCCTTCCCTTCATCCTCAGTCATGGCTGCCATGTCAGTATCGTCAATCTCAGTACCTGACAAAGCATCCTACACTCTGCAATTGGCAACAGCGTCCGCATGTCCTGCAGGGATCTGGACTCCAGCCTTCAGCCCTGATGTGGGGCTCCCTGATTTCTGCTTGGTCCCAGCTGAGCTTGATCAATTAAAGAAAGTTTTGAGCAATCATACCATGAGGCTTGCAGGTGAAAGTGCCCGCCTGGAAGGTGGACAATGTTGATGAAGTAAAGCACACCCTGCAGCTGCCTCCTCTGTGTGCAGCTACAGCCCCTTGAAAACACTGCAGACATAGTTTGGTGCAAATGATGTCTCTGCTTCTGAAGGAGAACTTTGTTGTGTGTCAGAGGCATTACCTACTCCCCAGTGAGCAAGGGGTTAAGTTCAGCTCTGCTGCCTCTCCCCCTGGCACCAATGGCTGTACGCGTGGTATACAGAGGGAGGATGCTTTGGAGAGGCTGGGCTCTAAACTCAAAGGATGTAGGAGTGGATTGAACCGCAACAGCAGTATGCTTCGATAGCGAGGGTCCGTAGTGCTGAATGTCCATGGCCACGTTGTCTGGCTTTATGCCAGGTGTTTAAAAGCTCCATGGGATTATTACTGACCTGATACACCCAAGTTAATCATGTATGATCACATCCAATCTTCAGGGCTTGACGTGCAGGGACTTCATCTCCGAGGCAGGTTATATGACCAAAAAGGGACAACCAGCAGTGACCAATGATGACTTCAGTCCTCTCAAGGCCAGTTCTCAACAATACATCACTATTACTGATAAAAATCTAACCACCTTATGCCCAGTAGTCACCACTGGCAATGCATATGAAATGCTTCCAGCCTCTTTATGTCTTGTTTAAGCAATGTCCATGTTTCAGAGCCCATGTGAGAGTGTTGGAAGTACACAGGCTTGATAAATCTGTACTTTTATATATAATTTCACCTTCTTTTTGCTCCAGACCCTAAGCAGGTCCTTCATGGCTGAGGCTGCTAAACCAATTCTTCTTAGGATGCCTGGTTGGCTGCACCCATCTGATGACAATTTACTGCCTCAATAGATGAAATCATCCTCTGTTTCCACAGTTTGTTTGGCAGCGCAGATGTCTTGTATCACAATGTTTGTGCTGACACTGTGACTTTTTGTTTTTGCCCAAGCAATCCCAAGCTAGAGAATTCTTTTCTTTTTGCTTACTCATGATGTCCCCTTGCCCTGAATTTTGAAGACCTTGCTGACTGTGACTGTTTTTCAAAGGGAATGGCCAAACATAGTGCAAAAAGTGCAGGAGAATGTCTGTGCCTCTGTCCAGGAATAATATTCCTCCACCTCAGTCTGATGCAACAAGACAGGTCTAATATCAGTGAAACAAATAAGTTTCCCTCTGTAAAAGTGAGTGATACTTAGGTCAGGACAAGTATAAAAACATAACCATTCCCATAGGAATTTCAGAAGGTAATTACTGTATTAGCCTAACGCCTGCAAGACATGGGCTAGGACTGGGTGAAAATGTTTTTCAATGGAGTTTTTCAGAGGGACAAGAAATATAGCCTCTTAACTGGTAAATCAGATGAAAATAATTCCTGTTGAGCTGACCTTCCTGATTTCATCAGATAGACATAGCCAGTTAGAGACAGAGAAATGGCATGTGACTTCCACCATGTGATGCATCCCAATGGAATACAGCTCAAACCTGAATTACACTTTGAACAGCAGCTTGAAAAAAAATCTGCAAGCAGCCAAGTAGAGAAAAATAATTTCCCCAAAAGCTCCAGTGGAAAGTTTGCATACACCCCCAAAACAGTTCTGATGAAACACTGGGAGGGTGTGAGATAAAATGGGGCTGAATCCAGGTACTGAGGTCTGCGTAGGATGGTTTTGCACAGCACTGCTCTGGCCTTGTGCCAAACTAAATTGTTGAATTCGGCTCTCTAATCTGATTTTAACCCTAATCTTAATTTTTTCTATAGCTTCTGTTATATCCCTAAAACTCACTGCAGAAACTGGTTCTTTCACACACCTCTCTCCTGTGTCTCAGTCTCTGCAGTAATAAACTTAAAGGTTCCAAATATTAAACTAGTCTCAACTGCAATTTGCTCCCTAGAATCCATCACCGCTAACACCCCTCGCTTTTCAAATATGCTAATAATTTTGCATTTAGTACTTACCAGAATGTCTGCAGAATTTAAGAACTCTGCACCCACTGTAGAGTGGATCTAGTCACAAGTGACCAACAAAAGGCCATCACCTGTTTTTATCTTCCTCCTGACTCTTCCTTTTGTGTCAGCCCTAAAACCTATATTATTAGGCATGGAGGGTCTCCCTTTTTTTGTGTAAAACACTTCTCTCCTATTACTCTTGCTCTTTAAAATGGAGTTTGGGGTATTCTCCTCCATCTGTACCCTCCTATCTTCCTCTCTGACGAGGTTCTGTCCTTGTTTCTGCCAGAGGAAGTGTGAATCATTGTCTCAGCTCTTATCTTCCATTTCTATCATAAATATCAGTCATTCTTTTTAATCTCTCAGCCAACACCTTTCCAGTTTTGCTTTTCAGCTGAAAAGTTCTACTCTGAATCAGGGGGTGGGAGAGTGTCTAGTCTCAATGGTTCTTCACTTGCCCCATCTGTAAAATGGAGATAAAAAATACTAGCCCAACACCTCAGGTGTTGGGATGGTTTGTTAGGGTCCAATTCTGCAACCTTCATAAAAGGTCACATTTTGCACTGGTGTCAATGGGTAAAATTGCACTAAAAGTCAATGGAGTTGCACCTGTTTACACCAAGAGAGGATTTGATTTATTGAGTTGGCATTACTGCATGTGAGTCACGGTTGCAGAGTTGTGCCCTTTAGAGTGTAAAGCTTTTGGAGACAAGAGCGTTGTCTTCAGCGTATTCTTACAAAGTGCTGTCTGCCTCTCCTGTGGTGCTGAGCACCCTCCCTGTTGCGCTGAATTTAATGGAAGGAAGTGTAACTTAGCCCTGGTCTACCCTGGGGGGGTGGGGGAGGATCGATCTAAGATATGCAACTTCAGCTATGATCTTAGATCGACTTACCTCCCGTCCTCATGGCGCGGGATCAATGGCCGCGGTTCCCCCGTCGACTCCGCTTCTACCTCTCACCCTGGTGGAGTTCCAGAGTCGACAGGGAGCACGTTCGGGGATCGATTTATCGCGTCTAGAGGAGATGCGATGAATCGATCCCCGATAGATTGATCGCTACCTGCCGATCCGGCGGGTAGTGTGGACATACCCTAAGTGTAGCTCAGTTCTGCATAGGATCAGGCCTACAGTGTCAGTCACTAGGAGGACACAGACACGGACATGTGCCTATATACAAAAGATAAGAGGGCCCAATCCTAGAGCCATCACATGAGTAGTTCATTGACTTTAGTGATACTACTCTCACAACTAAGGGTTGCAAGATAAGGTCCTTTACATTTCTGGACTCTGGCTGCTCTATTGTCCTTACAAGTAGTTACCATTCTATTTACAAAAGCCAGTAGAGGCTGGTAAGAATAATCATTACAAAAATGTTCAGACTATGAGACCTTATTCCGGTTTAAGTTCACATAATTTTAATTAGCTCTTCAGAAAAGGCCTGGCACTTATGGAAAATATCCTTAATTAATATCAGATGCTAAATTAGTAATCAAAAAATGAATATCATTTGGTCTCAAGCTGGAACTAAAGTATGTTTTGGCATCATTATTAACTGTTAGCAGCAAGTTCTGGAAACAGATGCAAATCTAGATACACTTCCTAAATAGAAAACACATTGCAAAGAAAACTCAGATAAAAATATATCTCTACATACCCATATATTTGAGTGTGCTATTTCCTGTCTGTATCAGCAACAAATTCATTCCACTTCAAGTTCCACTTGTTTATTTCTTTTCTGTTGTTTTTAAATCCCATACTTCTGAAATAAAAACTCTTTCCCTCTGCCCCAATTTATCCTGTTTATTTTCTTTCGCAACAGTAATTTAAAATACATTAAATGGGGTTTTAGTAAGGCCAAGGATTGGGTCCTTCAATTCAATTGGGTTCTGAAAATCAGGCCATTTATTTCAATGTCTAAATACGGATGTAGTTGCCTAATTTTAGGCCACCCACATTTGAAAAATTTGGCCTATATCCTAAAGGCAGGGATCATGCAACCCAGCTTCTGGACAATAGCTCCAATGAGAGATTCCACGGTAGAGAGAAGCTCCTATTGATGTTCTACATGCCAGTGCCAAGGGGCTATAATGCCTAGGTGGGATTAAATGGGCAGGAGGCTAAAAATGGACAAACTGTGGTTTGCAAAATAAATAGTGCCATTTAAAAAAAAAATACGATGAGTCACAGGTTTAGGTACAAACTGCCAATGACAGAGTTGTTTCTGAACAGCAGAAATTTATCTTGATTTTTAGTAAAGCTTTTGAGTCCCATGTGACAGTCTCGTAAGCAAACTAGGAAATGTGGTCTAGAAAAAATTATTATAAGGTGGGTCCGCAACTGGTTGATAATTACTCTTTGAGTACAATCGTTCATTGGTTTGCTGTCAAACTGGGAGGCATATCTAGCGGGATCCTGCAGGAGTTAGTCCTGAGTCTGGTACTAGTCAATATTTTCATTTATGTCTTATATAATGGAGTGGAGAGTATGCTTATAAAATGTGCAGACGACACCAAGCTGGGAGGGCTTGAAAGCTCTTTGAAGGATAGGATTAGAATTCAAAATGAGTGACAAATTGCAGAATTGGTTTGAATTCAATAAGATGAAATTCAATAAAGACAAATGCAAATACTTCACTTAGGAAGGAAAAAATCAAATGCACAACTACAAAATGGGGAATAATGGGCTAGGTGGTTGTACTGTTGAAAACAATCCCAGGGTTATAGTGGATCACAAACTGAATATGAGTCAACGATGTGACGCAGCTGCAAAAAAGGCTATTATCATTCTGGGGTGTATTAACAGAAGTGTCATTTTTAAGACATGGAAGGTAACTGTCCCCCTCTACTCATCACTGGTGAGGCCACAGCAGGAGTACTGCATCCAATTCTGGGCACCACACTTTAGGAAAGATGTTGACAAACTGGAGAGATTGCAGAGGAGATCAACAAAAATGACCAACAGTTTAGAAAACCTGACCTATGAGGAAATATTTAAAAAACTGGGCATCTCTATCTTGAGAAAAGAAGACTCCGGGGGGGAGGGAACTAATAACAGTATTCAAAAAAGTTAAGGGTTGCTATAAAGAGGACAGTGATCAATTGTTCTCCATGTCCACTGAAGGTATGAGAAGAAGCAATGGGCTTAATCTGCAGCAAGGAAGATTTAGGTTAGACATTAGAAAAAACTTTCTAACTACAAAGGTAGTTAAGCTCTGGAATAAGCTTCCAAGCTAGGTTGTAGAATCCCTGCCACTGGATGTTGTTAAGAACAGGTTAGACAAACACCTTTCAGGGATGATCTCGGTTCACTGGGTCCTGCCACAGAGCAGGGGGCTGGACCTGATGACTTCTTGAGATCCCAGCCCGGTATTTCTACCCTTCTATGGTTCTACTTATAGAATCCCTTGAGCTTTCAGAAGTCCCCTTTGTCTGTTTAGCTCAATGTTTCTCAAAGTGAGGTGTGCAAAGGATTAGCCAGGAGAAGTGGGGAAACAGACAAACCTCTCACTTGTTCTTGAGCCTCAGCTTTCATTTAAAAAAAAAGAGTAAGGCCAGGTCTACACTAAAGAGCTAAGTGGATCCAGCTGTGTTGCTCAGGGGTGTGGAAAAGCCATATAGTTAGTAGCGACTAACGCAACCTAACCCCTGATGTACCTAAGAGAGGGAAAAGAAAGTGAGGTGGCCAAGGAAGAACTGGCAGAAGGCAGTGACAGAGGAGATTGAATGTGCTGGTGTTACCTGGGAAGACAAACCACAACTAGCAAGTAACCATCATTAGTGGAGGAACTAGTCTGCCCAGTGGTACAGCAGGAACTAAGGTCTAAGTTCTGAAATGGGCTTAAAATGGGACATACATTTTTTTTTCTTTACAGGCAGGTGACCCTTCAATGCAAAATTTCAGCATCAGTTTTTATGCCCGTTCTCAGTAGTTTTTGTCTGACTTCCGTTCATACATTTTTAATAAGGACTGTGTGAAACTGGGCTCTACCTAAATTTGTCCCTGCTTTTTGTCAGGTATCTTTTAAGAGACACAGTATCAACCTTTCCAAAAATTGGCAGATAGGAGAATCTTGAGTGGATTTTGTACAATAGGTAGTTTTTAAAAGAAATATATAGGTTTTAAGAGTCTTTTCGCCTCTGTTTTTTAAAAAATGAAAGTTTATCAGTCAGCAGAGGGTGAGACATAAAATCTTCTCAGAGAAATTCAAAATAGATGCCATTTCCCATCATTCTCTAGGTCCGGAGACTGAGGCCACACATCAAACTGCTCCAGTTCACAGTGCTAAGAGGGGTAGTGTGGTGAAGAAGGGAAGGCTGAGCAGTAGTCTGGTGTGTTGTAGGGGATACGTTGGTAAAAAGGGGTGCTGGAAGGCTAGCATCCCCTGGCAGACAGAGTTAAGTTTATGATCTGTGAGGTATGGTAGCTGTGGTAGTGGCAGGGTGAAGCGGCGGATGGGTGTGCCTGTGGTTTGTACTGTTAGTTGGCTTACTTACTTCCTTGCTTTTGTGTCAGGTACTGTAGATGTTTCATGACTAAGTTCTTGTGTATTAATCTTACTACTCTTTTAACATTTATTGGCCAAAGCCTGCAATTGCTGAAGGCCTTGATTCTAAAAGTCCTCGTGGGGTCTGCAGGATGGTACTCGGGCAGTTAGCCTGAGTCGCTGTCTAAACCACTGCGGCCACATTGCTACTTTTAGGCATTAGCTCGAGCAGAGTGTGCATGTATATGTCTACTTGTGCTGCGAATTACACCAGCTGTTGGGTAGACATACTCTTAAAATGTGTTAGCTGGCATGTGGTACCCAACACCTTCTTACCAAGCTTAAATATCGGTCTAGACCATGCTATGTGGCATGTGAGGCCTGAATCTGAAGTATTACCATTTGTCTTCCCATTTGTTAATAAGCAATAGGCATTCATTAAAATGACCTTGTATATTTCTAGCAAAGGTGATAATCAGTTCTCTGCCATTATACTGAGAAACAATTATTTTTCTCTTCGAGGCCTCGTAATGCTTTGGTTCTAAATAAAGTAATTCCTCCCTCATGCAGGAGGGTGCCTGAAGTTTTTTCGTGCTCCCAGGAATGTAATTTTTCTTCTAATAAGCCTGGTTCTACTCTGAAAAATGACTCTGTAAAAATGGATCAAATGGATGAGGATCCAGTTTTCTCACTTTACAAGTGATGCGTTGGTTGTTGTAACTGCCAGACCAGCAGACTCAAGCTAGATTCTTTCCTTCTGATATCCCTTTGCCAGTAATGAAGTGCAGCCCAGTTTTTGTGGTCAGCTACACCTGTGCATCCCCATTGCATTCAGTGGTGTTGAACAAGTGTTTCTGTCTGTCTATATTAGTGCTGAGGGCCAAACCATTATATTTGAGCACTGTGCAATCATTAGTGATTTTACACCCCCGTCTCATTGGGACGCATTAGCCCCATTTTACAGATGGCAAAATGAGGCACAGACTAGATTAACTGACCTGCCCAAGGTAATACAGGTAATTTGTGGCTGGGGCAGGAAATGAGGCCAATTCTCTTGAATCCCAGTCCAGTGCTCTATCCACCAAACCATCTTTTCTTATCTCACCCTTCTGTGTGGTTGGACAAGTGTGACTGAGGCCCCAAGGTTGGGACTTAGTTAACAATGGGGTTGACAATGTGTGAGAAGGACTAGACTCAAACTCCCCTCCCAGAGCTGTGTTGGTTCTGCTGGGCTAAGAGGAGTAAAAAACAGTACAATTTATTTTGTTCGCAAAAGCCAGCAAATAGGAGCTGGAATACACCCAAGGAAATCACATGTCTTGGGTAAGAAGGTGGCAATTTTTGCAGTCACAAAACCACACTTTAACATTCCACTCCTCACATTATAAACAATACGGGCCAGATCCAGCCCTTGCTCGTTTGCCACAGTGCAGTGGAATTCGCTGCATTTTAGGGGCATGCAAGCAGGGTGCCAGAGTTTTCAAATGGTGCTATAATATGTCTCCTTGCTGTTTGAGAGTCAGACCTAGTCCTCAACCTAAGAAAGCCACTGGCAGTCAGTGAGTTAACATGCAGTATTGCAGACAGTCTCAGATATTTGTGGCAGATCAAAATCCTCTTTGGTAGATTCAGAACTAAGTGACAAAGCCAGCTTCCTATGTTTGGAAAAGACAAAACCAGAGAGAGAGAGAGGTTGTTCACCAAAAGGTGAAGGCCAAGAGAAGTGGGGATAGCTTGCTGTGGAATAAAATAGAAAAGTACTGCATATGGCCCTATGATGTACATAGTTAGGTCTTTTAGCCATTATGTGTGTGCCCCACATGCTAAGCACTCACGTTTGAATACACACAGGCAAGTAACTTACACTGATGTGGCAGTCCCAGTCTGGGCCTTTCCCTGTAGGTATTGCTGGGGGCAAAATTGCAAAAATAACTGCTTTGACCACACAGGGCTGTGCAGACCATCAGGAGACTCAAACTAAAGAGAAATCAATCTAAAGCCAAACACATCATTTCTTCAAAATAAAGTTAATTTTGTTTTTAAACCAAATGAGCATCACAAGGAAAGGCCAGAAGGGCCTGTCGGGCTTTGCCAGAACTGTTGACCCATAAGGAAATGTGGCATTCTCTGAAAACCCAGAGAGCACTAGGGCCAGAGAGATCTTTGCTGCTATTTGTTTGAGAAACAAAGCTTCCGCCCCTCCAAGATGAAAGAAATAAAGGAGTCTAAACTAATCAAATCCTACATGCCTGTTGGCTGACGTTCAGTTTGTCCATGATGCAGCTCAGTGAAGTGAGTAGCGTTTACAGTGCTCTGAGCTTTGTAGAAGGGAGAAAACAAGACAGAAAGAAATTCACCTGGCTGCAAGTCAAACAGGTGTATGAGGCTAGAATCTGTGACTGTAACAGTGTCTTACAAACGTGGAAAAATAGAATAAGACCAATTCTTCATGCTTTACTAATCAATTGTAAAGGTTTTCTTTATATTACACATGCTTTTGGCAGATACCTCACCAATATTTCCACACCTGTCTGCTTAGAATTTTAATGCTCCAGCTAAGACACGGTTCCCCAGAATAACAAAATATACAAAGCGATTTTCTGCCGTTCCATGTTGTATGTTATAATGGGGCAACCAGCTTACTTTACACAGCTCAATTTACCTTTGTGACCACTTGAACTACATGGCTGCATGCATATTTGTTTGATAATAAGTGTCAGTACTGTCCAGTGTGTGTGCCTAAAAATATTTCCTCTCTCCTTCATCATTCCAAAGCACAATCTGTCCAGTTTTCCCAGGACTGCTCTGTACCCTGAAGTGACTCAACCAGTTTCTGATAGAGATCTTAATCACACATTAAATAAGGGAATTAGCTATCTTGAGCTACTGAACTGAAATAAGCAAAAGTGAGCCTTAAACCTAAATATTAAAGAAACAGAGGCCCTTGCCAGTAAGTCAAATCTAATTTAGGAGATAGAAGTAAAAAAAATTAAAATATCAAAAATACGGAGAAATTATCCTAGTTGCTTCACAACAGATGCCCCCTATTGAAAACAGTGTGATTCAGTAGTTGAATCAGACAGTTAAAGATAACCTGACCTAAAATGGACCTTCAGACACTCAAACTACATGCTCAGAATAACACGGTAGCACTTTAATTTGTGAGTCAAAACCTTAAAAAGAAAGAAATTTTGACCCCTTCACAGTGCAGAAACTCTGGTACCACAGACAGATCTTCACTTTTGCTGCTAAGCTGCATTTGAGGGCAGATAGCTTCTGCATAAGCAGCCTCAACCTTTCCTGTTCCTGTCTGCATAAGTATTTTAGCTGACGCATAGTCTTTACCTGAGAGGCGTCTGGGCACATCGGTGATGGCAGGAAGGCCTGTGCCTCGTGAAGAGGACAGGGGAGTTGTGGAATGAATGGATGGTGAAGTCATCTGGCTCAAGTAGGATGGGTAAGACTGGTCATATGACCATGGAGGGGATGATTGTGCCTGTCTGGGGTCTATAAAACAAAACAAAAAGAGAAAATTAAAAAAGAAATGAAAAGATTTAGGGACACCAGCAGCTTCATCAATGAGAGTGGCATTATCTAAGCACATGGATATCATGAAGAATGAGACTGCCTGACAAACCAGAACTCCCAGCACCCTTCCCTTCTCCCTGGCTCTGAGTTTTTCACCTTGGAAAATAATATGGCGGGAAATGCACAGTGCAGAACGAAGCACTTCCTCTGAATTTCTAAAGCAGTAGCAGGCAGAATTTAAAATGATGTGGCCAGTGTTCCATAAATTCCCATACTCTCTTGTCCAGTCCTAATAAAGCATTCCACCAGCAGCTCAGAGCTCTGATAACATCCCCAGTGCGTGTGGCTTTTTGTTTTGCGGTTGCTTTTCTTTTTCTTTTCTTTTTTTTTAATGCTGCAGCTGAACTTAAAACTGGCTTTTTGGGGAGGGAAGGAGAACTAAAAGTTGATGGCCACACTGTCAAGTTGTTATCCAGTTTCAACATTAAACAGAAGCATTTTCAGCACTGAGAAAGTGATCCAAGAAGAAAAACGTCATTAATCCTATTAGCATCTGTCCAAAAAATATCACGTTTGGATTCAAGCCCGATTACCTATAATCACCATCAATATAATCTGAAGCTGAATGGTTTGGGGTAACCATTGAAAGTTAATTATGCCTTTTCTAATTTGTGCAGCTTGCCTTGGAGGGAATGATTCAAGGGCATGCAGATTCTCTTTTCCACTGAAGTGCTGGTGGGCTGCGAGGGTGAGAGAAGAAGTTGGGCAGTTTTATTTTCCTACTACTAGGTTTTGTAAACAATTTTGCTTTTAGTCAATAACCGGTGATTCACTGCTGACAGGAGGAATTACTCATCAACATTTATTTTTTCTTTTACATTGGTGAAAACCCAACAGCATTTCCTAGCTAAGAGAGTTTGTTTAGTAAGCTAGGTGGTACACAAGAGAACTGTATGCACTGCTGCCTCTAGATTGCTTTATACCTACTGCAACGTAGCCAAATTCTCTCTACTATTTCCAAAGTAGCAAATCAATCCCAGTTTACCTCAAGAAGTTGCTACATTTGAGCAGTGTCTCAAGGCTCCACTTTGTTGACAGAAACACGAAATCTGAATGGCATAAGCAATCCCCTCCCCATTTTTTTTCTTCAGGAAATTCATCTTTAAAAAAACAAAACAAAACCCTCTTTCTGCTCTTCCACATGGCAAAACCTTGTAGTGTCAGCTATTTCTTGTTTATTTTTTCTGTTCAGACATGATTTGTTTGAAGAGATGTCTGGAAAGCAGATACTTCCTTGAAGCAAAATAACTATACAGATACAACCAAAAAAAACCCTTTCCAATTTAATTTTAAAAGGATTTTCCTTTGGTTTTCAGTTTATATTAGAGTTGAATAATATAAATGGTTAACATAAGTTCTCCTCAGAAATCTGAAGGACACTTGATCGTTAAATGTAATGAACTTCTTTGTTTTAACAATTTCAAGGCTAGGGCTGTATAGATTGACACAACTTCAAATATGACTGGCTGTTGTTATATCTGATATTGACACTTCTCCCTGCCTCATACCAGTACTGTAATCTACTACTCAATTAATAGTAAGCAATCGTAAACTGTGGGGGTGGGGTGAGAAAGCTTATGCACGGTGGCAAAACAATATTAAAATTAATGATGGGTCAGGGCCAGAACCTCCCATCCAAACTCTTTCAAATTCCAGGTTTTCAATCCCAGTCTTTGGATCCAAACGACCATCCCTTATGGTTTTGATTCTAGGCCACATCTTGGACTGGAAGGGGCTTAATTTTCATTTTGAATGTGGAAGAAATATCCTAAGAATGGATGTTCTCACAGGAGTTGGGCCCAAGACAATGAGACTCTCATGCATACAGTTGCTCTCATGGGATGATTTCTGCCACTCAGAATGGTAGAAGTCTCATGGGAGCAGAAGTCCTTGTCACGTTTGTGCACCATCATACCTTGAACTCATATCCTAGTCCTCATTTGGCCTGAGACCCTGAAATCTAGCCGAACCCTAGATCTAAATACAGCCTCTTTGGCTCATCCCATCTTAAAATAAGAATAAAGGCTTTAGGGTCGTGTAAACAAATTCTTATATTTGATACTTGATTTCATAGAATCTCAGGGTTGGAAGGGACCTAAGGAGGTCATCTAGTCCAACCCCCTGCAGCAATTCACCATTGTAACGGTATGAGTTTTAAAAGCAAAAATTATTTTAGAATAAGAGAGGAGGGACTCTCTTTTGGTTAAAGCACTGGACTGGGACTCAGAAGATCTGAGTTCAATCCTGGATTTGCTACAGACATAGGTGCTGGAACTAGGAGTGCTGCCGCACCTTCTGGCCTGAAGTTGTTTCCATCACATGCAAGGTTTACAGTTTGGTCCAATGGCTCTCAGCACCCCCACTATACAAATGTTTTCAGCACCCCTGGCCACAAACTCCCGATGTGACCTTGGGAACAAGTCACTTAACCTTTCTCTGCCTGAGTCCCCCAGAATACTCTCTTTCTCCTATTCTTTATCTTGCCTGCTTAGTTAGTAAGCTCTTGGGTGCACAGACTGTTTCTTACTATGTGGCTAGCACAATGGGGCCCTGATCTTGGCTGGGGCCTCTTGGTCCAGATAGCTCAGTGCAGAGAAGACCCGTGCCTGCCGATCATGAAGGGCGTACAGTGAGGGGAGCAGCTTCAGCAGAGCAAGGGAGCATGCTCAGTACAAGCCAAGCAGCAAACTGGGGGGGGGGTACATGACCCTGGGTGTCACCACGCCCCCCCACATGTCACCTCTGACTCAGTGGACACATATTCCAACGTGACCACTTCTCAAATGAGAGTGAAAGTAAGTTCAGTTTGAGCTCTGCAGAGAAATGAGGACCCAGTTCATCACTGATTAGAAAAGGAAGCAATTGAAAAGAAAAAACTGAAACCAAACCAAACCCAGGCAATTGTTGATAGAAAAGTTACTACTGCAGCTGAGAGTCACAGCTTGGGAGGAAATCAGGGCTGCACCAGAATGGATAGTCATGAGACTTCTTCGCCGTAAGTCAGGGCTGAGGTCACCATTGGGGCAGGGTGGAGAATCTTGCCCTGTGGCTGGCTGGCTTTGTTCACTGGGCTTGGCCTGTTAACAAACAGGAAACTGAAGTTTCTAGCTTCTGTGAGCAGAAGCGCTCAAAGCAATGCCACCTCGTTAAGAACAGCAGGTGTTTGTGTGTGCATGTGCGGAGGGCTGGGTGGGGGGAGCTGCACTCGTGCTGCCTGTCAAAGATTATGTGCAAAGCCGAATGGTAAATTGCACGCATCTCCCCAAGCTGGGCTGAACGCGCTCATTAACCAGGCTAAATGGGAAATTCAGTGCACAAATTACAGAAACAGCTGTTAGTCCTGCAGACCGCCGGCCAGCTGGGGACCCACGATGCAACATTCTGTGGCACTAGCGGCTAGTCTACACTAGACGTGCTACAGCTGCGCTGATGCAGCACGTCGGGTGAAGACTCTCTATGCCGATGGGAGAGAGCTCTTCCGTTGGCCTAATGAAACCACCTCTGTGAAACGAGAGGGAGACGCTCTCCTGCTGACATGGTGCTTTCCAAACCCACGGTTAGGTTGGCGTAATTTACGTCGCTCTGAGGGTGGCTTATTCACACCCCGAGCGACATAAGTTATACCAACGTAACCTGTAGTGTAGACAAGCCCTAACACAGCTACCCCCAAATGCCACTGGAGCAGGAACTTAGGCCACAAGAGATCAAGCAATCCTGTTTGTTTGGGGTTTTTTTCCACGTACGCCACAGTCTGTACTGAAAACAGAGCCATATATGGAGGGGAAACCCTGCCCCTCCAAGCCTCACGGAGCGTATTCATACTCCAGAGTTTGCTCCCAGATCGACATGTGGCAAAGCTGGGCATGAGGACTTAAGAGGGAATTGCGAGGAAGTTTTTGAGAGTTCCTTTTTTGTTGCGTGTGCTGAGTGAGCACTTAGACTGGATACACGGGGTACTTAGTATGCAGTGGTGAAATATATACAATGGCCTTTGAGCATATTAGTGGGAAGCTTTTTCTGCCTTCTGTACAAGAAGCAAATGCTCTTGTTAGCTCTCACCAGGGGCTTGTGAGATTTTCCAGGTGATCAGGCAGCTTCTGGGTGTCTGGGGGCCAGAAGCTTTGCATTGTCACATGAAAGATCATAGGTGGTTACAACTGCAGCATCTTTCCAATTGTTAAAAGCCTAGAACATATGAGAAGTCCCAGAGCTGTTAACCAGAGGGAGTATGACTCTGCCTAAAGGAATCCCCAGAATACAAGAAAATAAAAAAAGCATACTGAACAGGTGGGGGGGGGGGAATAACCACCCACCTGTCTTGATGGCAATATGCAAACACTGAAGAAAGACAGAGCACAGTGAGATGACCAAAGCCAGGCGTTCAGGGCTATCATATTTCTGCACTTCAAAATTTGGAGTGATTACTAATAGCAATCCTCCTTTTGTAAACATTTTTGTTCTGCCTGTGTGGGTGTGAAGAAAAGTGCTGCTTTCGTAAGTCATTCACAACAGGGCATAGCATGCAAATACCCCTAAACTTCATGCACAGATCGGCTGAAACAAGTCAGCCAGGGTGAGGTCTAAACTAATACGCACACAGCTACTTCCTGTTTGCACTGCCAGGTAAGTTTCTGTGAAGCAGGAAATATCAAATATTGCATATTATTTTGTTCCTAGGCTTCATTGCCACATTCATAGTTATGGTTGGTAGATTTAAATACTATTTGACCATTGCTTCCATGGTCTATTGTATACATCTTAGTGGATTCTTGGAAAAACAAGAGTGTTTAGAAATTATTCAAATGTTGGATGGACTGTACAAAATTAAAAATTAATGTCCCAATTCTGCTGTCAATTACACAGGCTTTCCCAGTTAAGTAGTCTTTTGCAATTCTTTGGCAATAGGTTATGAGAGATCTAGAGTGGAGGAAAATCAATTTTCCATTCCCCAAACTGAAAGAGTGCTGAAGAACATGACCACCAGATACACAGGGTGACCATTTCTCACTGTAGAGCAATGCTCCCCAAACAGTGGGGTGTCCCTCCCCCACCCCCCGTACAGGGATGCAAAGGAACATTTAGGGGGTGCGGCAGGGCCCGGGCCAGCCCCTCTGAGGAGTGGGGAGGGAGCACCACCCAGCCCTGCTCTGCCCCCAGCTCCGCTCTGGCTCCAGCCCTGGGCGAGGCCTCAGCTTCAGCTCCCGGCTCCGACCCCAGCCGCGGCCCCTGACCGCAGCCTGGCTCTCAGCTTCCAGCCCTGGCACTGCTCCCAGCTGCAACTCCGGCCCTGACTGCGGCCACGGCTCCAGTCCTGGCCATGGCTCTGGCTCCAGCCCCAATCTCAGCTCCTGGCCCCAGCCAAAACTCCCGGCCCCAGCTGGGCGCGGACAGATTACATTATAGGTAAGGGGGAGATGTGACATAAGACGTTTGGGGTCCACTGCTGCTGAGTCTAAAATCTAAAAGAACACATGCGTGCGTGCTTTACACAATCATTCTCAGTTGAGTCCCTGTCACCCATTCAACTCTGGTGCCCCGTCTGTTTGTTGCTGACTATATTAATGCTACTGCTCATGCTGAAAAACAAGCAGTCTGGAGTTATCTTTTGTAAATATTTAAAGTAAGATATCCTCAATTATGGTCCTAATAAAGCAAAGACTACTCTCTGCATGAGTAAATGGGCTATTGTAAAAAACTCTCTTCTCTGAGCTTCTCATGGACTCTTAAAATCTCTGGGCCAGATCCGAATCTCCATGGTCAATCAGGAGTAATTCCATTGAAGTCAAGTCTAAAGGCGTTACTCCTTGACTGACACTGGTATAAGTGAGACCAGATTTTGGCTTTCAGTCTCTAAAATCACCCCACCACCACCACCACCAATCCCTCAAGAGTCACATTTCCTAAAGAAAAAAAAATTATTCTTGCTAACTAGACAGTGCAACTAGACAGTGTGCGCAAACTTCACCTGATGGAGGGTCACCATGACAAATTGCCAGTAGCTTGAAGGATGCAATGAAATAGCATAACATGCAACAGACTGCAGTCACCCGTGTCCACAATGCAGAGCTGCAGCCTACAGCTCCCACTACTCTATGTTGATACATACATCCAAGCATGCTTGGTCCTGTAGTCTCAATGGGCCACATCTCTGTATTAAAGTAAAATGCAGCCAAAACTTGTTTCTCTGGACTAAAGTTTGGACAAACTTTCTTTATGGGTAAAATTCAATCCAGTACGGAGGGCCCAATGCTGGGTTTAAATGACACAGAAGGCCTTGTTCTAGGGCTAATCTCCCGCATTTGATGAAAAACCAGAACTGCTGCTAAGGGGCTAATGGAAGCAGTGTTCTCAACAAGCTAGTCCACAACCCTTTACATAGATTTTGTAGTAAATGCAACTCACTTCATTCCATCAAATTCGTGACAACCTACAACAAATTCCTATAAAACACCGATGCTGGTTCTAGACAAGCATCCTGCCCAGAAAAGAAGGCCCTCTTTCTTTCTCCAGGTGGAATTCATCGCTGTGCAGATGGTCAGTACAAGGCCTATCAATATTTAACACCTCAACATTGGTGGTAAGGGGGGGACTTCACTGGTGCAGAAGCTTTATGCTGACCCTATGCACAGGGATGGATTTTGCTCTCTGCCCCTACTCCTGTTAGTCTGTTTGCCTTCTAAGAACATTCGAACAAAGAGCCTTCTTGGCCTGACAGAGCAGATGAGTTCTCCCACTGACTGCAGTATAAGTAAGGCTGGTAGGATCCAGCCCTAACTGAATTAACTCTGCCTTCTGCCACCCTACATGTAATAAATGTCCTGAGTTAATGATAGAGATTGTGCCATCTTTCCCCAGTCTGAAAAATGAAGTTAAATGCCGCTGGGCAGGGGGAAGGGAGAGGGGAGAAGCATGTTTCACACAACCTGCCTTTGAGTGCTGTTATTTCAGTTACTAAAGTCACAGATTGCCTATAGATCAGATGGTGCCATAGTGGTGATGGAGCATGAAACCTCACTTAACTCCCACTTTACAGTTTCTTTTTTGCAGCTGAGATTCCACTACTCACACTGACCACATTCTTGCCATTACGCCTGTGGCTTTTCCCGTCTGATAGAAGCTAATCCTCACTGGTTGTATTTTAGAAAAACAACAGTTTTTCTTGTTTCACGTTTAAGAATTGATGCAACAGTTTGCTGTCTGAATGGGAGGGTAATTTGATACGTGAGCAAGTCGTTCGAGTTCCACTAAAAAAAAAAAAAAGTAGCAAATATACCAGGATCCGAATGTGAGTAGACAGGAGTCTTGATTTATGAGCAATATTCAGGGTTCAAATTGGATCTGCACTACCTCAGCAAAGGTATCTGCTTATTGGATGATTTGTTTTTTAATGACCCTTCGATGTTGCTTTTGCAGAATAATAGTTAAAATGCCATGTTGAATAAGGACAAGCTTTTGCTAAGCTAAGCTATGCTTGTACTGCAACAAACTGGTCCTTCAGCAGGTTCAAGAGCATGGTGTATTTTAAAAAAACAATAGTATTCAGCTACTACAGGAAAACAAACACAACCCAGAAAAAGAAATGTAACAGCAAACCAGCAGACGTATTAGGGCACACTCTGCATTCTTTACTACTCAGATGGGAGATGGCCAGGCTCTAACTACTATTTATGTTTGATCATGCAATAATTATGCAAAACCTAAACTGGAATTAAACAAAAGAAGTTTAACTGTGCTTAACTGTGTTACATACTGGCTTTCATAATAAGGAAACAATTGTGTACTGCTGCAGTTAGTAGGAACTAATGATTTTCTTTTATCTTAATTACAAGGTAAAAAATTACCAAACTAAGGCATTTACAAAGCAGCACCTGGTTAATTTTATCAAATGTAATAAAAAGCCTTTCTTTCTGTACAAAGGTCACTTTTTATTACACAGCAAAATCCTACACACTCAAATGACCGTACCAAGAGAGCAACGGATAGAAAAGGCTACGTTGTTATTGATTCGTTTTTGTGGGTGTGCACCTATTGCATAGCATCCATGTTACCTGGAGAAAATACAGCACCATAGGAAAGCACAAACAGCTCCTTAACCAGGCTGTACTACCCCCAAATAAGCACCAATTCAGCAATCTCCCATGGTCAGGATATTGACTGATCAAAGAGGTGTGCCTCACTCAGCTCTCTGAGCTGTAAACCTTGTCTCTCTCAGGCCTACGTTCCTCAGCAAGGGACTCCACTAACTGTAGTACTTGCAATCCCCAAAAGTGTCAGCAAAAGCACCCCCGCCACCATGACAGAACATGGGGAGAGAAGTGTTCCCTAAGGCAGCCACGCTCCAAATTATATAGGGTTACATAGATTAGAATCAACACATTGACTAGCACCCAAAAACAGATAGGGATGGCAGTGCAATTCATGAAGCACAGGTGTACTAGGCTCTCACTGACTGCTCTGTTAAGCAGGTGGGCTACCATAATGCTAGCAAGTGGTCTTCAATGGCTGCATGCATTGCATTCATACAACCAGGGGCAGACAAAGCATGGAGGACTGTGGCAAGGGCTGTGTCAGTAGGGAGACTCTGCAGCCCCTTAACTAGCTGCAAAGTTTTAAGTAGTAGGAGTCATTGCTGCTACTTGGGAAAATGACAGCCGTCTGGGATTCAACAGTACCCAACGACTGTGAACCTCTTTGGCAAGGAGAGGACGTACGCTATGGCTCGATAGAGAAGTCACCCCTTCCCAAGTCAAGTCACTTCCCTCTGCCCCAGCAGCACCATCCTGAGTCTCAGGCTATGTCTACACTAGCATTTTTGACAGTAAAACTTTTGTCAGTCAGTGGCGTGAAAAAACATATGTTGCACCAACAAAAGCGCCGATGTAGACAGTGCTCTGTCAGCAGGAGACGCTCTCCTGGCAACATAGCTACCGCTGCCTCATTGTGGGGTGGTTTCATTATAATGCCGGGAGAGCTCTCTCCCATCAGCATAGAGTAGGGTGACCAGAGAGCAAGTGTGAAAAATTGGGACGGGGGTGGGGGGGTGCGGTAATAGGCACCTATATAAGACAAAGCCCCAAATATCAGGACTGTCCCTATAAAATCGGGACATCTGGTCACCCTAGCTTAAAGCGGCTACACGGGAGACCTTACAGAAATGCAGCTGCAGCAGTACAGCTGTGCCTCTGTAAGGTCTGTAGTGTAGACATAGCCTCAGTCTGCACAGTCTCCATCACGTTTAACTGTTGACTCTGTGCCGTGAGTAGCAAAGACCAAAGCTTTGTCTGCAGCCATCTAAACAGCTGAAGTTATCACCTCCAGGATTTGTAAGTGCTGCTGCTGATTCATAACGAGGCAAAGAAGTATATTATTAATCAAACCCAGAAGCACAATTTCTGCAGGAGGCTTTTATGAGAATGAGAACAGCATATGAAGTTACACTTAGCTAGGATTAAAGTTACAAGGGGCTCTCAGTCCTTCTGCTTCAGGCCATAAGCTGATCACCAGATGTGGGTCAGGAAGAATTCCACCCCACCCCCCTTCATTAACAATGTTGCACAAGAGGTAAACTATAGAGATGGTAGAAGGAAGAGGAGGGTTTTGGTTATGCCTTTAAGGGCCTGATCCAGCCACTCTGAAGTGGGAAGCCTGTCCATTTCCACTTCTTTTCTAGAAGTTGAGTAGGGTCCTCATTTGCTGTCAGAGACAGGATACTAGACTAAAGAGACCATTGGTCTGTTGGTTTGGCACTTCTTAACTACAGCACTATATGCAGCAAAATCCAGATTTCAAATGCCTAACTAATAAAAGGGAAGCCTGGCAAATGAACCTGTTATGAGATATCAGCGGATGGCAGGTCCCTTGATATTTATATATATTATATTCATATTTCACAAGAGTTAAAGCGAGAGCTCTAGAGCTGTGGGAAACTTGGCAGTTTCCATTCACCAAGGTTCATGAGAACAATTATTTTTCAGTTTCGATTCTCATGGGGTTTCACATTGAGTTCTGGGTTCAAACAAAAACCCACTTATTCTTTACTGCAAATTAATTAACTGGTTTGAACTTTTTTTTTTTTTTTTTTAAAAACAAAGCCACAACATTTCATCTAAACCACTGAGTTTCAGCTGGTATCATGTCAAAACCACTTGAAACATGAAACCATAAATCTTCCCAGGTTGACTCACAATCAGGCACAGGTTGTCTGGAAAAAGTTTGCAAAACCTACTAAGTCTTCATGTTTTTAACAAAATACCCCAGTGAATTTTGCTTGTGGATTTTTTGGATTTTGTTGCAAATCGTTGGCACAATTATAGTTAAAATCTTATTTCACTTATATAATTTGTTACACACAGTAATTTATTATTTCTCTCTCAGCACAGTGAAATCAAACATCAGAGCTGCTGCATACAATCCTCATTAGGAGCCTTGGGAGAATTTCATACACTCCAATTTGTTGATTGTGAAAATGATATAAACTGGCACTAGAGAGAAGCCACAGTGTGAGAAGGTTGCATTGGTATCCTGATAACACCAGTACAATGTTGGCCACTTTTCTTGCCAGCAAAGTAAACGGCACGGCTGAGTAAATATGTTCAGGTAAAATATCTCTATGTATTGCACCACTGCACATATGTGAGTTATTACAGAGCATCATGGTGCTTGGATTTCACCAGATTCCTCACCTATTTGCTGGATTTTGACATTTTGGTCTTTAAAAAAAAATTAATGTAAGAAAAGAAAGACATTAAATTAATGAAAGAAAAGAATAAAATCTGCTCCCCAGCTAGCTTTGATTGGTGCACATCTCTCACTCTGTAACAGCCTCACTTCTCTACAGTTGACACAAAAATATCCACAACCAATTACTACCATTGCCTGTGCAAGTCAAACCTATGGTTCTGTCTCTTACCTGTAATCTGACTCTGTCCTTGTGGATTAAAAGGACTTGGTGCAGAGTTCAGAGAGGGCCGTGGGCTCTGAGTCGGGACCCCTACTCTCATACTGGGATGAGGAATGCGCCCTAAATCACTGAGGCGTTCAGAGAACAAACTAGGTTTAGAGTCATCAAGCTTCTGTCTGTGCCCTGGAAACAGCAAATCATAAAATAAAAGGGTTATTAACACGACTGAACAATTTACCATACAAAAAAAATTCCCCAACTTATCTGTAAAGACCTATTAACTGTTCATGGGTTCTCTAGGCATTTTGGCTAGAGACAGAAACCAAAGCTGGTGAAAGAACGGTGGCAGGGAGTGAGGGCATATGCCATAGAGTCTTCTGTACCTACCAGACAGTGGTGCACCTGAGTATTAAAAACTGTGGGGGAGATCCTCAGGTGGTCTAAACTGTTATAGCTCCATTGACTGCAACGGACCTATGACAACTCAGACTAGCTGAGGCTCTGCTCTACTGTGGGTCCTACAGAATGAAAGAGCAGCATGTATATTGCTCTCTTGGTTAGAGGTGTAATTTATTTGTGACTGTTATACCAGTCAAAGTCCTAGTGTGGATGCAGTTATACCACTGTAAGCATATACGTAGGGCTTCAGTTTTTCTGGGTTTATTTATTTCATTTTCTGGTGTTTATATTTTACACTTTTTGATTTGTATGTGGATGCCCCAAACTAGTGTTTTATGGGGCTTTCTCTTTACATATACACACAGGGCTGTTTCACACAGCACTATGTTAAAGAGCACTAGGGAACGTTTAGTGTGCACCTGAAAAGGTTTACACAGACCAACTAATGCGCAACACATTAATGTGCTTTAAAAATCACGTCCTTGTAGTCCACATTATTGCTCGAAGTAGACAAGCCATTAGATACAAGCCAGGGAACAGGGACATCACCTATATAAAAAATCTGCAATGGGAAATGGAAGTCAATATGAACTGAGTAACTGTTTCTGGTATTTTTCCAGTGTTTATTGGATAAACACTGATTTCATTTTTTTATTTTTTGCTTTGGGGGTATTGTACTGGTGTTTGTTGGTTAAAAACCTAAAATCAGAAGCCTTATGTATACCACATTCACTTCCCAAAAATAGTATAGACTGTGTTCAGACTAGTGATTTTTTACTGCTTTACTTATATTGCGATAATTAAAGTGGCAACGGTTTCTAATGTAGATAAACCTCCTATCCATATATGTGTGTGAGTGAGAAATTGTTCCGGGATTGGTTCCATTTATTATGGAGATTTTCAGATAGCTAAGACAATCTGCCTTTTTTTGTTTTGTATTACAATTAGTCTGTATGGTTCACTTATTGTTCTGTAACTTTGGAGCGTATTCATAAATCAGAACTAAACAGCCAGTCTCCTTTAAGAAGCCAAAAGAGTGGTGTAATAAGGAAAAAAATGGCAAAGCTGCATCTGATGAAACCAATCCTGCTGGGTCCCATACTTCCCTTCACTTAATGGGCTACCCCTCATCATTGCTCCCTCTCCAGCTCCCGCTACCAGCTCAGCTGCACGAATGCTGCATGGATTACCCAGGAATGCTCTTTAATGTTGTACAGTTGTTAGAAGTTAAAGGGGAAAATTACATTAATCAAAAATAAGAATGCCCACTCCAATATGCTGATCCTATAAGTACTTTTACTTAAGATCTGCCAGTTCTAGCATAGAAATTATGCATCATCCATCATCATACTTGTATTCAAAGACTTTTTTCATTTTAAGGCATTTCCACGATGCTCATCACCAGAGTATCACTAAGTTTAATGAATTAAGCTTTAGAATAGGAGATAGAGAGGATTTATTTCCCCCATTTTACAGATGGGGAAGCTGAATCACAGAAAGGTGAAATGACTTAGCTAAGGTAGTAGATAGTGAACTCAGAAGCTAGAACCCAGATCCTATGACTCCCAGTCCTGTGCTCTAATCATCCTTCATCTCTAGAAACAGGCATTTTTTTTATAGCATCCATCATCCTAGTACCCAAGTCCCTGGCATATAACACACATTATCTACTTGGAACCCTGACAACAGGTGGTAGAAGTAGGCAAGCAATTTCGGTACAGATACTAGTACAAGACTCAGAGAAATCCTATTTCTATACATAAAATTGAGAGGCTGGAATGGGTGTGTGAAGATAAATGGATCTCAGTTGAGATTAGAGGAATCACGAACAATTTTTAAGGTTCTTGAAACTAATTTGTTGACTCATTTTCCTGTTATTTTAAAGCATGTTTCTCCCCCCAACCTACAAACATGTTTCTTCCTCCTAGTTAAAGGGAAACAGGTGCTACATATTAGAACAACCCACCCAAAATTAGGCTGGCGCAAGTGGATGCCCTATATATATAT
The DNA here is from genome assembly GCF_016161935.1 of Mauremys reevesii. NCBI lineage: Eukaryota > Metazoa > Chordata > Testudines > Geoemydidae > Mauremys > Mauremys reevesii. The sequence continues at coordinate 194,339,306 of NC_052625.1, forward strand.
ATAGGAGTGAAGTTGATGAGCATAGATATAGAATGTTTTTTTGGCTGGTTCGTGGTAATGTTATAATCGCAGTTTAATTAATATGATAATACCATAACTGGCTGTGTTTAGCATTGTCTCTTGAATCTATGAAAAGCACTGTGGTACAAGTTAGGTGTTGATAAATCTAAAGAAGTAACTTTCACACACAAAGTATCTTTCCATAGAAGTTCTCCTTCTCAACCTCTCTCCTTTTTTTACAAGCTCCGTGTTTGTTTTTCCTTCTGCGTGTGCCATTTTCCATCCTGTTTTTTCCAGTGGATTTTTCCCCCTTTCTCCTTTGTTCACATTTGTTCCTAATCAGAATAAATCTCTTTTCAGTGAGTTCAAAATTACACAAACGGAGTTAGCCTATCCCTAATCTCTCTCACCAGGGCTGAGTTTATCTGAAAATGAATCAACCCCAAAATGGGTTTTTGCTTTGATTTTTCAGACAAAAATTCTATTGTACATTTAAGTAGTTCCCTTCCTCCTCAGAGATCCCAAAGCACTGTCCTAACAGACTGATACACAAACTTGAACTATATAATGTGTTAACTATAGCTGTGGTTATTTTTAAGTCATCACTGCTGCCCAGGTCTGTAAAAGTATGCATGTGATGCCCTTCAACTTGCTTTTGACCACGCTTTATTCTTCAGTGTAAAAGCTCTGTAAAAGCAAAGGTTATATTTAACTACATACATTATTTACTCCAAACTTAATCCAACACTGAACTGCAGCCACTTCTGAGGCAGAACCCAGCAACTGTCTATTAGTGGAAAATAACTGTACACAGTAGTTTAGGATAGGAAGTGAAGAAGAAAGAACTCTGTAGCTGGTTCAAACTGGAGGAGTCTACAGTAAATTTTTTTTAAAGGCCCGGGAGGTCAGGTTCCCCAGGTCTGGAAGACCCAAGGCATCAAGAAAACTAAAGATATGTCTACACTGCAATTAAAAACCTGCGGCTGGCCCCTGCCAGTTGACTCGGGCTAAGGGACTGTTTAATTGCGTTGTAGAAGTTCCAGCTCAGGCTGCAGCCTGGGCTCTACCTGCAAGGTGGGAAGGTCCAGGAGTTTGGGCTGCAGCCCAAGCCCAAATGTCTACACTGCAATTAAACAGCCCCTCGGCCAAAGCACTGCGAGCCGAACTCAGCTAGCATGGGCCCACCGCAGGTATCTAATTGCAGTTAGACAGACCCTGTGAGGCTCTAGAAGCCAAATAGGAGCCATAGACGTTCTTGGCTTGCCCCTCCCCTTGTCAATATTTTTATTTTAGGGCCACAAAGAAGACACAAAGGAACATTGGGACAAAAGGATCTCTGGATGCCAGATAGCACCCAGCTTCCATAGTGAGGTCCCCTAGAGAGGTTTAATTAAGTTTTGTTTTCTCAAGTTTGTGTGATTGTTGTATTATAATAAAAGCCGTGGCTGAATAAGTCCCTTACCTATCTTTAATGACAAATAAAACCATTCAACCCAAACCTCCATTGTAATGACACCTGTGTGCTGCTGAGCTGTGACTCTTGCAGTGTTTTTAAATCACAGGCCACCAGGCTGTCCTTGGAGAACAAGACCTGAAAACGATAAATTCAGAAGGTGCTTACAACCCACAGGAGTTAGGGTGCAATTCACAAAATTATGTAACCTGTGTGATATCCACCCTAAGTGCCTTACATACCTATGGACCCAGGGCCGGCTCCAGACCCCAGCGCGCCAAGCGCGCGCTTGGGGCGGCATTTTGCCGGCAGGGCGGCAGGCGGCTCCGGCAGACCTTCCGCAGTCATGCCTGCGGGAGATCCACCGGAGCCGTGGGACCAGTGGAACCTCCGCAGCACGTCTGCAAGAGGTCCCCCGGAGCTGCGGGACCAGCGACCGCCAGAGCGCGCCCCGCGACGTGCCGCCCTACTTGGGGCGGCGGGATTCCTAGAGCCGCCCCTGTATGGACCTGCGAACCCCTAGTAACTGTGGAAGAGCTACGCCATACAGTGAAACGCCCTAGAAAAATACTTTCCAAACAGCATGTGAGCAGGAATAATGAAATACATGCTATACATGTGAAGTTCACTGCACAAAGGCTGCTTTTCATCTCTGTAGTGATATATGCATCCGTTGACAGAGAAATTCCTGATCCCCAGGGAGCACACTAAGCAAAGATGTATTTCTCTGTCTCGAGTGTGAGGCATAATTTATTTCAGAAAAAAGACCCAGGTGTCACTGTAGACAGCTCAGTGAAAACCTCTGATCCACGTGCAACAGTGATTTAAATATAAAAAAGCAATATTAGGCTGTATAAAGAATGGGAATAAATAATATTGGAAATATGCTCATAGCATTATACAGCTCAATGAGATGGCCTCACCCAGAATATTATGTTCAATTCTGGTCACCCTCTCTCAAAGATGTTATAGCAGAAACAGAGCAGGTTCAGAAGTAGGTTACAAAGGTGGTTAGGGACATAGTAAGTCTCTGATTTGAAATGATATTGAAAAAACTGGATCTGTTTAGTCAGGTACTGAATCAGGGTGTGATCCAAAGCCCATTGAAATCAATGAAAAGACTGATGCCAAAAAAAGAGGACACAATAGAGGTGTAAGCAGGGTCTGAATGAGCTCTCCTGTGACATCTAGTGATGAGCTGGGAAAGAGGACTTCAGGAGCTGACCTTGTTTGCATAGGCACATCCCCCTGCTGAGGCGCTCAGCATGATGGGACTGCTTTGCCCAAACGATCACTTTTGGCTGGTGTTGGATCACAAGTCTCTCTGTTATTGGGGCAGGAGTATTAAAGGGTTATTAGCCTTGTTGTGTGAATCAAGGGCAGCAGAACTGTGCTTGGCATACCCTGATTGATGGACTTACCCTCAGCTAAACTGCACTCACTAGGCAGGGGACATGGGTGCCAAAGCCCAGTGAATTGAGAAAGGGTAAGAACAGGGATTGTGTAGCTGGAGATGTGAGTCTTCCCAGGGTGGGGGGTTCTAGATACCAGTTGACCCTTCCTTTTTCCAATGTGTAATAACAGAGCTGATTAAAACTCAATTGAGAGTCTTGTTGCGCACTACAGAGTTGTGATTACTGATAACCAAGTCTAATCATTAGATATGCTTTGGGACAGTGTCTCTGATGCAAGAGACTACCCAGTGTGTATTAGCAGTGAGACTCCTGCACTAATAGCTGAAATCACAGAGAGCTGAGTTAAGTGGTAAGACCTGAAGACATCATAGTGAGTGGCCAGGGGAGAGAAGCAGTGAACGAGTGCCCAGACAGTGGAAAGAGCAAGATGCCTTCTTGTGCTCCCTGCCGCCCTCCCTCCCCAGCCCGGGTGGGAGGTGAACTCTGCAGATGCACCTCTGAACTCTGGGTCTGCACTGACCAAGGACAACAACTGTGAGTGGGGTGTTGTGGAGGGAGAAGGGAGGAGCATGTTAAAGGAACTTCTGGTTGCTGGACTTAAGAACCTGAGGGAAAAGGACACTGCCCAACGTATTCTGAGGTGGGGCTTTTGCTCATGGTTTTATGAATGGTTTTATGAATCCTGCTTGTGGCGTTTTCCGAAATTAATGCCAAGTTACTTCCCTCCTTCTATTAAAAGTTTCTTTTCTACACTCACACTCTGTGCTTGCGAGAGGGGAAATATTGCCTCTTAGAGGCACCCAGGGCGTGGTATGTAATTGTGACAGGTTACTGGGTGGGGGGTTGAGCCGGTTTCGTGTTGTATTGTTCTAAAGGAACCCCTAGATATTGAACCTGGCCCTGGTTGCTGCCAACTCCAACTGTCAGAAGGGTTACATAGGAAGAAGTTAAACAAAGTACTCCAGCGTATCTCTTCTCAGAGTCTAAGAACACAGAGTCAGAGCCTAGAGTAGCATCCAGGAATTCTTATCCTCAAGTCCCGACAGCTTTTTCTACCCACATAAGGCTAGATTTATAAAGATACTTAGGCAGTGTACCAATCACAGGAACACACTGTGATTCACAAAGCCTGAGTTAGGCACCTATTCAATGAATGGGGAGAAATAGGCACCTGAGCCAGATTCACAAAAGCCAGCAAGCTAGGCTGGGAGCCGCTTAAGCTAGCCGATGGGAGATACCAATGAGAGGGGTGTGTCCTACGCCCCTCCTCTCTCTCAGAGATAGGTGCCTAAATCCAAGCTGCAGGGAAGCACCTGTCTCTGCTAGCCATTCTCAGTTGCGAACCCTCTTTGGTGTTAGGAGCCAAAGGCAATTTTTGCAAGAACCTGGGGGAGAGGGGCAGCAGGGGAAGGAGGAACTCCCTCATAATTTTTAGCCTAGTGGTTAGAGTACTCATGTAGGAGACTCCAAGTTCAATTCTGCCCCCTCCCCCCAGGAGAAAGGATTTGAACAGGTGTCTGCCACAGCTCAGGAGAGTGCCAGGGGCCTATGGGGTATTCTGATGGGGGTGAAGTCCCTCAGTCTCTCCTGCTGAAGCTGTTCCACTGCGGCCAAATACTTAGTCATTTGGGCCAGAGAGAGTGCATGTGTGAGAGAAAGAGAGAGAGAGCACAACGATGAGAATGACTCAGTAACCTTGTGCGCAGAGCACTCACCCAGGATGTGAGAGACCCAGGGTCCACTCCCCCTGCTCCAATGACTCTAAGTAGTTATCCACAGTGGAACAACTTCAACAGGAGAGACTGAGGGAGCCCCATATCAGAATATCCCATTGACTAGTGGTTTGGGCACTCACCGACAATGTGGCAGATCTCTATTCATATCTCTTTTTATCACACAGAGGGGCGAATTGAACTGGGCGGGGTGGGGGGGGTAATCCCACATGCCAGGTGAGTACCCTAACCACTGAATTAAAAGTTATGAGGGAGCTCCTCCTCTTTTCGCTCTCTCGGCTGCTTTGTGTGAAGTCACATGCAGGGCTTGATCTGGTGGGCAGCCTCTGAGGACACCTACCGGGTGGGGCCCCACAAACGAATGAGGTGGCCAAACACCTGTCTTCCCCCAGGTCGTGTGTTGCTCTGGGATTGAGGTGGGAGATAGATGTTTATAGTGAGGCAGCAGTGTGCATGCCCAGAGGTGGAAACACAGGCTCCTAGCGACCTTCTTATTGCAAAAACTAACAAACCAAGTGCGTTCAGGCGTTTACAGGATTCAGAGGGAGTTTTGTGAATCACAGTGGAGCTTAAACTGGGACATAGGAGCCTAAACCAAGACTTAGGTGCCTACTCTTGTCAATGTACCACATTATTGCAATGAGCAATATCCTAGTCTATCAATCCTACCCAGCTCTTTTAACCAAACCTGTATATCAAAGGTTCTGGAAGCAGACTGTACTGCGGTTAACCTGCTGCAAGAGTTGCAGCACCAATTTAGAGTGTGAAAATAGATATGACACAATCAATGTAATAAAACAAACCAAAACCCTGCATGCCATAACTTCGCATGCTACTCAAACTTGCCAAACAAAGCAGGAAAGCTTCAGTCAGGAAAATGTTAAAGATGGCACCTAAGAGCTGTCATACATGACCCATTCCTTCCAGGGCAGAAAACAGGCTATAGCTTTGACTCTAGATGGATCTGACTGCTTCCTGGTTTCCTGGATCACAGAAATGCTGTCCATGTCTGCTGGCACTGGGCTCTTACTGTCCGTTTAGTTGACACCCTTTGGCCACTTCAAATGAACATTTGAGGGGTCATCCTGGAGAACCCTCATGTAAATCTGATGCCCCAAGATTTTTACCTTTTTTTTTTATTCTGCAGCTTTTGGGTGTGGGGCTGAAAATTAATCAGATTATACTTGGTCTAGCCAAATGCAGGGACAATGTAGAACTCTCTTTTTAGCACCAAGCAAATCACCCACTAATTTTTTATGGTACCAGGGAGCTCTGGTTACCAGATTGTCCACAGATGTTTTTATTATCTCTGAATGGGCTGGGTATTCTCAGTCTTCACTCAGTTGCACTTCTTTCACTTGGATATGCTTTTGTCACAACAAAAACAGCAAATGATAGGGGAGTCAAATATCTTTGTATGAAAGCCTAGCATAAGAAATTCATAAATGAAGCTGAAATTAAGATCCTACACACCCACCTGTTGTGCATAGATTTGGTGGGTGATCCCAAGGCTCTGACATGCACTATTTGCCTCATTATCTGGGCACAGCTGTTATTTGTTGTTATATGCCAACAGAGGGCTCAGCACTGTATAAACCCAGAGGAAGTGATGGTCACTGTCCCATGCCACTTACAGTCTGAAAGGTAGACAAAGCAACACATCCAGATTGCTCTTTGTGGCCAAAGGGGTGTTCAGGCTTTCTATACGTTTCCAAGTTGTGTGACATCAGACTATGCTTGGCAGAAGATGTGTGTTTAAAGGAGAGATGTGAACCAAAAGGAGGCGGCAGTCTATAGTAACATATATGGGAGCTCCAGGAAGGAGGCAGCATAAAGAATAGTGGGAGAAGAATTAGATTGTAGCCCACTGAAGTTTTTTTCCATTGACTTCAATGGGAGCAGGTTTAGGGCCTAAGGGTGGAATCTCCGGTTATTCCCTCTCTCCACTAATGGTAGGAATCTTGAAAAAGGAAAAGTTAAGTTAGTGGGCAGTGAATGACATTGTTGATTCAGGCAGGGATATTCATCTTTCTTATAATGTTCAGGCAATACATCATGTTAGCAAGGTACAGCTCCAAAGCAACTGTCTATCTGGGCTCTAGAGGTAACACAAGAGTGCCATAAATCAACCTCTATCCAGAAGGATCCCGTTAGCTCTTCACAAGCAAGGTCCCTCAACTGAGCCAAAAAAAGCTCCTGTTTACTAAATCCATATTCCTGTAAATATTTGTTTGTGACAAACCGTTGTGCTCCTTGTTGCTTTCCCTACACAGTCCCCCTCGCTAAGCCATACAACTCAAAATTCATCAACAAGAATGAAAAAGAGAGCCAAACAATTTTTACCCATGAAAGCAGAAAGCTTGGAGCCCTTCCAGTCTCTTGGGTAAAGACATAATTATGAGAAGAAAAATATCTACCCAAGAGACATAATTACATAATTAGGCCATAGGTTCTACGTAGGAAAAGTTCTTATAATTCATAAAACAAGGCGCTACATAGGCGCAATAACTGGTTTTAATTCAGTCAGTGGAGGGAAAAAGATGTTTGTTTTTTAAATAGCTAAAGGCACCAGTTTACATTAAAGACTAAAGGGCTTTCTCTCCCAACCATGCACACAGGACTCCCATTAGCATTAATGAGGTTTACACACGCACTTGGACAGAAATCAAGACATCCCCCCGCCCCCCCCCCCCCCAAAAAAAAGTTTTTGTTTTTAAAGCGGAGACATTTTTACACAGAGCAGGTCAAAAATACACCTGAAACTGACCAATAAATAAATAAATTACATGAAAACAAACACAGCAAACAGGTTTAGCTGACTTGATTTCTTATTCTTAGGGCCCGATTCAGTCCACTGGTGGAATCCCAGCTGACCACCTCTTTCCAATTCCCTCACCCCGGTGATACAAAGATCTTGGATAGGTTCAAAGCAGGCCAGCACTGCCAACAAAGAGCTGATCCAGATCCCAGGGAAGTCAGTCTTTTCATTGATTTCAATGGGCTTTAGATCAGTCCCAAAGTGAGTAGGGTCAGCCAGGGATGGGATTTGAGCCTTGGCACTTAAATGGTGCAAGATCTGGCCCTCAGTGCATCTCCCAGTTCAGTGGGAATTTTCCCACTGCGGAGCAAGAGCAAGCTTCAGTGCAGCTCGTCACCCAGCTAGCCTGCCTAGATAGGACTCCCGCGAAGCCCCATCTGAAGTTTAAAGTTTCCTGCAGATTGAGGGGTAATTCCACCGTGGGGCAAACTGCATCCCTCTGTGCCCATGGGAGTGAATCAAGACCAGGGCTTGTAAAATCTTTGAAAATATAAAGTGCTAAGATTTCTATTTCTTTTTAACGAAGTCATGGCCTATGAAAAGCAAACACACACACACACACACGCTTTAGGGTCACGTTTTTCAGCAAATCACAACAGCTGAGATATAACTCTCCCTCCCCCAGAATATTATCTGTGGATGTGAAAATTGGCTGCTGTACCTCACCAGCTCCTGCAGGGGCAGTGTTTCAACAGCCCCAACCCTGTGCCCATTGAGATCAGTGGGGCAGTGGTGGTGGTCACGGGGGGAGGAGGAGCTATTATTCCCTCCACTGGGCCCTATGGGTCCTGTATGCAGGAGCTCAGTGCTGCCGCTACATTTGCCTTGCGAGTGTTTCGCTTCTAGAACAAACCTGGAGCTATGAAAGAGAAAAGGAGCCCCAAGAAAAGAGCAAGTGCAGAAGTGAAAGAAGGGTTTCCCTCATGGCCCTGACTGGAACTGCTTCCCCGTGATCACCTTTACTCTGCCCTTCTGCCGTGCTCCTCAGCCTAGCTTGAGGCTGCCACAGTTCATGATTCCCCCACTTTCCCATCTCCTCTGTGCTCTGCTCAAAATCACACTGCACTGTGGCATAACAAGTGTCTCCTCCTTCCCTCCTGCCCCCACCCAGAGAGATCCACACTTCACTTCAGACTTACTGCAGCACTACAGGTGCTCAGTGCTTTGGCATCTACCCTTCCACCTCCACCCCAAACCCATTCTCCTCTGTTCTGCAGCTCAGAACTGTGCATTAAAGGAGTTCCCATCTCCCGCTGGGAGATCTTCCCCAGCTCAGCCATGTGATTCACCATTTCCTCCAGGCTTTTAAATTCATGCAATGCAATGGCTATTTTTAAAAACAAAACCTACTGCTACAAACACACGGGAAAGACAGAGAGCGTGTTGGAGCCCCCAGCATCTCAGCACAACTTTCGTTCACCTTTAAACCTCATTAAAGAACATAATGCACCAGTGTATGTGCCAGCAACAAAGCTAGCCATGGTTGGCAAATTTGCTTCAATTTGTTTTGTAAAGACAAATGGTACAAAGAGAGTTTCAGAGTAGCAGCCGTGTTAGTCTGTATCCGCAAAAAGAACGGGCGTACTTGTGGCACCTTAGAGACTAACACATTTATTTGAGCATAAGCTTTCGTGGGCAATTCCCAGTCCCTGGCTTCATTCCCTCTGCATGCTAGTATCTGCTGCACTCTCTTTTCCTTTTATTTATTTTATGTTTTGTTTTGTTTTTGTTTGGTTTTGGTCTATTTATTGCTGCCTTTTCTTCTTTTTTTTTGAGCAAAGGAAAAAAAGTTTTTAAAGGAAGCCGCATTTCAAAAGAGCAAGAGCTCCTCATCCTGACTTTATCATCCTCATTCTTATCAAACAATCTCTATAAAGAATGGGAAGAAACTTTTATTATTTTTTTTAAAGGGAAAACTATTCTATAAAGTAGGTCCTTAGCCTGGTCTTGCTACAGTGAAGAGCAGTAAAGATCATAGCAAAAGAAGGAGGGTGAGGGGAGAGTGAAAAAATCTCTTGCTTTGAACTGGCTTCTCTCCAACAGGCAGGAGGGGTTGGTTTTCTTAGCGCTTGCGAAACCTGATTACTTTAAAGGACCGAAGAGGGGGAGATGTAAACACAATCATTAAAACAGATTTAAGGTACTTAGTTTTAATCTAGTCTAAAACCGCTCCAATTGTGCGCTGTTTTGCAATCCTCTGCTCTCTAGACATCAATAGGGTGCACTTTCCTTTGGGTTTTTTTTCCTCTCCAAAACCCAGGGCATATTACAGGCTGAATATTGTGGTTAGAATGGGAGTTCAGGCATGGACAATACAACAGTCCAGCAATAAGGGAGGGATACGTGTGTGTGTGTGTATTCACTGTCTTTCAAAAGACTGTTTTGCTGCATTAAAAGACTATTGTGTTTCTATCTGTGCAACAGGTTTTAAGCAGATTGTTTAAATGTAATTAAAGAAGGGATGTTTCTAAAATAACCTCACTAATAAAATTCAGATGGCTAAACGGAGCTGAAAATGCGACTGAAAATAAAAGGATGCCGTTTCAGTCTATGCTTGCAAGGGAAACATGATTTAAACTCCAAAGGAAAACAGTCTTTACTAGTTAGACTTGAAGGATTATCTTGTGTATCAGCACCCTCTGTGGCAGAATAGCATTTATCCACATAGCCACCCATGTTAATGCTGTTGCACAATTTACTACAGCCGTGATAGACAGGTAATTGCTTTATCCACCCATGTGTAATAAACGGAGTCTAGCATGTTAATCCTCGAGTTCTTATTGTCTGTGAATGCCAAGCGAGGGAGAGACATACTCTGAATGCCCTACCCTTTCATTCCAGCACTATTGGAGTTTACGCACACTCAGACCTGCTAGAGTGTTCTTGTTACATTCCACTCTAGTGCTTGGGGTGCCAAGTATTGTGAGTAGTATCAAATTATTGTTATATAAAGGGCACTTCAAATCAGGCTAAATGTAGACAGAAGCCAGGATGCAGCAGTCTTTTTTTTTTTAAATCAAACACAGCTTTTCACACTTGCCTTAATCAGACAGACAGTATTACTTGTTCTTGGTCATAACACAGAAACTACCGGTAATTAACCTGAACCATAAGACTGGACTTCTATCTAGTTTGTGTAGAGTCTGTCAGACCTTAGAGAAACGTGAAACATCCCTTGTCCCGTTAATGTTTTCCACAAAAATCTATAAAGGTTTAAAAAAAAATCGAAAACAGGCGTCGCCTTTAAAAGGTTTACAGATTCCTGGCTACTCCACAGGTTTAGATTTGTGGCATCTAATCTGCAATGACAGTTTGATGGATGTTTCTCTTTCTTCCTTTCGAAAGGTATAAAGAATTGGTGGTTTCCCCAGTAAAAATTATGCTTAACACCCTTCTTCTCTGCTCTTGCTTTTACAGTCTAAAGCCTAGTTAAAAGGCCGGAATATGATGAAAGTCTTGTGCTGCTGGCAATATATGGGTTTAATGGGGCAGCGGAGATGTGACAGAATCCATTCAGTTCTCCGGGTGAAATTCACTTCTGGGCAGAGTGCCAGCACAAGCCTATGCAACACTTAAGTCTTACAGATGCATAACCGATGCCCTAACTGATGCTAGTTGAGATGGTGTCCTGAAGATTCCCCCCAGTCCTCATTGCGGTCAGCCACCATTTTGATCCCTTCTCTTTGTTATGCTCTGTCCCCTTTCTGGTGATCTCACTAGTGGCAGTCTTGTTCCAGGTGGCAGATGGGGTGGAGTGACTTCTTGTGTCAAAACCTTAAGGGAGAAAGCACTGCCTGGTGGTTAGAGAATAGAGTTGAAAGGGGTGGAGAGGGGTTGAGAGTTCTGGGGTTTCCTACTGACTCGCTGTATAATCTTGAGCAAGTCACTCAGGCAACATTTTTAAATGTAAGTGCCTCGAGGTAGGCTCTTAAACTAGCTCGGGGCTGATGTTCTCAGTGGTGCTGAGCAGCCACAGCTTCCACTGAAGTCAATAGCTAAAATTAGACTGCTTCTTGGGTGCCTAAATAGGGACTTAAGTAACTAAAACTTGAGGAAGCCACAGTTTTTTCCATCTCTACAAATATTTATCTGCCTCCCTGACTCCCAGGGGGCATTACTAGGCTAGATGAATTAGTGAGCCCGATTCACCACTGTGTTACTATTTTGGTTTTAGCAGGTCTGAGTGTGAGTAAACTCCAGTAGGTTTCAATGACGTTACATTGGGCTAAAACAAGAGTAACACAATACTAAGTTAGACTCAACCTTTACGAGCTCCAAGGTCTCTGGATGAAGCATACTCTGAAAGTGCAAAGGATTATTAATATTATTAAATAATTGTTGTTGTTTTGTTGTGTTTATTATTCTTGTGACAGACTCACAATATCCTGGAGAAACCTTATGGAATTATGATAAACTTTACTGAATTAAGTTAAACCTTATTGAATTAGGTTTAATACCTTGGGGTCCCATTGTATTAAAAATGCAGTTGTATATGTGCTGTTGCAGGCACTGTATGTACTTTCTCTAGGAGGATGGGGATGCTTCCGTATTTCCTCCATTATCAGCCATTGGATGCCATGGAGAGGTGTGGATATACTAGTTCAAACTGGATTCTCCAGGGACCAATAGACAAAGAAAGGATGTTTGGATAAACAGCCTAGTTTAAAACTGGGTCTACAGAGGCCCCATAAGTCTATGTGCTTGCTCTGAGGTGAGGCCATGATGAATTTGTGATCACACAAGAAACCCCTTGGGTTGTGTTTGGAAAGACTGTTCCAGCCACAGCCCCACGTTAGGGTTGAAGTGATCTCTAGTAGGTTTATTAGTATCTATCTTTTATAGTTTTTAATAGCTTTTCTCTGTAGAGTAAACTAGGCTTGCACAGAAAGAACTGTGTGGTAACTTATAACTGTTGACAATCATTGTTATCTGTCTCTGAAGAGAAGGCAAGCAGGTATGCTTGGGCAGCTTGCTTCTGCCAGGAATAACACAGTGAAGACAGGGAACTGCGCGGAAGGGAGAGGGGAGAGAGGTGTGGGTCTCTGGCAACAGCTGGGGAACTGGAAGCCTAAGAGTTGGTGCCCTTGCTGGATGACGGAGGGAAATACAGGTGCAGCTACCCTGACAGGAGGTGATTCTATGTGTTGAGCAGCTATTACTATCCATGAACGAGAGATAATGGATCATTTCTGCTGCCACAAACCACCAGCTTAGTTAAGGCAGTGATTCTCAACCAGGGGTATGTGTACCCCTGGGGGTACACAGAGGTCTTCCAGAAGGTACATCAACTCATCTAGATATTTGCCTCGTTTTACAACAGGCTACATAAAAAGCACTAGCGAAGTCAGTACAAACTAAAATTTCATACAGATAATGACTTGTTTATGCAGCTCTATATACTATACACTGAAATGTAAGTACAATATTTATATTCCAATTGATTTATTTTATAATTATATGGTAAAACTGAGAAAATAAGCAATTTTTTCAGTAACAGTGTGCTGTGACACGTTTGTATTTTTATATCTGATTTTGCAAGCAAGTGAGGTGAAACTTGGGAGTACACAAGACAAATCTGACTCCTGAAAGGGGTACAGTAGTCTGGAAAGGTTGAGATTCACTGAGTTAAGGCACAAGATTGTATTTGAAAACAATGTAGCAAATTGTCAAACTCTAATGCCCCAGAAGGGAAATATTTTTAAAAATACAAGACCATGAATACAGATTTTTTTTATTTATTTTTTTACTAATCACAGTCTGCAGAGAAAGTGGAGGGAAATCTTGCCAATGCAGTGAAAGGCTTTAAAATTCTGGGTGAGTACAACAGGACAGCATCATTATTTGTATGTAATAAAGAAGGACTGCTGCTCCTGAGAACACATCACTCAGAAGGATCTCAGAAGGGATAATTCACTCTTTGTCAGTCTTAGAAGGAAAACAGAGAAGGACAGATTCTGCTCTGAGCTACATGAATGTAAATCCATTGACTTCAGTTGCGTGATTCCAGGTTTATAGATGTGCATCTGGGGGCAGAATCTGGCCCCAAGCCTGTAGGGCTGACCTCACCTGCCACAGGTCAGCTGTATTAATAATGGGATTACGTTACGGCCCCAGTTCAGCAAAGCATTTAAAGCCTATGACTTAATGAGATATGTGTATAGCTAAAGTTAAACACATGCTTAAGAGCTTTGTTGAACAGGTAATAATGGAGTGGGTCCTTGCGAAATCAGGGCCTAAGCCAATGTTAAAATATTTAACCTGCTCATTAGATTGAAAGATTAGGTCTAATGTCAATATCACGCAGGAGTTTAGGAGGGAGGTCAGAGGGATAGCTAGGTAATTAATGAGCTATGTTTGGCCACAATGGAATATCTTCTTTACAGAGGCTCTAGCAGGAGGCTGACCCCCCCCCCCCCACTTTGCCTTCAGTTGTAAAGTTTGTTTAGTAACAGGGAGCCACCCATGAATTTAAAAACAATAGGAAAACAGATTCATACTGAATAAATCTCCCTGCCCCGCCCCCCCTCAGTTCTCTGTATGCTTGGCTACCAGTAGGCAGCAAATCCCAAAGAATGTGTGCAGGGGGAAGGGGAGTAGGAAGAGGATCAGTTGGGGTGGGGGGGAGCTGGAGTGAGTCCAATGCAAGCAGTGTGTGATGTCATTTACAGCATTGCTCACTGAAATGATAAACACACGGTGAAGGCTTTTGAACAGCGTCTGGGCTACTGCAGGGGGAGATTCTTCGTAGAATTTCCCTTTCTCCCTCTTCCGCAAAGAAGGTCCTTGTAGTACAGCAACATGACAGGTCTGCTTGGCATTCTCCAGCTCAGACAGTGATGATGATAATATAATAAACATTAAAGTACCTTTTCCCACGACACTTACAAGAAATCAGCCAACTAATAATGCCAATGTACCGGGGCCCTGGAGGCCAGTTCAATTCCTTTTTTTAAGTATGCACTGTATAAATTGGATCTATTTTGCCTGCATGAATTATCCTTCTCTTCCACCCTTTATATGTTGTTAGTCTTCTTAGACTCCAATCTTGCAATGGGTTCTGCCTGGGCCATAGACTACAAGCTCCTGCATGCAAGGGCTGTCTCATATATGGAGAGTGCCTAACACATGCCAAGGACTACCAGAATATTCATCATAACTCTCTGGTGACTTTTGTGCTTGTGGACTGACAGTCCTAGAGTCACAGTTTCTCTGCAGATACAGCCTGCGCACAAGATTCTTCATTATGCCCCAGCCTTGACTTGTGGGACTAACTTTAAGGTGGGAGGGGATAGTTGTCTCTATGCTCATTCCAATGTCAGCTTGTTAACAAGGGTGCTGTTACAGTGGCGGTGTTGTGAAATTAGACACTTGCAGTCTAAGACCTGGACTGAGACAACCAACTCATTTTACATAAATTATCATAAGCTATGATGGTATTAACTTTTGGTGACTACCAACCTGGGCTGGAATGGATCTAGCAACCTAGAAATGAAAGTCTCTGTCTCAGGACCAATTCACTTAACCATGCAATCCTTCACAAAGCCCCCTCCCTGTAGACTCTAGCTCACACACTTTGCTTTGACCATGCTATGGCTAGTGCCATAATTCCCTGTTAAAAAGAAAACCACTTGTGCATTATATTGTAGGTGCAATCCTTTGGAAAAAAGAAAATACAAAAAAAAACCCCAGAAGCTGTAAATGTCCACTTATAAAAATCACAAGCTTTTCAAAAGTGCAGCTGTGAAATTAATGGTGTTCAAAGATGTATATGCATACAAATACACCCCGCTCATGTGTGTGTGTGTATATGTGTGTGTGTGTATATATCTCTATATATATCTATAGATATAGATAGATAGATATAGATATAGATAATGTGTGTGTGTACGTGTTTAACATTTGCAAAGACCTTAGAATGCATTGGATCATCACTGGCAGGTTTTGGATAGTCTTTTTTTTTCTTTCTAATGAGGCACTAGGTTTGGATGTCCACTAAAGTGCGCCAGTGGAAAACATTTCTGCAATGCTGCAGTGGCATTATGTCTGTCTCCTGAACCTGGGGGAGGGGGATAGCATTAATGTACTTAAATGCTGGAAATGCTAGTCATCTCTGCACCATTAATATCATTCTAAATAGCTCATTCTGCTTAAAGCAAGTGTCTCTCCTGGGGTTTGGGTTTTTTTTGGTAGCAGGTCCTATTTTATTTACAAAACAAAAGGTGTGATCCCAGAACAAGAAAAAGAGAATTTATATCGGGGCTGATCCAACTACCATTGAAATGAATAGGGGTTTGGCCACTGACTTCACTGAAGCAACATTGGGCCCAAAGTCTTTCCGTCTTTTTGAAAATCTGCATAGAATCATAGAATGATAGAATACTGGGGTTGGAAGAGACCTCAGGAGGTCATCTAGTCCAATCCCCTGCATCTTATTCATGACTTGCTTCTCTGACTGCCATGTGACTTATTCTACAATTACACTTCAAGGTCTGTAGGGCCAAAATTTTATCTCCTTTAAAAAAATGGAGTGATGGGGAAAATCCTCTGCATTTTAAACAATGAGCACAATTTTATAGGACCTACATAAACACAATAGAGAGCACTTTCTTCTCCTCAGGCATGAATACAATTAACTTCCATCCTAGAGTTCATGGAAAATGGATCCTGAAGTTTTGTCCCATTTTTGCATCAGAAACTAAGTTGAAAAACATTAATCAGAGAGCTCTGGTAACACCATTGATGATGTTGAAGAGTGGACATGTTTTGGTGGTGCATAACCTTGAAAACTGCTGTTTTCAAGGTTAACTGATTTAATAAAATAAATCCAAATGGAAAAGGAGGCCACAGAACATACTTGCCAGCTTCAGAGAACTTCTGAAAAGAAGAGAGGAGTAAAATTTTAAAATGACAGGGTGACCTTCTCCAATGATAGCCTGCTTCTGCTAGGAGCTGGAGTACTCTCAGCACTGCCCAATGAAAAGAAAGGAAACTGTTTGCTCTCGCTAGCTTCTTCACAATCAGAGGGTCATCTGAGCTCCTTTTGCATCCTTCCCTTTTCACTCCATCATCTGGTGATCTTCTGAAGGAGGAAGGCTGGGCCCATCATTACTGCTCCTTGCAATGACCAGAAGGGTTGCCAGAAAGCCAGACAAGATACTTCCTCACCTAAGGGACTGGATTAGAGTTTGGGACTGAGCTCAAGCCTAAACTCAGATCTATGTGACCAGTACTCTTCTTCTAGGCTGGGTCTACCTGCTCCCCAAAGACCAGGCACTATCATCTGTGATAGCGTACGTATACCAATGCATTTACCTGCAGCTATGCAGCAAGTCAAGACCTAAAGGGTTTGTGAGGGAGATTAGTACCATGAAATATATCTGAGATGCAGCAATGGACATGTGTGAAAGGTTTAAGGTATGAATTTCAGTGTGGTATAATCACCACAACCTGGATATGGTTTCTAAGAAGAGTTCATGAACAATGAAACTGTGGGGCCAACTCTACACTCTGAATTCCTATGTAACAGGAGTTGCACTTGTGTATTGGAGGGTAAAATTGGGCTCTATATATGTAAAACTGGTGTGACCTGCAAGATGGTCATGTGAGTCTATGCAGATTTTTATAATATGCTCATTAGTGAGGTCTCTATCAAGGTCCAGCTCAAGGGAAAATACTAAGACACAAGTGAATCTGCGCCTGTGTACAGAGTGTGGGTGTAATTATTTTATGTTCCTACAGTAGATATAGATAAATCACTATGTGGTTCTTTTAAAACAGTTGTAGCTACATGTACAAATCTCACTGGTTTAAAAACCCAGGTAGATAAGACTAAAGGGAGACTGGTTTAAAAACTGAATTATAATAAAAATAATGTTTTCCATGTCTGTCATTGCCAACACCTTAGGTTATTAGAACCGAATAAATATTAACAGGACATTTGCTTTTCCCTTTATGCAGATTGTTTACTTTCTGCACTTCACTCAGCTTTGACAATGAGAACAGTTTTAACTACTTTTGCTTTTGTTTGAGGCAGTTTTACTTTCTGGTGCACAAGAAGTCTGATTATCGCCTTACTTATTCTGGTGTAAATCTCCATTGAATTCAATGGAAATCTACTTGTGTAAAACTGATGTGAGTGGAGAATGGGGCCCACTGAACTTAAAGAGGCAGTCAAGTCATATTCAAATAATGGTTAGAGCAGTTACATCTGCTCTACCAGGTTTTGTGGTTTTCACACTTTCCTATCTCATTTTGGACATTTCTCACATTAACAACATGGGAAACTGACTAGCTAAGGGCCTGATTCTGGCAATACTCATGCACAGGGGTAACTTTACTTATGGGAGTTGTCCAATTGGTATCAATGGGGCTACTTGTATGTGTACAGTTATATGGGGAAGGGTTTGTGGGATTACTCCCTCAGGCTCTGATACCGGAAGAAGCTTTGTGCAGGACTCAAGTGTGTCTGAGTGGGATCAGAGGTCTGGCTGCCTGGATTCAGGTGCAAAACTGGGGCTTAGCTATTTACAAGAAACAGGGAAACTGACTATATACAAACTGCTGTCAAATCTTTATTCTCTTAAAGTTACAGTAATCTTGGGGTCACTTGTATGACGTGTAACGTTTTTACCTACTATGTTTACTTCTCCCTGAACATTTAAACACCCTTCCCTTTTAATAGGAACTTTAAGGGCGGGGGTGGATCCTTTCTCTTAATCATGGGTTTTTTTAATGATTTTACAGAACCTAAACTTGAGGCCTAACTCAACCTGACAGACTTTTTTACTATATATTTTTGCTATGTACACATAACAATACATGCCCTCTGGGTCGCTGACATTTTACAATCGCTGTATCATTTATTGCAATGCATAAATTAAGCAAGTATATACACACACACACTCACACACCAAAGCCAAAATGACACTTTCATATTTGCTCACAAAGAGAAACAGTTGTATTTATTATGCACAACGTGACTACTTTCTCTAATTTTGCCTTGATATCTGAAAGGGAAGTGCCTCTGTAATCGCATCTCTTTGGAGAATAGTGCCATATGGTTTTAACAGAGGTTTATTTCCTGAAGCCAGGGAGAACTGCAGATTCTCAATCCAACTAAAATAATTATACAGACAATTTCTCTCTATTACTTTCAGTGGAACCAAAGCTGTGTGGTCCTCGCATGGTCGCTGACACCTTTAAGGAGACATTAAGCCATTTTTATATAAAATGCCCTTAATGGGTAAGATGTAGGATGAATTTCCTGGAAGATTAGCACCTGTCGCATTGCATAAGGCATGCCTTCAATTGCTGCATTAACTCTCTCAACTAGTAGACAGCAAAATCTAAGACTGAGGCCTTCAAAATTGGAAATGGATAAGCTTCAGCTAGGGTTAACAGGATTTCTATTTACAGAGGGTGAAATTTATCCGACTGCCGATGATTCATGCAAAGTCACTTTACCCCACTTAGGCCCCAATTAAGCAAAGCACTTAAGCACACTGTGCTGAAATCAACGGGACTTAAGTACAATCTTAACTTTAAGCGTGTGCTTACGTCCATTGCTGAATGAGGGCCCTATACATCATGTAATGGGAATAACACTGAGATTTATGCAGTACCTACCACCTTGTGCAGAACTGCGCTGGTAGGAATTTTGCCCTTGAGTTGCTGCTGCTCTCTCTAAACTAGATTCACATTCTG
Source organism: Mauremys reevesii (assembly GCF_016161935.1). Classification (NCBI taxonomy): domain Eukaryota; kingdom Metazoa; phylum Chordata; order Testudines; family Geoemydidae; genus Mauremys; species Mauremys reevesii. The sequence continues at coordinate 194,358,428 of NC_052625.1, forward strand.
ACTGTGAAACTTTGGATCATTCCACCCACAAAGGGGAAAAATCCAGGCAACATTCAACTTCTGACCTTGAAACAATCAAAAGAAAAAAATCCCCTCTCCATCTCTGAATCTAAACAACAGGAATACTGTAAAAACAGGAATTTAAACCAAGAAACACAATGATTAAAGAATACTTTAAAGAAAGACCACCCTTTAAGCATGAAAATATCTCTTTTGGAATAATATGCAATCTAGCACTTTTTTTTGGTTTTTGCATCACTGTGTCTGATTTAGTTAAGGTAGCTAGTTTATGAAATTAGCAAACACGCTACATTTCAGACTGGCAAAACTAATTAAATAAGAAGAAAGCATACAAATATTTATGTATTGTGCCAATTTACCTATGTTATTGTAAAGGTTCCCCCCCTGTAAGCAGGGGGCGGGAAAGGCTGTCAAAGGTTCAGAGGATTTTCACAGGGCTTTGTCGAATTCAAATTAAAACACAAATTTCTCCAGATCAAAACAGTAAATTAAATAAAAACACTGTCCTGGAGCCTGAGGTCAGATCAGAAACCGGATATGTACTTGCAGCAATAGCATAACCACATGACAGACCAGAAGGGTGCTCCAGGGCTGTCTTCATGACAGCTTGAGAATCTTGCCAAGGCACCAACTGATGCTACTGAATGAATATGTTCCACAGCTGGGCATCTGTGTACCATGATGGTAAACTGTGCCCCTGTGAGTGGCCCGAGGAGCAAAGAAACCTAGAGGAATAGTGCTTCTAATATTTTCTAGTGGCAATTTTAAAACTATGCTACAGACAGATAACAGCAATGCAAACAATAAAATCCATCCCTTAAATTCCATAGCTCTGCTACTAATAATAGCCTAGGTTTTTGAGGCAAGCTAGTCTAGTGGCTAGGACCAGGGCTAGCTCTAGGTTTTTTGCCACCCCAAGCTCAGGTGGGGCTGAAGCTCGCAGGCAGCGCTGGAAGCAGAGGAAGTGATGTCACCTTCTCCCAGCGCCTGCAGGGGCTTTACCCCCCGCCCCCCTCCCGGCCGTGCAGAGAAGCCCCGATATAAGGGGTGGCACAAGGCAGCGAAGCAGCCAGTGCACAGATGAGGCAGCGCAGCCCCGGCTCCCTGGCACGACTTGCCCTCTCCTCCCCAGGTAGTGGCTGGGCCCTGGCAGCTCAGCATCCCGGGGCTGGGGCTTCCCCTTCCCGCTGCGGCCAGGGGCGCGGCGCCCTTGCCCCTTCTAAGTGGCGCAGCTCTGAGAGCGCAACTGCCCCCCCAAAAAAGGATGGGCGGAATGCCGCCCCTGGAAATGTGCCGCCCCAAGCACGTGCTTGCTTTGCTGGTGCCTAGAGCCGGTCCTGGCTAGGACACTGGACTGGGAGTTAGAAGACTTGGGTTCTACTTTTGGTTCTGCCTGACCTTGGGCAAGTGACTTCCGCTCTCTCTCTGTTTCCTCTCCCATGCTTGTCTATTTAGACTGTAACCTCTTTAGAACTGTCTCTAATTAGTGTTTGTACAGTGCTGAGCACAATGGGACCCCAATCTCGACTCTGGCTTCTAGGAGCTACTGTAATACAAATAATTATGAAACCGAAATAAACTGTAGAAAGCTAATTTAATTTTTATCCCTGATGTGTTTGTTTACATTGCCCTGCCAGTACAACTAGGCTGTCAATACCATTTATTGCCAGTTGCACTTTCTGGTTCTCACGCACTAGCAAAACGTCGTTGTTTTGGGCTTTCGCTGCTGCACAGGAACGTTTAAACCTCCAAATACTCCCTATTTCTATGACATGCTTAAAAAGCTCTGAAAATATATTTCTTCATAGGGGTTTAACAACCTTCGGTCCCCCTCCCTGTTTTTACCAAAACCTACATGTTGAACCAACACTTCTAGTGGTGATAGCTGTGGTAAGGAGCATGTATGTATTTTGCCTGTCTGATAAAGATCTCTCATTCTGGTGCCTGTAAGTTTCCTAAGAAGTGAGGTGTAGTGAGATGATGGTGTAAGTTAAGGGGATGTTACAAATACAAACATGCATTACTACTTTGTTACCTTCTGAAGTCACTGGCAAAGCTCCCATTTATTTCAATGGAATCAGGACCAGTGCCAATCTTTCTAGTTCCAGTTAGTATTTCGCTCTGTGGGGAAGAAGCCAGTGGCTTGTCTTATTCTATTCCCTGAAACAGGAAGAAAATGCTCCAAAGGGTAAGAATATCTGGTTTTGGCCAGCTTGCGCTTACTTTTGACACTGAATGCCACAAATGTCTAAAGTGGATCTTGGGGAAATTACCCATAGTGGTTTTGAGGTTTTGAATAAGAAGGTGGGGGGGGGGAGACAAGGAAATTGCATATGAACACTGATTCACTCTATAAATTGATTTGACTTCTTGACTGTTGAACTGAAAGGCCAAAGTGGCAACCGTAGCGTCTTTTTATTAAGTGATTTGAAACGCAAGACAAAAAATCAGAGCAGTTATAAGCTGACAACGCATTGTCAAAATGGCACCTTCTTGCTCAATAGATCTGCTCCCTTCCTGCATGTATACACAGTCCTGTCTGCTAACTGCAGTGAAAAAAACAAACTTCCACTAATTCTTAGTCCTATTCAGATGGCAGAAGCCGTGCAGCTGCTTCGCAGATCCAAGCCTTGTCCCCAGTTGTGTGCAAACTCACTGGCGATAACTGGGTTTCATGGGTGTAACTAGGCAGACGTTTGTCTGAGCAGTCTTTATTACAGGTGACTGCATGAGGAGCAAAGAACCCAGCTTTCAGATTCCAGGCTGAGTTTTCCTGACTGGTAATTATTAAAAAATACACTTTTTTTTTTTACTTGTGAAAGGAGAAAATCACTGTGACACAATACGCATGGAACCTCCCAACACCATTTTTTGAGACATTACCCCAGAACAGACTGTGCTTTAGGTGACAGACTGAATATGTAACTCTTGTTAGTACGAACAAGGTTTATGTGCCTGATTTCCTATGCATCTCTGTAAACATTTCCTAGCCTGTTTAACTGGCTCTTATTTGCGAGACTTATAGCAGTGAAACTAAAGTCATGCTAGATGTGTGGCATTTTTTAAATGCATGCTATTTATAAGCATTGCTAACGCAAGTTCATTCTGAAGGAAATGAAACGTGGTGCAAATTAAAAACTTGTTGGTACCCAAGAGCAACTCATGAATTGTATCATTCCTTTCTCCTTCCTGTGCTGTTGCCTGTGAGCAAGCTGTTATTGGGTTGGTGGCATTTTGACCCCTGAAGTAGGTGGGACTCATCTCTTCAACCTTTCCCTCCTCCTCCATTCATTTACATAATGTATCCCATTGGTTATAATATGATCCTCATTTTATTTGCATTCTGTAATATCTGTTGGTTGAAATGAAACATGGAGGATGGGCAGCACATGGAGAGAATTTATGTCTCCCTACTTTCTCTCATCCAGAAGTGCTTCACAAATGAATGACAGGGGCTTTGAGACCGATGCACCCAGGAATTTAGGACAAGATGTTACAAAGAATGCAGTAGCTATCTGAAACTGCAGGGGAAATGGAGGTGGACAGGGTGGGTATCCCAACTTTGCAATTGGCCAGCACTCTGGGGCCAACATTACTATCCTGGTGAAAAATGATAGATGACCTTTGGCCATAAATAGTGTGGGCCTCAGTTTTACATCACCCCTGAAAGGAAACACTTCTGGCAAAGTAGCAGCTCTGTAGCTCTCCCCTGTGGCATTGGTTCAGCATACTGACTATGGGGAATCCCCATCAGGGTGGGCCTTAGCACTTTGAAGCGAGCCTATAAAGCAATTTTTCCAGACCTGGTCAACTTTGACTTATGTTCACCATGATCATACTACTATGCACATGACTGACCTTACGCTTCAGTGTCGTGCTTGGGAAGAAGACCGTTAACTAAATGATTAATGGGAATCATCAAACTTTACAAACTCATGTGACAATGCTTTTGGGGTGCCATCAACCTCCATTTCTCCAGAGGTGGAGTCCAGTTGCTTTCTGCTGGGATCCACACATAGCTGCTAACACTGAAAAAAGTTTTCCACGGGTCACTTCACCAAATAAGCTGAAAGCTATTGGGTTACTAGACATGCCTCTCACCCCATCTGCATTGGTCACTGGTCACTATGTGCATTCTCACCAACTGTAGGCTATGTGTTCTCTGTTCCTCCATATATTTAACTATTGAATCGGAAGTAGATGGTAATATTAATATAATTGCTCAAAAATATTGACCCTTATGGCTTTCAGTAAGACAGCTACCAGGGAAAGAAATAAAATCAAGCAGCACAAACCAGAAAGTTAGGTGTGTGAATGTTATTTGTTTTTCTCCCCCTTCTTCCATGTTTGACTTCTCCGATCCTTATCAATTCTTCTGGTTTTCCCCTTCTTATCTCTCCCCTGTCTCTGAAAAGAATTTCCTTTCCATTTTCCTGTTCACACCATTTTCTGTTATCCCACCCCTTGCTCCCCTTCCTGATTCCCATCATTCCTTGAACACTCATTTTTGTCATCCCTCTGTTCCTCCCTCTGTTCACTCACTTTCTATGATCCCATCTATAATAATTAAAACTTAAATAACACTTTATGAATAGATTAATACATATAATCTGTCCCACACTCCTGTAAAGTGCATAAGTAAGTACTGTCCCCACTTTACAGATGGGTATATTAAGGGAGCAAGGTTTTACATGACATCTTCTGGGGTGTAGTTGAGACTCTAACAAAATTAAAACACAAGGAAAAGCCCCTTTTTTCCAGCCACTTGCTTAGCCTATTCATATTACCCCCCCGGCCCTCTCTGTGGCTCCTCAGCATTAGAAAGTTAGCCATCCATGTTCTGCTTCCATTTAGCTATGAAGGTGTGACTCTGTCATATCTCCAGGCTGAGATGGCCTGGTTGCAATCAGGGGCGGCTCCAGGCCCCAGCACGCCAAGCGCGTGCTTGGGGCGGCATGCCGCGGGGGGCGCTCTGCCAGTCGCCAGGAGGGCGGCAGGCGGCTCCGGTGGACCTCCCGCAGGCACGCCTGCGGAGGGCCCGCTGGTCCCATGAGGCTTCAGTGGAGCATCCGCAGACACGCCTGCAGGAGGTCCACCGGAGCCGCGGGACCAGCGGACCCTCTGCAGGCACGTCTGCAGGAGGTCCACCGGAGCCACGGGACCGGCGACTGGCAGAGCGCCCCCTGCGGCGTGCCACCGTGCTTGGGGCGGCAAAATGGCTAGAGCCGCCCCTGGTTGCAATTAACTTAGAACCAACAGAAGAGGATACAATGCTTCCAAAACCACATGCAGCCTTGCACTTTGTTACCCAAGCTCTGACACCTGCTCTAGTGTGAACTGGAAAGGCATTCTGGGTATTCATATGCAAAAGAGTTCATCAAGCAGCCCACTTGGTGCAGAATGCCCTGAACTGTAAGAAACAGGTTGACAAGACCCAGAAATTATGATATGTCAGCATACACCACAGGCTTTTCAAAGATATTTGAGGGACAATGTGAAGAAACAGAGAAGCAAGTTATTAATTATAGATGACTAAAAACTGATAATTTTGAAGTAATTATAGTGAGCAGAAGTAAGTAGTGAGGAAGGATAGTCCAGTGGATAGGTGCTAGCCTGGGACTTGGGAGTCCTGGCTTCAAATTCCTGCTTGGCCATAGCCTTTCTACTATAGCCTTAGTTACTGTAGGCAAGTCACATAGCGATCTATATGCCCTGCTGCAGCAAGCTTCCCAGCTTGTGTTGACAGACCGGGCCTTGTGCTAGCACTGTGAAAATAGCTGTGTAGGCAGCACTGGGAATCTGAGGCTCAGACTGGAGCTCAGACTCTACGGGCTATATATACCCTCTGTACCACCATTCCCCAGCTCACAGGGGTGTTGGGAGATTGTGAGGGGCTCAGATACTGCAGTGATGGGAGCCATATCAATACCTTAGCTAGATAATCATGAAACCTCTTGTTTCAAGATGCTGCTTTAACCTTTAGTTTGGCATCCTATACTCATGAACATGTCAAAGCACAAACATTTCACAACCCACTAGTAATTCCTACTGACTTACAGTGTACAAATGAATGGAACCCAAGTAGATATACTGGCAAAAACATCTCTGTTTGTCACTAAGGTCAGGCTGCAGAATTCCACGTGAAAAAAGGGTCGTTTATTTGTTTTTCCCCCTGTTCTGAATATCAAACTCTTCAGGTTTTTGTTTTGGTTTTGGTTTTCATTTTGGGGAGGGGCGGGGGACTAACCAGCCAGGTCTTATTGCAGGAGAGCTGCTTGCGTTGATCTGGCTAACATTCTGTCATCGTTTCCATTATCAGTCTCATTTTCAGAGCTTTATAATTCAGCCGTAAAAAGCTCACTCAGGCTGAAGCCTTCTTTGTTTAACAGACTCTTTACACTGCTATAAATTTTTAAAAGCTTCTTTAAAAAAAAAATCTTTCCCAGGCGCTCAGTCATTAATGGGAACTGACTTTTTTGGTGCTTTCTTACTGTTCCAATAAAAAAAAAAAAACCTCTCACCCTGAAATTTAACATTGAAGCCTGGTTACTGCTCCTTTTGCACTAACTATGCTTCAGCAAGAGCTTTGGAAGGATGGTCAGTGTGCAAGGTAACCAAGTAAAATGCCACAACAAGGCTCTTCAGGCCATATTGTACCCTCCTGAATGTTAACTTGATTGGGAGGGTTTATACCCCCTGGAATGGACTGGGGGTGGGATTGGTGCTGAGAACGCATAGACCTCCCGAGTGCCACAGGAGGTCAAAAGCACGTGTGCCAGAAGCCCTCTCCCTCCTGAGACCTTCTGCCTCTCCAATGGGAATTGCAGTGGATGCTGTTAGACAGCTCCTCCGCCTGACACTACCCCCTTTAAAGCCAATTTCACAGCACTGGGTGGTGCACACAACTTACTGCAGTGACACTTCCTTAGCTCCCGTTGGGTTTGTGTAGGGTCAATGCACACATGGCACCTTCTTCATAGCCTGCTTTTCCCCAAACCAGGCCGCCTACCGTCCATTGTGGACCCTTGCTCTCCACTGGCTCTGTGGACCAGGGGGATAGTGTTAAGGAAGGGACTGTCTACCTTCCTCTCTTTCCCATCCCCTTCCCTGTAGGCAGGGGGTGATTTTACACCTGGAAAGTCCCCTCCTTGCATGAATCCCAAAGGAAATGATGGATGGGCTTCCTTATGGACATACTGATATGGCACTACTAGAATTCACTGTGTCAGTCTGCAGAATGAGGACTCCCATGTACAACAAAGGAATCCAACAATGTTATGGAAGATCCACAGAAAACCACTTTGAGCTAGACTGTCACAAGGATACAGACTATTGATGCCACTCCAAAAGTATTGCAGTGAAGGTACCAAGGAGCCACAATTCCCTCCTTCTCCTGAGGAGTAGTACTGATCACACTTTTCTCCCCTCCCCCTTGGCAGAGACTGGCTCAGTGAGTAGCTCCACCCGTTTCCTGCCCACTCACTCCTGTGTACCTGGACTCAAATTCCAAGTAGCCCATGTAAAGAGAGTTCTTACTTCCCAGTGCAGCAGTAGTCCATGTGGAATTTAAACAGTGCATAGGTCTTGTTCTGGTTCTCTGCACAGGGGTGAAAGCCACACATACATACCAATGTTTTAATGATTTCTGTAAGTTAAAATGCAAACAGTTTCATTTGTGTTTGAAGATTTAAACATTTGCCTGCAATGTTTTGAGCCCAAATAACAGAATCGTGCTACCGTAAAAGAATCAGAACATGAGAATGACTAAAAAACCAACCATGTGATGGGCTGAGTTCTGTTATCTAATGGGAGCAAAATGAAAAACTAAACAAAGACAGATAAAAGCTAGATTTTTAAAGTTCTTTCCATTGAAGAAATGAAGGTGTGGTTGGTAGCAGGTAAGGACATTACTGTTGACACTGTCAACATTTCAACTTTCTTTGCAACATAAAAACAACAAATAAATCCTCTCCTAATGGAAAACAACAAACTCACAAGGGAAAAAGAATCCTGTGGCACCTTATAGACTAACAGACGTTATTCACCCACAAAAGCTCATGCTGCAAAACATCTGTTAGTCTATAAGGTGCCACAGGATTCTTTGCTGCTTTTACAGAACCAGACTAACACGGCTACCCCTCTGATACTTCACAAGGGAAAGAACCTCCTACCTCATTCACATATTAATTCTTCATTTTATTTTAATATTAAAAAGTATGGAGAATCCAAAAAAGCTATAAAAGCACTTTGACATGGAGAGTATCCCCTTAATTCTGCATTTCTTTGCTTTTGTTGATTCTTCCAACCCTGGGGGGGGGGGAGGATTTTTTGAAGGCCTTCCTTTATTTTCAGGTGTAAAAATTGTGTGCACAAACTAGGTAACTGTCTGTCTAGGAACCTACTCTGCAAGAGCACAAAAAGGAGGCCAGTTAAAGGAACTCCTAGGGCCACATTTTTATTATGCACTAAAGTTTATGGACTTTAGGCCTGATCCGGAATTCCTTGCACCTCTAAATCTTGCACTGACTTCAATGGAAGTTTTGCATGTGTAAAGAGTAAAGGATTGGGCCTGCAATATAAATGCTTCCTCACGGGGCCCATATCTTTCCCCTTCATTGCTATATCTGTTGGAAAACATTGATTTTTAATTTTTTGTTAGACTGTTGTTTTTTTCAAATGAACTGTAAATCCTGATTGGTAAAAGGGACTTGCTCTGGCTTCCCTCTCCTTCAGTTCAGATACAGAAGCTGTCTCGCCTTTGAAAAGCTATACTTGCCAAGGACCATATCCTTAATGAAGTTCCAGATGGTTATGACTTCAGTCATACATTCTAGCCAGTCGTCTCAAGTCTCGGGTTAAACAAGCAGTTTTGTTCCTTTCATACATAAGCACCGAAAGACAATACTATACTCGAGTGCATAAAAATATTTTAATTGGTGATGATTTCCAGACAAAATTAACTTGCAGTTGATGCCCACTTGCTTAAATTTCATTCATCTGGGTTCAAACTATTTGCTTAAAAGGAGAAACATTTCCTTTTATACACACTTTGGTTTCAACCTCCAAAACCATTGCTAGAAATTAGTCTTAACCACCCCGTCGTCTGCCTCAGAAACCAAGCTGAAATCCATCACTTTAATGACATCAATAACAAATACACAGTTTTAAACCCTATTGTGAACAGTGGCATACCAAGGACTATGTGTAGTTGTCATTTCATTAGTCACTAGAAAAACACCATTGAAACCAAAAGAGCCTAACCATGACAAATTATTCAAGAGTTTAACCCGAGACATTAATGAGCGCTAAATAGCTTGTTTTCAGAGATTTGCATATGGAGATTTGTTTAAAATCCCACCAACCTCCACTGAAAGTCACTTGGCTACATAGCCTTATTCTTGTCAAGCTGGTTTTCCTATTTTAGCTAAAATGGAGGGTTGTGAATGTTTGTTTAAGGATGCCCTCGCTTTTTCTCTCACACAGAGGCAAGACACACGTCTTGCTTTGTTGCAGATTCAAACGATGTGCTGACCTACAAATGAGCTGATTATACAGCTTTCTCTCCTCAAACTAAAAGCTTTCTGAACCAAAGGTGGCTGATGAGGCCCTTTCTCCTCCCTCCCCACCCCACCCCCAACATTAGACAATTCAGAATCAGTTTCAGATGCATAAATATATGTGCCTGATGCTGCTCACGCTTACACAGTATATCAGAAGTAACTCCTCTGAACTCAGAGGAGTTACACTAGTATAAAATTGGTGTGGGAAGAAAATCAAGCTGTATATATTAATTCCACTTCCCCCAGTCTACTTTGCCATTTTTAAAGCAACCTTTCCCACTGCTGCCCACAACAGATAGCGCAAACTATATTTTAAAATGTGGCTTCACAGACTTGGCAGCTTTCAGTTTTCTTGAAAGTTGGACTGAAGTTAGTAGAGTCCTTCATGCCTGTTTGCTAAGCAAGGCCCAATCTGACGAGATGTTCACCTCCTGCAAGTTGCCTGTACCTCCTATCCAGACTTCAGTGAGAGTTGAGGTTGCTCAGCTCCCCCCTCCCCCCCGCCTTGCAATTTGGGCCCTAAACAAATAACATGATTGTGAAAACTGGCAGTAGGACCCAGCTGTGGCCTCTCTTCTGTGGGAACTCAGAACTGAGGGACAAGAAAAAAGGAGCTCATTTCTTCCCTCTTGAAGGATGAAGGTGTGTGCTGGTCTCTCATATTCTTTAAACACGAAGGCTGTCTTAGTGCTCCACCCATTTTAACTTCTCCAGGCATTTTAACTTCCACCATTGTCAACCTTCAGTACTTATAAGGCTATAGTAGATAATTACTGTAGTATCTGAGTACCTCACAATCTTCAGTATAGTTTCCCTCACAACAGGTGGGGAACTGAGGTACAGAGATACTAACAGTGGGATTTACAGAAGCACTTAGGCAGGGCCCTCCCTAGCAGGGTGCGGGGCCCGAGGTGGAAGTGACGGATTCGTCTCTTCCGGGACCGACTGCACTGGCCAATCGCACCGGCCCGCGGGGTCCCTCAAAGCACAGGGCCTGCCACAGGGGGGTCCGGGGTGGAAGTGACGGATTCGTCTCTTCCAGGACCGATCGTGTCGGCCAATTGCACAGGCCCATGGGGCCCTCGAAAGCACGGGGCCTCGGCGGTCACCCCGATTCACCCTACCCAAGGCACAACTCTGCACTTAGGCAGCTAACCTGCTTAGGTGCTTTTGAAAATTTCACTATAAGTGACTTGTCCAAGGTCCTACAGGAAGCCTGTGGCAGAGTACAGACTTGAGAGACCCACATTCAAGTCCCAGAGTAGTGCCATGGACTTTGGGGACAGACTCCCTTCACCTTAAATTCCTGAAATGTGAATAAGTTAAAAAAACAACAACTAAACAACAGCAACAAAACTTGAAGTGTTTTGTTCCCTTTAAAAAGAAACACTTAGCCGAACAGCTCTGCTATAATGTTCCAACGGTTCTAACTTTGCTTTTTACTACATAAAGGGAAAATACATAATTCAAACAAGGCATGAGTAGAATTCTGAAACAGGAGCAGTCTCAGAAACACTCCAAAAAAATTGCTGAGTTCCAATATAAAACTCTTTTTCAGTCCATATGGGAAATCTCAAACATTTGCTGGGCTACACTTGAAGGCTCTGGCTTTTCTTTTAATTACATTTATAGAGGAAAAATTATCTTATTTTGACCTGATAAGTTTTTATGTCAAAGCTTGTCTTTTATCAAAACCTAAATTTTGTACCAAATTTCACTTGACAGTACCCCATTTAAAGAGAAAAACAGTAGCTGTAAAATTATTCCATACCACATACATACGCTAAAATCTAATCACTCCCTAAATTCAAGTACTTATAAAAATATGAAGGCCTCTAATAATTTTAAATTATTCTGCACAATGAGCTCCAATTTTGCAAGTGTTTTGCATTTTTTTTAATAAATCCTATAGTTTGGAAGTTTTTCAATTTGGATATTGGGATAATGGTTCAGGGCACAATGAACTAATTTTAAAATGTAAACGTAAAAAAAATAGTACCAGTGAGTGACAAATTAGAGAGAATAGAAATGATTTCAGACTACGTTGCCTTCCACTGCTTATACAGTGAGGCTTCTCTGGGTCAGCCGTTTTTGGCAATGAAAGACAATAAAAATACACACTCTACACTCTCTTGGTAAAACTACTGTGTCTGACATAACACTAGCTCAGAGGCACAGAGAGGTTACTGAACCTTGGCTCCCAGCTACATTAATCCCTATTATAATCACTCTCATGACAACACTTTTTTAACCTCTCCAACTCCCTGGCTCCCTAGAATAGTAACACAATGAGGGGAAAGAAGAGGAACGGGGAAGGGCTTCTTTTAAAACTGTAGGAGTGAGGAGAATAAAACTGTCTCAATAGGTGCCTTTGGACCAGCTCTAACCTGGTTCTCCCTTTCAAATAGTTTGTTAAAAGTAGAAAATGACCAGTATTTTTGTGAATTATAAGCTTGCACTCTGCAGTGTTGCACCATGAACTGGTTTAAGCCAGCTGCTGTGAGGATTCCTCATCTCCTCCTCTAACTAATGTAAGGGGACCCCTCTCTCTCTCTCTCTCTCTCTCTCTCTCTCTCTCTCTCTGACACACACACACACACACACACACACACACAGTCTACCTGGACAAGAGGTCTGAGCATGCATGGCTAGGTAATGGGTGCTGTATGCAAGTTTACACCCCTCCACACCCAAGCAGATGGGCAGGGAATAGATGGAGCCTGGCCACCAGCCATCAGTGCAGAGCTGTAGACAGGGGCGGCTCCAGTCACCAACGCTCCAAGTGCGTGCCTGGGGCGGCAAGCCGCGGGGGCGCTCTGCCGGTCGCCGCTAGGGCGGCAGACAGGGTGCCTTCGGAGGAGAAGCCGCGGGACCAGCGGACCCTCCGTGCTTGGGGTGGCAAAATGTCTAGAGCCGCCACTGGCTGTAGAAGGGGTAGTAATTTGCTGCTTAGCTAAGGCCGGCAGTGAATTACTGCCCCACTGAAGCAGGGAGAGAAGTGTGGGTCTCTAGGACACCAAACTTGAATCCAGAGTTTGCCCACCCCAGAGTTTGGGGTGGGCTCATGCTGGCTCAGTGTCATCTGAAACTGAGCTGCCCCACATCTGTCAGTTCATACCCAATGTTGAATGTTATTCAGCAAAAGTTTCTTCTTCGGTGTCTGTGGTGGTGTTTCTAAACCTAAGCATTTTTTTAAAAATCCCTGTTCAGAAGCACACAAAAACTGATACCACTGTGCACACTGGCCCTTTCAGAGCCCCAGCGGTGAACCATGTATCCAGGTCTGCTAGGAGTGTGAATGACTGACCCCACGCTCCACATAATGGGAGCTTTGGAACTGTTATGGTCTGTTGCACAAATCTTTCTTGGCTCGCGCCCCGCATATATTATGGCCTGCAATGTCTGTGTGGATCGTGCCAATGCAACTTAAGCACACGCACACCCAATTACACCTCTGAAGAGGCTGAGGGAGGGAGGGTGGAGCCCTGCTAAATGGTGGTGCCTGGAGGCATTATACCTGTCTAAATTGTAATGCCTGCATTGGCCCTGCAGGGTGCCATGGCCCTTGTTTAATCTCTTACGAAAGTTGCAGCCATGTCCTCTGCCCACCCTGGTGTACAGCTACCCTCTTGTGTGGGTGCATGGGGAGAAGGGGTTTCTCAGCATACCATTCAGTTATAAAGCAGAAGCCTGATCCTGTCCCCAGTGAAGTCAATGGCAGAAATCCCACAGACTACCCAGGGAGCAAGCCTGCTCCTGAAACCATTTCCTATGCAGAATTCCCACTGAGGTCAATGGAGTATTTTAAGTGCAAATCGATGACAAGGTAAGTAAAATATATTACCAGCAGCAGTGGTAGCACTGCCTATCATTAAGGTTGCCAGACACTTTGCATTAGAAAACCTTGTTTTCAGTTGCTTATAACTTTGCCAAACCACAACCATTTGGGCTCAAATTTTCCATGCTGGGTGTCTGCCTCAGGCTGCATTATTTATGTATTAGTTTACTTTAATTTCAGCCAAAATGGTTCGACCATTTCTGAGAACAAGGCTAGGGGGAAAATGTTTTTCCCAGGTTAAAAATCCTGGTGATTTTGTTGAACAGCTCTAGCATCCCCATGCTCCGGAGCAGGGATTTGAAATTTGGCAGGTGGTGACCTTAGTATCAGATATGTTGCTTTTGCTGTCCCCATGTAAATCCACACAAATTTGGCCAAGTTACAAGCCTCTGAAAAATTGCCATTTGCACATGCTCAGTGGAGACCTCCTGCTCTGGCCTGCTGCGGGCAGGGCTGGTTCGACCTCCAGACACCTGAACTCAGAGCAAGATGACTGTCTCTCCTGTGCTCTCAATGACACTCCTCTAACCCCACCCCTCAGGCCCACCCTGCTGCTGGGCCCAGCTCACTTGGTCTGATGTGATGGAGCTAAAGACGCCAACCCTGCTGATGGCCTATGTCAGGAATTGTCAACCTTTGGCACGCGTCCCGTCAGGGAAATCCGCTAGCTGGCTGGGATGGTTTGTTTACCTGCAGTGTCCGCAGGTTCGGCTGATCACAGCTCCCACTGGCCGTGGTTCACCGTTCCAGGCCAATGGGGGCTGCAGAAAGCGGCAGCCAGCACATCCCTCAGCCCACAACGTTTCCCGCAGCCCCATTGGCCTGGAACGGCAAACCATGGCCAGTGGGAGCTGCGATCAGCCAAACCTGCGGACGCTGCAGGTAAACAAACCGTCCCGGCCCGCCAGCAGATTTCCCTGGTGGGCCGCATGCCAAGGTTGCCGATCCCTGGTCTATATGGATGTAAATATGATGCCACATGACGGAATTTTTTTTTTCAGTTTGCCTTTTTAAAAAACCTAGGCAATTGCACACAAACACAAACTATGTTAAAATAATATTAAAGTAGCAAAGTCAAGAACTCAAAAGTTAGGAAATACCATAATTAAGATTGCCTTTGCAACTTAAATTTGCCCCGTATGTGCTATGCATTATGATACAAATTTTAGTGACATGATCAACACACTATTTTTGCCTCGTTCAATGCACAGGATGGATCTGCTTTGGAGATTGTGTTAAATCAGGGTTGTACAGTAAAGGAGACAGTTGTCTATAAGACCTCTGCTTCGTTTGCTGCAGAAGCAGGAAGGTGTACAGCGAATGTGGCAGGGGACTGCAGGACGAGGTTTCATTGTTAAGGCAGTTGAACATTGCCCTGGATAATTGGATTCCACTTCTACTACTGGCACAAAGTTTCTGTGGGATGTTAGTCAAGCTGCTTAAACCAAACTTTTCACAGGTGGCCACTAACTGTTCCTCATTTTCTGCGTAGGTAACTTGAGACCCTGGACTCTGATTTGCAGAAGTGCTGAGCAATCACAGCTGCAGCTGAAGTCAATGGCAGCTGTGCTTTGAACATATAAAGTGCTATATAATGTTAAGTACTCTCAAAAATCAGGTCCTAGACATCTCAAATTGGGCACCCAAAATTATGGATATTTTTGACCGTAGTCTCAGTTCCCCACCTGTAAAATGAGGATAATAATATCCCCTCATCTCAGAAGGGTTTTGTCAAAATTAATTTATTAATATTTGTGAAGCACTCAGATTGTTATAGTGATGAGTGCCAGAGAAAGCCTAGAGGGAAAAAAATAATTCTGTCTCCAGAGTAGGATTTAAATAGTATGCAGTAAATAAGGCAGGGGCCACACTTTGTTCTATGAAGATAAAACAAGATATTGAATAGCTGCTCATTAAGTGAGCATCAGTCATTCTGTGTACTTAATGAGGGAGCGGTCCTATGGAAAAAATAGTATGTGATCATGTAATTAAAGACTGTATCAGCCGGGCCAGTTTGTTTACCTGCCGCATCTGCAGGTTCAGCTGATTGCGGGTCCCACTGGCCGCGGTTCGCCGCTCCAGGCCAATAGGTGTGTCGGGAAGCCGCAGCCAGCACATCCCTGGGCTTGCACCGCTTCCCGCAGCCCCCATTGGCCTGGAGCGGCGAACCACAACCAGTGGGAGCCATGATCGGTTGAACCTGCGGACGCGGCAGGTAAACAAACTGGCCCATCCCGCCAGGGTGCTTATCCTGGCGAGCCGCGTGCCAGAGGTTGCCGACCCCTGGACTAACTGTTTCAACCAAGTACTCATGGAATGGTGGAATACACGATTTAGTGAGTGTGAGCTATATGGAAGAAATTCTTAATCTTAATCTGGTGTGACGAAAAACCTCAGTGCAAAGCCATATTAAGGGTAACATTTTCAATAAGTGACTTAGGCTCCTAAGTCTCATTTTCATTGTGGTGCTTTTGAAAATGTTATCTTTGTGTTTTAAAATGACTCTCGTTTTGATCGCCGAGCTCAAGAGTTGAAACACAGCGTCACTTTACATTCATAGGTCTGTCTTTCAGTCCTCCTGTGTGTCCAACACATTCACATGCAAAGGTGCCAATTTCATTCTGATGCTGGTTTGATGAACAAGTGTTTGATAATACACACACACACACACAAATACAAAAGCAAGCAGTTTCCTGAACATAACCCACAGAGCAGACATATGAGAGTCTGTCTAAAGCAGTGAGTGTGAAAGCAGAAAGTACATTCCATATAGTCAACTTTTACACCAAGGAATGAAAATTATTTTAATTGATAAGGGAGGGTTTGCTTGATATCCTAGGAATTTCAACACTGAAACAATGATAAACTTTTGGATTTCAAATGCCTAAAATATACTTTTTCATTTATCTAAACTTCTTATTTATTTGTAAGACGCTATTGCCTCCAAGCCCCTATCAAAATCTGGTCCTCACTATTGCTGGGTGCTGAACGAACACAAAAATAGATACAGTCTTTGCCATGAGAAGCACTTCCCTTTTCCTCTACACACCTCATTAATTGTACATCCTTACAAGAGTGGGGGTGTATTTTATCTCTAGCGCTCCGGTTTTTAGTTAATTTTGTGTCACTTAAAAATATAGGTCTGAATTTTCAAAAGAGACTATTTTGAGAACGTTTTTTTTCTTTTTGCCCAATTTAAAATTTACTGAAGGGGCTTGATTTTAGAGAGTCAGCACTTTCAGAAAAATCAGCCTGCCTTTGAAAAATTAGGCCACAAATGATACCATATTGGAGCAGACAGTTTGCCCATCAAGTTTTGTATTGTACACTTCACACTACCTCTGGCAATGGCCTATCCTATGCATGGTGCTTCCCAGGAAACCTCCGCTGGGTATACAATGTTGTTCATAGAGGAATAATTTCTTCCTGACCCGGCCACATGGGCTTATCCCTGTATTTTAGCACCTTAAGTTACAAATGTCACTATAAGACTTATCCAGCCCTTTCTTAAATCCTACTATACTATTTTATTTAGATGGTTATTGTCCTGTCTAGCTCAGAAAGACAATGTTACTAGCCTCTGAACTCTCACTGGTGGTGGTATTCAGGATCATTTCCACTACACTGGGGATACAAGGAGTTGGACAGGACACCAAGATAAAAAAAAAATGTAGCAAACTAATTAGTTTACCGTGGTTGTGATTCTGACAGCTTTATTCATACTGAAGAGTCCCCGTGAAATGAATGGGGCGATGCAAAAAGTTAGGCGACTCAATGAGAGTAAAGTTGGCAGAATCTGGCACTGCGTGACAGGGGGCCTGGAGGCAGCAAAACCACTTGAGTTGGTGCTATTCAGTGAGAAGGGTGTACATGGTGCTGTGAAACAAGTTACATGCCAGAGGCAAGGCGAGTGGGTAGTATAAAAGTTTGACTAAGGAAGAAAGAGGTAAAATATGCTGATGCAGGACAACACCACAAACCTGGCAAGCATTTCCAAAAGCTCGGTACTAGCGGTAGACCCTAAAGCAAGCCTACAATATGCAGCTGGCATCAATACAATGAAGACTGATACTCTTTTCTGATCTTGCAGCTGCTGTAGGCACAACCAGCTTTTTTTTTTTTTAAGCAAAAGGCACATGAGCCTTTTTTATTGCTAGATTTTGTTCTTCCTTCCTTGGACGAATATCCACACTACTAACAAAAGAGAAAATCCCACTCACCATACATATTTGGGGTCTCACGTGCACATAAACAGCTGAGTTGGGACGGAAAACAGAAATGCCCTCATTTTTATATTATGGTTGGAAAAGAAAGTGGGGACATTGGCACAGTACTGAACCCTCCCCTCTCCACTTGCTCTTCAAGCCATATTGTCTATAACAATCACAAAGCGTATTATCATCTTTCCATACTTTCGGCTGCTTATGTATTGCTACAATGTTTTAGTGAGATGGAGAACGTTGTGAAACACCAGGGCTGCAGCTAAGCCACTTCAGGTTTTGATCTTGACTTGGACATAGACCTGCAAGAAGTGGTATTTGTGATTCATCTAGGTCTATGATAGTAGTGGAGACACTGTACTGCTCGAGATGGCCTATGTTAGATGAGACAGAGAACAGAGGAGCTGAATATTTGTACTCATTAGAGATTCCAGCACTTTCCATAGGCTTAGGGGGGTTTGTTCTGGTGTTCTGGGCAAATTGCAATATAAGACCGCCAGACACATACGAATTTTCAGTTAGATATATTCTTCACTTCCTCAACAAAGTTTCTTTATCTTATGGTTGCGTACTGTTAAACAGCTCCCATGTTCCACTTCTGGGATGACTGCATTTCAGTGGAGAACAAAGTGATTTCCATATCTAAAGCTTGTAAAGAAATTTAGAATGGCTGAAAAGGAAATAAACTATATAAAGGTAAGATGTATATTATTTTAATGCCTTTTTGTAGGATCCTGCTGCAAGGCCAGTATAACAAAACTACTAGTAATGGTTTTTAACTGTCAGGACTGTCTTTTGCAGATCACAGTTGCTTTCTTGCTGTCCTCCCCCTCACGTTGCGCCATGTGAAGATATAGAATGCCCTCACTTCTGCTATTGCCTAGAATTATTTAGTTGCATCCCTTTCTCCCCCCTATCTATTCAGTGTATGTGGTAAGCTGTTTGGGGCTGGACTGCCTCCTACTGTGAATGTGTACAGCATTGAGCACAATGGGGGCCTGATTTCAGCTGGGGCCTGAAAGGGCTTTTGTAATACAAATAAAATAATTGCAACATTGGAGCATACTGTGGTATCATCTTATACACCAAATGAGATGGTGTTTTAAGCAGCGTTATCAAAACAGAACCATGAAAATAGTTCATTCTCAATTGAAACATTCCAGCCAGATCTCTCTCTCTTTCTCTCTCTCTCGCTTATGTTTTAGGGAGCAGTTTTCTGTTCAGACTCATCCATTTGCTTTTTTTATATAGTCTTCTGCAGGATTTTCCCTCTGTAGTTAAGTACATGGTCAGCCAACACCCCTCCCAGACATCTCTCGGCAGCGGTGTGCTCCTGAAGAGCAGGTTGATGAAAACCATATGGATCATGCAGATTTCAAAACAACTGCACTGTACAAAATTGAGGTTATGGGTGAACTGCATGGCTCAGTCTTTTTTCCTCAGCTTATCCGTCCCAGGATCAAAAGGTATGATCAACTGAAAACTGGTTGGTAACCTCCATGAAATGAAGTTGGTGGTCTCAGTCCAGTTCCTGGTAAACTAGTGTCCATCTCATTAATGACAGCTGTCAATAATGAACATCCTTACTAGCCTCCCCAATAGTAAGGATAGGAACTGAATGGTTATTGTCATAAACAGATAGTTAAGGGTTAAGGTCTCTTTTACCTGTAAAGGGTTAACAAGCTCAGTGAATCTGGCTAACACCTGACCAGAGGACCAATCAGGGGACAAGATACTTTCAAACCTCAGTGGAGGGAAGCCTTTGTTTGGGTTCTTTGTTTTGGGTGTTGTTCTCTCTTGGGATTAAGAGAGGCCAGACGTACATCCAGGCTCTCCAAGCTTCACCTATGACAGTTATGAACACTGAGCTACCCTTTCATCTGTAAAAATATCTTCAGGGTAGACGCAAGCACGTGGGTAACACTGGTCAAATTTGTGCAGCTGCTGCTTCTGCTTCGTGGGGCGCCCTGTGACGTGGGGCCCTGGGCAATTGCTCTGCTTGCTACCCCTTAACGCCAGCCTTGGCTTTTTATATGTAGAAAAAAGTTGTGGAACAGGTGGGCCATGGAGTTTTTATAGTATGTGGGGGTGGAGGGTGGAGTGGGCTCAGAAAGAAAAAGGTTGGGAACTCCTGGCTTAAGAAACCCTGGGCCTGTCCAGGAGAGGTTCTGAGCACCTGCAAATCCTAGAGCAATTAATGAATGGTGTGGGTGCTTTGCACTTTCAGGATCAGACTCTTAGTGGATTATGTTACATGGCAGATAGTCATGGTGTACGAACTTGAACAGCATAGCAGAGCAGCGCTGAACATTCCTAAGGCCATATGATCACATTCCAGCTCACATCTTATAGAACGGAGCTGCTTGTAACACAGAGGTGAAGACCTATCAGTGGCAGTAACAGCAACTTTCAAACCATGCCCATGCTGGTCCTTATTTTGTTCTCATTTACAGTGGTAGAAATCCAGAGTAATCTAACTGATTTCAACAGAGTAAAAGAGATCGGAATCAGGCTCCGTTTTTCTAACCTCTACTTGGATGAGAATCCAGCAGCCTTTTTATAATATCTCAAGGACCTCAGTGTTAATTTAAAATGAAAATTTCCTGACTACACCAACATATTACCACATTCATATTTAACCTGTGTTCAGTTTCTGGAATACATATAGCTTAAAGCATTTTTTAAACAATGTTTAATATAAACTACAAGTATAAAGTGGAATCTGTGCGTATGTAAAATGTGCTCTTGTTCTGAAAACTACACATCTCCTGGCACTACACAAACTTACCGCAGTGGAAAAACATATTCAAATCAGTACATATTGGGTTAAGAAGGGGTTGCTGAAGCAGTCTTTGAAAGCAAGCCAGGGAATATTCTAAACAGGGGACACACTGCATGTTTTAACTGCTGTGATAATTCTGCATAAAGAGATGTGAAGGATCCAGCTCCTTGCCGTAGCATGCCATGTATCGCTGAATAAAATTACTGCCATGCAGTCTGTTAGTGAAGGAATGCGTAAACAGGCAATGTAGCATTGCATCAGTTCCACAAAATGTTGCACAACACAAATGCCTCTCGATGTGTCATTTCCTGCTTGGCCACCAGCCCAGCTCCTGACAGTCAGTCAAAAATAAAAAAAAGAATAAAAAAACCGAAAGAGATTTAAGGCTGTTCTACTCTAAAGCACATTCCACCAACCCCCGACTTACCCCTCCACCCCCACCCCTTGGAAGAAAGGAGAGAGAACTTCCTAAAAGCTGTTATGGTTCTAAGTCTAAGAATCTCAAAAATCTCAATCACTGCTCTGCATTTTATAAGCCAGTCAGCCAAACAGTTAATACCCAGACTGACCAGCTCCTCTTGCTAGCTTTTGCTTGTCTTTTGTCGAGCACACAGACAAAAAGACAATGTTTGCTCATACCTTTCATCACGTGTGTACCTCACAGGCTTTGGCTGCAGATAATATTCTGCAAGTCTAATGAAAGCAGAGCTTTTTTTCCCTACCAATTAATATATGCTAAAAACAGGGGTGACGTTAGGGGGTAGCAAGCAGGGTAATTGCTCAGGGCTCCATGCCACAGGGGGCCACACGTGGCAGGGCTCAGGCTTTGGCTTCAGCCTCCCATGGCAGGGTTCGGGCTTCAGCTTCAGAAAGGTTACAGAAATCCAATGTGTGAGCAGGTAAGAGAGGCAGGGTGGGGGCCTGCTCCTTAGTTTCTGCCCTGGGCCCCCCCACAAGTCTAACCCTGTCCCTGGCTGAAAGCTCAAAATTTCACTTCCATTTGAGTGGATTACAAAATGCAGTCTATCAGTTTGGAGACTACATTTTATAAGTCCGGTACATTAAAGACAGGGGCGGTTACATAACAGGATATGTCAGGTATTTGAGAAGGCACAAATTTGTCCCCAAGATCCCTACCCCATCCACTTTCCAGATTCCATTACCTGGCATGCCATGCTCTGTCCTAATCCAACACAAAGACTGAGCAGCAGTGTAGAACTCCCTGAACTTCATTCTGGCTAACACTGAGAGTTAACTAGTCGAAAAACACCTCTTTCCTACAAAGAGACACAGGAAGAGGTTCACCTTTCCCCCATGTAAAAATGGGCAGCTTTTACCAGTTCACTTTCTAGACTCAATCTAATAAGGCAACCCGACGCCATCATCTTGAAATATTTTAAAATAATAACAAAACAGCGAGATGAGAGCAGCAAGCTTCTACAAGCAGATGTTTAATATGACTAAACAGAGCTAATATTAAGAGCTTGACTTTCCAAACTGCTGAGCTTCCAAAGCTCCAACTGAAATCACTGGGTGCCATGAGTGTGCAGCACCTCCTCAGGTCAGGCTCTAAATGATTGCAATATCTGTCATGGTATTGCTGCTGCTGCTGCTGCTGGAAAACATACAGTGTTTGTTCTCTCGAATCAATTTGCCAACAGAAGGTCAAAGTGCCTTGCCTATAAACACGCCTTACAAATTCAGGATCTAAAGCATGAAGTCATGTCTTAAGATGATAAGCTGGCAACCCAAGTAAATGACATTCTGTAAAGATGTGCATAATTTTATGTTTACGCTACTTAGGATGAAGGTTCTAATAAGTCATCAGTTGTGTTCCTTTAAAGGGAAGTTTTATAACTGAGATGAATCACAACTGCAAAAGATCAAAGTTAAAAAACATCAATGATGCCATGGGGTACTTTTTAATCATGTAATGAATGATGATCATGTGCTCTTATGAAGTTGGTCCAACTGCCAACGCCAGATGTGTATATTAAGAAAAGAAGTTGTTTGTGATGTGACAGCCCTGGTTTAGCCGCCAGAGAGAGGAAAAATAGAATAACATGCTTCAGACATTTGTGTGAAATGCAGGTCCTGGCAAAGAGGGGCACTGTTTGCTAATACATAACTCATTAAGAAAAATACATCTGCTATTAGAGCCACTTGTTGAATAGAAGTCATTATTGCCCCCAACCACTTAGCTTTCCTCATGCAAGGCAGGTGCCAAAATTTATTACATTGATTAATGCAATTACTAAAGAGCAGAAATTAATGCAGGAATTCTCAGAAGAAAAACACGTCAGTGAAGCTTCTACAGAAGACTCCATTTTCCAGAGCCGTTCTCTCCCTAAAATTCACATCAATGACTCCCATTCAAAACAACTAGTGAGTCTCCAGCTATTATGGTCCCATATCTTATGCATCAGTCCAAAACAACAGAGCTTGCACAAACCAACCAACTCTGAAATGAGCATCATAAACCAGCCAAACAACATTCTAAACTTGAATTGGCCCTTCTTGGCCACGTCTGACGGACTGGAAGCTATATACAAGTGGACTCCATCGAAACTACAGGAACTGATTTTCAGTTATCGAGCATCCACACTTAAGAATAGTAGATGCACATCACAGCTGAAGATCTGTCCCAAAGAGACTAGAGTAAAAAATTCAAGTTGTCTTAAAAATAGGATTTCTAAGATACATGAACATAGCCTGAGGTTTTTTTAATTGCTTATTGTGATGGTGCAGTCCCAGTCTAATTAAATTATTCCTCCCACAGTCTGTGCCATCCCCATCTATTCAGATGCTACTCTCTATACACTCTTCACCCTCCACCCCCAAGCCCACACTGTCTCCTCTGCCTGGAGATATCCAATTTCATGGATGCATCAACACATGGAAGCAACCCCTAAATGGATTAGCCAAATTCATTCCTGATGTAACTAACTCCTTTGGCATTACACCAGGGACACATTTAGCCCGAAGTCTCCAAGCAGGTTAGACAGGGCCAGCAGTCACAGGTGAACACAGCATCTTTAGCAAGAACAGAAAAATTACCAAAAGAGAGTAAGACAAGACAAAACACTCTCTGCAATGTAACCTGAAAGCAGAAAACCTCCAACAAGAGCAGGCAGCACCAGAGGTATCTATGGAATGAAATGCATCCATAAGAGCAGAGTCACTTGACTGTTCTCACTTACTGATCAGGGGAAAATTATGCAGACAGGGCAGGTCTTATGTAAGGCAGAAGACATTTTAAACCACTTCTCCCAATCTTAGGGGAAGGACCTGCAAATTCAGCTGTACTGGCCTGGGAGCCACTTCACTTGTGTACAACTCTACCTACCTGTTCCTTTGCAGTATTTTAAGTAAAACTCCCTATAAACCCTAAAAGGTCTAGTCTGAATTTGCTGATCAAAGACAAAACAATGAATTGAGATGTTTCCATTAGGAGATATTTTTAATGTGGCTATTCATCAAATAATCCTTAATCTCTACACATACTTTAAATACAACTAGACCTGGTTAATGCCAATCAATTTGGAAACACAGTTTCTAGCTAGATTAAGAAAAAATCTAGGACTGGGTCCTCAGAGGTACCTGCACGATGCAAGATTGATTACCAGTTAAATCTGCCAGCCAGACAGATAAACCAAGATAGATTAACCAGGTCTGACTGTATCTATTAGTAGGAGCTATCTATAACAATTACTGGAACATGACCAAACACAACTGTCATAACAAGAAAGCCAGCAATTATTTC